>NC_138940.1:26022500-26342500 GCF_965226115.1 Aulonocara stuartgranti | reverse complement strand
TGTGTGTACAGATTACACATGTTAGACCTCAAAGTCTTTGTTATGTTAAATTAAATGAAACTTAAAATTAAAAACAATAAGGGCTCCATATCCTTCAATATTTGGTTTACAGAGTGAAATAATTATGAAAAGCTGGTACGCAATCGTGAAGCAATATTAAATGGAATAATGTTGGACCTCCTTTTGCCTTCAGTGATGCCTTAATTCTTCATTCACAGATTGAACAAGGTGCTGGAAACATTCCTCAGAGATTTTGGTCAATATTGAGAGGACATGCAGTTTGTTTGTTGGCTGCACATCCACAATGTCGCTCTATTGGATTGAGGTCTGCTGACTGTGGAGGCCAACTGAGTACAGTGATCTCATTGTCATGTTCAAGAAACTAGTTTGAGATGATCTGAGCTTTGTGGCATGCTTTCATGTTGTTTACATCAGCAGTCCCCAACCCCCGGGCCACGGACCGGTACCGGTCCTTGAGTCGTTTGGTATCGGGCCGCGAGAGTTGAGGGCGGCTCGGGTGTAAAATTTTATGATTTTTCAGGGTTTTTTATCATTGACTCAGTTTCCCTGGGTCTTTTCTCGTGTTGTAGTTGTACGGCTCATTTTAAAAGAAATAGTTACACGTTACTATAGCGGCCAGAATGCATTAAGGGGTAGATGTTGTTGGCGGTTTTCAGGAGGACGCTGCTAATAAAGTTAAACATTTACACAGGGAATTTGCGTTTCTTATTATATTTGCAAAATACCACAGTTTTTGTCTTGGTCGTATCATTTTATTTTGTTGCATTTATTTGGACGGTCTGTGAAAATATTGTCTGACATTAAACCGGTCCGTGGCGCAAAAAAGGTTGGGGACTGCTGATTTAGATCACGTTCTGACTCCACCATCAAAACGTTGCAGTAAAAAATTGAGACCCATCAGACCAGGCAACTTTGTTCCAGTTCTCTATTGTGCAATTTTGGTGTCCCAGTGCGAATTGTACCCTCAGTTTTCCGTTCTTAGCTGTGGCGTTTGGTGCAGTCTTCTGCTGCTCTGACCCATCTGCTTCAAAGTTTGACGTGTTGTGCACTCAGAAATGCTCTTCTGCATAGCTCGGTTGTAATAAGTAGTAATTAGAGTTACTGTTGCTATTGTTCTCCGACCTCTGATTTCAACAAGACATTTTCTCCAGAGATCTGCTACTACCTAGGTATCTTCCCTTTTTCAGATAATTCCTCAGAGATGGTTCTGTGGGGAATCCCAGTAGATCTACAATTTTTAAAATACTCAGCCAATCACGCCGGATTCAAAGTCACTTAAATCACCTTTCTTCCCCATTCTGCTGCTTGGTTTAAACTTCGGCAGGTCGTCTTGACCACGTCTATATGCCTAAATACAATGAGGTGCTGCCATGTGATTGGCTAGATATTTACATTAGATATTTGCAATGAGGGGCAGTTGATAAAGTGCCTGCTGAGTGTATATCAATAGCTGTCTGCTTGTGTTTGGTCTTCCAAACACTATACAGGGAGTGAATAAGTGTAAAAGCCAAATACAGCTTTAGCACTTCACCCTCCTGCCCCCACATATCTGGTTCCAAAAATTAAAAAAGCTAAAATCGAACCATAAAAACAGGAGTTCACTAACCATTGGGTGACATTACAGCGGCTATATTCATACTTTCATACAAGCTCCTGGTTTTAAATGACATAATAAAAAAAGAGAAATACAGCCTCAACAAGTCTTCACCGCTGATCCACTTAACTACCTGTGAGACATAAGGGAGACACTAGGAGGTCATGGAAGCTCACTGTAACCTTTAAAACCACCACGTTGATTTCTTTTGAGAGCACACGATGTGACAGCAAACTGAAATGCCGTTGGAGAGAGCAGAGCCGCGGCTACCTCGACGACCGCTACTTGTACACGCGGATATGAATACAACAATGCCCACTCACAGAGGAGGGCTTTGACTCATGGCCTTTTGTTCTGCAACACTACAATTCCTCAGAATAAATAGGAGACACGGGCTGAGCGCAACGCAACAGACACACACAGAAGGTAACCGCTGCTGCTGATAACTACAGGGAGGAGGTGAGTGTGAGCGCTTCTCACAGGGAGATAAGCCCGATCAATAAAAACACAAGCAAGCGATAAGGCTGAGATGAGGTAAACAGGTTGCATTTGACTCACGGGAAAATGTTGCGTTCTATAAACGAGTGTGTAGTCCCAGGATGAGGCGATGCCAGAGTGAGCGGCGGAGCTATTCACGTCATCCTTCTGAGTTGGTGACATTTAAAGACAAAAGGGTCTGTCCGGCCTCCTACACTCTCAGACCTTTCCCCTCTGAAGGTCAAAGGGTTCGGTCTGTCTCATGAGGATGAGGTAATTGTTAAGCAGTCAGTTGGGAGGTCAACTCACCATGCAGTCAGTTATATACCACCAAATAATGGGCAAAGTACACTTTTGCAGGGATTAAATGTCAAAAAGTGAGTCTGGCAGTTAAACTGATTTTGATTGACAGAAATGAGTGTGGGCCACCAAGCCAACTCCCGATGATGCCAAATCCACCCATGCTCACTCACACTTACACTTAAACCTGTTATACATCATGAATCTGTGATGTTCTGTACTTTGCAGTACTTATGTGAAAGTGTGAAAGTTGGGGACTTTCAGAATATCTCTGGCAGATAGCGCTGGACAACTTTAGGATTAAACCTGCATAGCAGCCATGTTACCTCATAGATAAACAATCGGAATCAGTGTTAGCCAACTGACACAACCACTGCTCTGCAGGTTTAATTTGCGAAGTTGTGACTTTGCTGCATTTAAGTTTCAAAATCTGTTAAGAGGAAGTGGCAGGAACGGTAAAATACTCCCAAAGATTAATCTCCAGCTATAAGGAAACACCTGCCACTCGGGGCCAATGATTAACTTGGGTGTGTTCTCTGTATGGGCACTTGTAACCTGTGAGTGAGAACAGGGGCCATGCTAATGCAGCAAGCATTGTGGTTCACATGGTTAACACACTGGTTAGAAATTACACAGAACTTGCTGCCAGTTACTTACACAGTTCCTGATAGAAACTACTCTTGACTGTGGTGGGTTCGAAAGCTAAACAGCATTAAATCAAACCGTGGCAGAATAAAGGCTGGCAGCCCTGCATGCTTGGCCAGGTCCTGCAGTGATTTTCTTAACCTGGCCTGGCTTTAATTGCAGTGACAGACGGCCTTGAGTGCAGATCAGGCCAAGCCACGGGGAGAGGGATGAGCGAAGGGGAGGAGTGTTGAGTGTAAGAACATGACACTTTCACCTTAGTGCAATCAGACATGGAGTTTTGGGGATGACCGCACACAAAACGCACAAGGAGAATAGGGTACGGGATAAGCTCGGGATCAGGAGAAGTAGAACAGAGGTTGGAGGAAAGGGGAAATCTGTGGAACGCTGAGGCGGAGCAAAACCAGTGAGTGGAAGGAGAGCTGATTAGTGTTTGATTAGGTGGCTAGCCTGAGGGGAAATATCACATGAGGAGGACTGTGCCATTACTGCTGTGCTCTCCCCATTCCACCATCTGCTTGAGTGTAGTACACATGATTGGCTTTCTGTGCACTTTTGTGCCACAAAATAATATCAAGATAAACAGCATATTGCATCGTATGGAGCACATTTGGGGGGGAGGACATTCAGTTGCACCTTTGGTGCCTGCATTAAAACAAGCAAAGTATGAGAGTGCAGAGCTGGGAGAGCCCACTAAACATCAGTCTGATTGATGGACCACAATCTGGATCCTCTAATCTTTACTACGCTCACCAAATAGTCAGCAGAATATGTGTTTCATCAGCTGCTTGTGGTTTAGGGAGACAGACACAGAGGCACACTCACAAATGCACACTCACCGGGGGGGAGCATCAGTCCCCCAGAGCTCAAACAGCTGAACGAGGAGCTCTCATCAGCTGTTTGGCTGATTCTGCTGAGAGAAGAGCACCAAAGACTGACTGTGTCAAAAGAAATAAATAAAAAGCCCTAAAAAAAATCCAACAATCTCCCGCATAGAGCTTAGATTTAATATTCTAGAGTGTACAATGTGCCTATAAATAGTGTCACAGCCTTTTTTTTCTTTAATAGATCGAGAGCACATGATCATTTGGGATTATTTGAGCTTAAATCAATATACAGTGTGACAGCCAAGGTATTAGTTTTACACTGATACAAAAGAGAGATCGTTATATTTGCTCTGCAGATTCTTCAAATAGTTATCAAATTATTACTTCTCTTTACTGATTGGCGTAACAAGTTTCTGCACACACACAAAAAACAAACTACATGAAAGCAATCTGCTGTCACAGACACAGAGGTTAAAGCTCTGATTGCAGAATTTTATCTCCTGGGTGATCACATGGAGGAATGTGTTTTTATGTGGCGACTTGAAGCCTAAACAGCACTTAAGCTGTCTGGGTGATTGCCATGCAGTGACGAGCGCAATCTCACAGCAGCAGAGACAGCAGCATCACCCCGCCATCACCTCCAATCCTAAATTACAGGAATGGTTAGCGCGCAGTCTCCAACAACAGCCTGCACTTGTCTCTCTGATGTGCGCTTGCTCTTGCGTCAGCATACGCCCATAACCACGGCAGTCAAAGGACTCCTTCTGCAACGCTCCGCGACTTCTCGGGTCAGAGGTCACCTGTGGCCTCTGGTCTCCACGACGACAGCCTGGCAGTCCCCAAGACATCCCCCCACAGGCACCAACCTCCTTCCCCCTCCCACGCCATCCAAACACAGACGCTCACAGAGAAACAGCTTTTGTCCCCAAACTCCTGGGCATCAAACAGAGAGCCAAACATTTACAACCGTGCAGGCCCAACAGTAGAAGTGCAGGAGACCACCAAAGCTGCAAAGTGACCAGAGTTAAAGGCTAAAAAGAACAAAAATATATGGGTCCACCAACCCCCCTTCTCTTTAACATACTCACTGACAGGGTGAAAGCACTGCAGACGGCTGGGTAGCCGTAAGGATTAACCCTGATTTAGGAGCTAAAAACTTGCTGTGTCACTTTAAAGGCTTTAATCTGCACAGGCAAGCTTATCAAGCGCGGTCCTTTCACGTCTTAAGTTTTTATTTATTGATTGATTTATTGGATCATCATTGACCACAACGCACCATGCACTGACACAATTTCCAGCTGCAGCTCTGCATGCGCAGCAGTGGAAGCAGATAACGGCAAGATTGGGAAAAACAAACTGGCACTCACCATATTCCGCATGCAGGACATCTCTGGAACCAGCACGGCCACTCTGCTGCAGTTCTGTATCCCGGTGCTTATAAGCAGGGAGGAAAAAAAGATTAAAAAAAAAAGTAGAAGAAAAAAGGTGGCTCCCCGGGGGTATTTTCCAGTACTTTGGCGATCGACCGGCGTGGAGAGAGTGGAGTTCAGACTGGGACTGTGTGGTTTCCCTCTCAGAGGTTTGAATAGCGGAGAGCAGAATGAGGGAAAACACGAGAGGCAGGGAAACATGCGCCTGTCCTGTCCCCCGGTAACGCTGACACACTTAGCTGAGAGGAGGAGAGGCAGCGACATCTACCGACAGTAGAAGCTCATGCAAGAAAATCAGAAGCAGCGTGGATAATATGATTAATAATAGCAATAAAACAATAAAGTAATAATAAAAATAAATAGAAATATTTTAGGTGATACCAGAGCTAGACTATTAGCAGGCAAAGAGGGCGAACACTACTGGAGTACTCACTTTTAGTAGTTTTAATCTATACAAATTTGTAAGAGAAAAATCAGCTGATTCATACGGAGCCCCTCTGATGACATGGTCCAAAAAATAAATTGTGGCCACGAAAGATCATTTCGAGGCCACGAAATAGGTATAACGTGCCCTCGAAATACTTATTTGTGGCCACGAAACACTTGATGATATATATATATATATATATATATATATATATATATATATATATATATATATATATATATATATATATCATCCCAGGGCACATTCACTAGAACCTGCGTCAGCCATAGTACGGAGTCCTTGCTGTTGGTGATGTCCTTAAGGTGAGTGTATTATATTTTATATTTATTTCATATTGTTATCCCGCAATTCGGCAGTTATTTATTCAGACCTATATTGTTACTATGTTCTAAAGGGTATCTGCTGACGTTTCAAATGTTGTATCCTCATGTTGTTACTACACGTTGTTTTGTTGTGCTAATATGTAGCCGTAAACTCATTTTTAACTGTAGGACGTGCGGCGGCCCCGCAGCACACTTTCAAAGTAGAGCAAGGCTGAAGGCTACTAATAAACGAGGTATGTTCAACATAAAACCTTAGTTCTCTGTGTCACGAAGGTGTCTCTCTTTTACCCTGGCCACATCACCATACTAGCTGGTGCAACTAATCTGGTCTGGACAATAATAACAGTTTTAGATGGAAAGCATCTTAAAATTGCCTTTTTTTTGCTGAACATCTCCTTTGAAAGTAGCATCATGTGAGTCACACTTGTTAAGGTAATACATGCTAAATGAGCCGTAGCTTTCAATGCATCACCGGATGATGATGATGATGCCTTGCAGTTACAGTAGCTCACTGCGGGTATCACGTTGCCAAGGGAACTAATAAAGCATACAGTGATCGGAATGATTTTGTATTGATGCAGGTTGTCATTGCTCATGCTGAACTACTTAAACTCCAAGTAGACGGTCGCTCCATTCCTCATTACCATAGATAATATCTAAGTAATAAAACAATCATTATCAAATTCTGATTTGCCATAGATAAAGTGATTTTATAGGTAGGTTATCATGTAAAAATCTGCTACATAAAATTTATAACTGAGTGTAAAAATACTTATTTCATTTTCATGTGGTTTAGAGGTCTCGGCTGCGAGAATTCTTAACAGAGCGTAAAGCTGAAGAAGATGTGATCAAGAAACTTGAAGATGAGAATGTAAGCCACTGCAGCTGTTGCTGTGTGCGTGCGTGTGTGTCTGTGTGTTTGTTTTTGAACGGAGAGCCGCAATCCACAATTTGCTATGCACATTCTAAAAATATTTATTGAATTTCATATTTTTGTTTAATCAGTGACATTAATTAATGACGTGATATGTTTAAAGAGTAATTTTAAAAGTAATTTTTGTTCATCTTATGTTGGACAAATGTGTACCACATTACCAAAAGTATCTGTTATCAAAAGTAGATAGCAAAAAACAACTCTAAAATATGCAGTTGTATGTATTCATTGTTTTTTTAATATTGACAATTTTATTAATTTGTTATTTATATTTTTCAGATTGATGAAACTGTCATTCCCTTAATGACAGACAATGACCTGGCAAAGTACATCCCCAAAGTTGGCGATAGAGTCTCCACTGTGGCCTTCTGCTGACAAGCAACACTGTCACGGACGTCACCATCCAGGAAAGAATCTATACTCTCAAGGCTACGACATAGACTGACAGGAGCTGAGGGAATGCCTCCTAAAAAGAAATTGTCTCAGTGGGCAGAAAATACAAATGCAAAACGAACAGTGAGACGAATTGAGGTTGGCTGGATGGATTTTGATGAGGAGAAGGGTGGGTTCAAACAGGTGAAGTCTGTAAGTGGTGGTGGAACAAGGCATTTATCTGTAGATAAAAATGAAACAGTGTCAAATATCAAACTTATGGCTGAAAATCTGTTTTTCCCCAATGGCACCTCAAAAAACCCCAAAAGTCTTTCACACTATTCAACTCATATTGAGAGCTCACAGATGCATGTGGATGCTTCCAGTACAGTTGATGAGTTGTATAAGCAAAGTAAAGTCAAAATTCTGCGACTTTATCTGTGTACCAGAAAGAAAACACAACAGCATCCCCAAGACGTAGAGGCCGATCATGCAATAACCCAGCCCTCTGTGGTAGATCTCACTGGCAATGAACCTAATCAGGCCGCTGATGATCTGTTGGTGGAAAACATAAATTCAGAACCATCAAACTTTGTAATTAATGATGGAGCTTCCATAAGTGGATATTTGGAACTGAATGACACATTACCATGGGATGGTCTGCCAAATGTAGGTGAAAGTGAAGATTCTGATGCAGTTGTTATTATTAGTGGGGATAACATGGTGGATATTAGTGTGGTTGAACTAAACCCTGAAACACTGTTTACAGAAAAAGAGTCGGATCCACCTCATCACACATTGTCTCTCTCACCGGGGCTGACAGGAGAGGCCAATATTCCTGACCAAGCAACCCCTGAACCACGATCTTGTCCCGTAATACTGACTGTTAGAAGAGGTCATTGTCTTACTGATTTGATCAGTGCCTTTAAGGACTCAAACATTATTTCATCTGAGGTCAATATCAAAATGTTGTCACCAAATGGAGAGCTTGAACAGGGGGAAGGAAGTGGTGTTTTGCGGGACTGCCTGACAGAATTTTGGATGGATTTCTTTTTTTTTATTATTTTCTTTTTTATTTTCTTTTTTTTTCATCAATGTGATATTTTTTCCTCAGATATTTTTATTAAAGTTTCTGCATCCATTTTTACAAAAGACAAATTGAACAATATGCCGTTTTCTTTTTGAAGAACATAAAACAATATGAAACATACACTCCCACCTCATAATTATAGGAGTACCAGTGGGTGTACAAAAAGAAAAAAGAAAGGGTCCAATCTAATAATACGAGTAGCAAACCCTGGAGTACAAGATAACAGTTCCTGAGTGTACAAGAGAGATGTGGAGAGTTTCAAAGCCCACACCCCCACACAGACACAGAAAAAACAAAACACACAAACCAAGAAAAAAAAACAAAACAAAAAAAAAAAAAAACACAAACATAATGAGTGGTCAGCTTAGTTGTAGAGATTTCTATGACAGCTGCACATTGGGAGTTGAGGTGAAAGTCCCATTCACCCGGCATGACTTTCAGTGTGAAGAATGGCAGGCTATAGCTAGAGTGTTTGTTGTAGGGTGGAAACAAGCTGGTTACTTCCCAGTGAAGCTTGCAATACCCTTTCTGGAGGAGATATTGTACGGCTCGACAACCAGTAGTTTAAAAGATTCCTTTCTTTTGTACGTCTCACAAGAAGAGCGATCTGTTCTCCTGAAGGCTTTGGATGACTTCAATTCAGTGGATACAGATGAATTGCTGGAAGTACTTGATGCACATGAGTGCAAGCAGGTTCCTACCAAGGACACACTGCTCCCTGTTTTGGCACAGATAGGACACAAAGTACTTATTCAGGCCCCAATGTTTGTAATCAAGTGCTGGCGTCCCGTTGTGGGTTCTGTAGCTGGTTTACTCCCACCAGAAGGACTGCATCATTTCATAGCAGAAAAAAAACCGACTGTAAAAACAGTGAAGGAGCTTCTAATCTTTCCAGAGGAGATGACAGCTGCCCAGTCAACAGTTTCTCGTTACCTGAAAAGACACATTGGAGAAATTGATTTCAATTATCTTCAGCTTTTCCTGCGGTTCTGTACAGGATCCAATCTGTTGGATAAAGCCATACTAATTGAGTTCATAGAAACTACAGATTTCCTCCGCAGACCACAATCCCACACATGTGAATGTGTACTAAAGCTGCCCCTTGGTTATCACAGCTATCCAGACTTTCGCAGTGAATTTAACAGCATTCTCGCAAGCTCTATGTGGGTGATGGATGTGGTGTAGGTCAGTGTTACCCAACCTTGGTTCTCAAGGCACTCTGCCCTACACGTTTTAGGTTTTCCACCCTAACAGTTCATAGAAACACGGGTGTAGTTAACAGTAACATGAAGGAATGAATGTGAATGTTCAATAGACTGGGTGGTTAAGTTCTCTTAACAGTGTAGCCCGTTGTGCCTTTTTCATGTGCAGCCTTTTTTTTTCATCTGGTCAGTAATTGCTTTCTTAGTTTCTCCCCCCAATTAAAATAGTAAGCTAAAGGGAATGTTCAGGTTTTTTGAAGTGGAGTTACCTGTAGTAGACAGCACTTAGCACTCTGATTTTGCAGAAGCAGCAGTGAGTGTTGGGGACAAAATAAGGCAACAAATTGCTTGGGGAATGAGACCACAAAACAACACCAGTTGAAAATACATATACATATTTAAATAACATTTTCAGTGCTTCACCTGGTAGGAATCCGTACACTAAACATAGAAGTGCATCTGTTCCTGCTGCACACATTGTTACTGTGTTTCTGGTTAGTGCCAAAATAAATGACTAATTTTAACATTCTAATACTTTTTTACTACAGGAAGAGTAACAAATATTTCCAATATAGCATACAGTAACAGTTCTACAAACTGGAAGATTGCTGAGTGCTGTCTACTGTATATACATACATAAGTACAACACCATTACAAATACCATATTCCAACTGATTAAGCATGTTCTATATTAAAGTATTTCAGATGTTTGCAGAAATCTTAATAGAAACAAGAATGTGAACCTTTATGTTCCTAATGGGTTTAGAAGAAAAGTTGTCAATTACAGAGATTGGTTACATTGTAAAGAGGTTTGTATAACATTTTAGAAATAACTGTTATTTTATCCTGTTATTATATGCAAAATACAACCTGTTTTTGAGTATGGTGTATTTTGAAAGACACCAGTAAACCATTCTCATTTGTACAAAACTTTGTCCTCTCTGTTACATTCTATACATCTTTAAACATGAACATGTCTAATGACACCGCTGAAAGTTATTTAACTACTCATTCTATAATGTCATACACGTGCTGTGATTTTTAAGAAAAGAAGCCGTTCTTTATCAAACATGGGATTGCTTTAATCTATCGAATGAGCGCAGACAAGGATAATGTCCTCCGATCAGAAAAAAACAACATTTAAGTCGTGCTGACTTCTGATCAGTTCAATTGGCAAAGTGTTCCCTGATTTAAAAACTTTGGCTGGGTTGATGCTTCAGCCTCCATTACGCACATACAGAGCGCAGTTGACCTACTTCAACAACATTAGGAATACATTGCATTTACCGTTCGGTAAAGGTAATGTCGTTTTAACTATGTAAACGATTATTTTGTTACCCTTACTGCTAAAACAGCGTAATTTAATGTAATTAATTACCACCACTGGTTATCATAATATGGGCCATTTACCTGAATGATTGGCATGAAGCAGAACTGTGACAGATGAATCAAATCCCCAAAGAAGAATCCTTCGTCCTTCAGTTCTCATAGAAGCTTGATCCATGACTCAACTCCTTCTTTTCTCATCACTCCCCACCAGCTCTCAATTCTCTGGTTTGCGGTACTTGCGCCTGTGATGTAGCTTCTGTCTCCTGCTCTATCATCCCCGTCACTTCTCCGTAAATAACGCTGGAGGTCTCTGACCAACAGAGATGGGCAGTAACGCGTTAACGCGTTACTTGTAATGCGTTACTGTAATCTGATTACTTTTTTCAAGTAACGAGTAAGGGATTACTATTGCAAAATCGGTAATTAGATTACCGTTACTTTCCCGTAGTAAAACCGTGATTTTTTGCGAGAATGTCTCACGACAGTGACGGAAGCGAGTGCGCCGTTAGTGACAACAGCTGTGTGCAGATCAACAATGGATCACATATCGATTGTGGGAGAGAGTATGAGCGTGCAGCGTTTAAAGCATGGAAGTACTGACCTTACTTTGAGTTTGATTCCATAAAAAGTGACAAAAACATTAGCGTCCATCGTGCGTGGGAAGAAAACTTCTTTTTACAGCGAAAAAAACCCCTAAACTTCCGAGCAAGCACCGAGTGCGCAACGAGGTAATGGGAAATTCACAGAGAAACTCGCGGATTCTTCAACTGACCGCGGCACACCTGCACCAGGGTAAACCTCCGCCTACCGCAGTCCTGCTTTACAGGTGAAAATAGAGCAACAGGACCGCTGAGTCTTTGACTTTATTTATTTTCTGCTGTGTTTTACTTGCATCTATTTGAAAGAGTGAGTGTAAACACAAAAAATATTTTATTTTATGTGCTGGAATGTGTAGACAATAGGTTTAAATGTTAAACTAATTTATTCAAGTCAGAGAATGTTGCATATAATTAAATTTTTGCTTGATGCATAAAGTTAAAAGATTAAAACTGATAAAACAAGTTTAAAAAAAAGAGACTTTTCCATTTGATTACATTTTGTATGATGGATTATGTAGAAAAAGTAGAATTGGGCTGAAAGATCTATCGCTTTATCACCTCTTCAGGTTGTAAATCGTGTTTTTAAAAAGTAACTAAGTAACTAAGTAATTAATTACTTTTGAAAATAAGTAATCAGTAAAGTAACGGGATTACTTTATTGGGGAAGTAATCAGTAATTAGTTACTGATGACTTTTTTCAAGTAACTTGACCAACACTGCTGACCAACACGTTCTCAGTGCCCATGTCAGTTCGTACGAGCCTGGGGATGATGTTTTTAACGAACACCTTTTATTGCTTGTAATGCACAGACACACCAACAGAGGGCAGTAATATCTCTTCAACATACATTGTAAAATTACTATTACAACACTCCCACTTAATTTTACCATGGAGTTCACTTACTTGACTGCCATTGCTTATTTCTTTCAAAAAACAACATTATGCACCTATATCACGGTGTTACTAGAAAATAAACATTTTCTCTTTTGTTTTGAACTCACACAAAAAATGTACTGTGTCCATCTTAGACAAAACTATTATTCTTCATTACAGTTAAATGCTCACCATCTTAACATAAGCATAGTATAGGCATGTTAAGCATATGATAACCCTTTTAAACTGAACACAGTCCAATCTTCCCTCTGAGATACTCAAACTTTTGTCTAGGCAGCGGTTTGGTTAACATATCAGCCTTCATGTTTTCTGTACAGCAGTACTTCAGCTGGATTTGTCCATTTTGCACACATTCACGAATGTAGTGGTAACGAATGTCTATGTGCTTTGTTCTTGCATGATCGACTGGATTTTTTGCGATTGCAATTGCTCCTTGATTGTCCTCCAGGATCACTGTTGCTGTGGTTTCCATTCCAAGCTCAGTTAGTAGTTGTCTTAACCAAACTCCTTCTTGTGCAGCTTGGCTCAAAGCAATATACTCAGCCTCTGCAGTTGAAAGTGCAACTGTTGCTTGTTTCTTGCTAAGCCAACTGACTGCACCTCCTGCAAGTAGAAAGATGTTTCCAGTTGTAGAACGTCGATCGTCCTGATCACCTGCCCAATCAGCATCTGAATACCCAACCAAGGTTCCTGTTTCTGTTCTTTGATATTTGAGCCCCAGGTTTAGAGTTCCTTTCAAATATCTCAGGATTCTTTTCACAGCTGTCAGGTGTGTAGTGTTTGGATTTGCATTGAACCTTGACACCACACTCACTGCTTGTGCAATATCTGGTCGTGTGGCCATGGCAGCATACAATAAACTTCCAACCATTGACTGATACATGCTTGGGTTTACAGGTTGACTGACATTATCACTCTTTCTTAATTTGACATTTGTGTCAGCTGGAGTTGCTACTGGATTGGCACTGTCCATTCCATACTTTTGTAGTATGTTTTCAATATACTGCCTCTGATGAAGCATAACATGGTTTTTGTCCTTGTCTTGGACCACTGAGATGCCCAGAATGTAGGATAGCTCACCCATGTCCTTCATTTTGTAGTGTTTCTTCAGAGTGTCCTTTAAGGTCTTCATGCTCTCTGCTGATTCTGTAATCAAAATCAGATCATCAACATACACAGCCAATATTTCCAACTCCTGACCTGTTCTAACAAACACACACTGATCTGAAGTACTCTGTGTAAAACCAATACTTTTCATGAACTCTGTAAAAGCTTTGCTCCAGCAACGTGGAGACTGCTTCAGTCCATATATTGACTTGTTTAGTTTGCACACTAGATGTTCCTGCCCAGGTTTGATGTAACCCTCTGGCTGCTCCATGTAGATTTCCTCTTCCAGGTGTCCATTCAAGAATGCAGTCACAACATCCATTTGATGCACATTTAGATTGTTTTGCACAGCAAATGACAACAATGTACGAATTGAACCAAATCGTACAACTGGAGAGAATGTTTCATCATAGTCTGCACCATAAATCTGTGAATAGCCTTTGGCAACAAGTCTGCACTTGTATCTTTCCACTTGTCCATCACTGTGATGCTTAACTTTAAAGACCCATTTTGATCCAACTGCTTTGCGATCCTTTGGTAGATCCACTAAATCCCACGTGCCATTTTCTAGCAGTGACTCATATTCCAAATCAGCTGCTTCTTTCCACTCCTTTGCATTTGGACTTGACATAGCCTCTTCTAGTGTATTTGGTTCTGTGACACAACAGATGTTTGCATAATGATCAACTGTAGCTGCATCAGCAAACTCCTCAAATCCATATCTCTTTGGAGGTCTTCTGATCCGCTGATCTCCTTTTGCAGCCTCACTGGTGACAGTCTCCTCAGTACTTGTTTGTCTTTCACCCGTGTGTAGTGTCACCTCATTCCCCAAACCGAGATCTTTTTCACTTTGTTTGCATTTAAACTCTGTTTCATTGAAGACCACATCTCGTCGAATCAGTGTTTTTCCTTTTTCCTCATCCCACAGTCGTAGCCTTTTGCATTGGTTGCATATCCCAGGAAACGAACTTTCACTGCCTTTTTGTCCAGCTTCTTTCTCTCTGTGTCTGGAACATGAGCATAAGCAACACAACCAAATACTTTCATATGGCTAATGTCTGGGTTTTTTTCATACCATCTCTGATAGGGTGTTTCGTTCTTTAAAGCAGATGTTGGGAGCCTATTCTGTATGTAAGCTGCAGTAGCAACAGCTTCTGCCCAGAATGTGTTTGGCAACTTTGCATGTGATAGCATGCTTCTAGCTGATTCCACTAGAGTTCTGTTTTTTCTTTCTGCAACACCATTTTGCTGTGGTGTGTGTGGTACAGTCATTTCATGGTGGATGCCTTGAGCTTTCAAATATTCTTGAAACTCTTTAGATGTGTATTCCCCACCATTGTCAGTTCTGAGTCTTATTACTCCCTGTCCACATTCATTTGAGAAGATTCTTTCAAACTCTTTGAACTTGCTCAGGACTTATGTTTTTTCTCTTATGAAATACACTTTACAACATCTGGAGTAGTCATCAATGAAAGTCACAAAGTACTTTTTTCCTCCAAGTGACTCAGTTTGAAAAGGACCACAAACGTCACTATGCACTAATTGCAACTTGCGTTTTGTTCGTATTTCTCCCACTGATTTGTAAGGTTTTCTTGATAATTTGCCCTCAACACAAGCTTCACAAAAAATGTCCTCCTCTTCATTTGTAAAGCTAACTCCTTTTACCAAGTTTTTGACTTTTTTCAGATTTGTAGTGTGACCTAGACGCTGATGCCACATACTTGCTGGAACTGAAGCAGTTGACGCTCCATGACAGGTTGTGCAGTTTCCCTCAATATCCAGCTGATACAATCCGTCAGATCTTTGTGTTCCCATTCCATGGAGAGCTCCATTCTTTCCTCTTATGTAGCAATGAGTCCTTTTGAACTTCACTGTGTTTCCCTTCTTGGCAGCAGCTCCCACTGAGAAAAGGTTCATTGATAATTTGGGAACATACAGCACATCATACATTGTGACATTTTTTCCATTACTAACTCTGAATGACATTTTCATTGTTATGTTGCCCAGACCTAAAGCCTCAACTACTCTGCCATCACCGAGTTTGACTGTTTGTGGTTCTGAAAACTCTTGGTAGTTTTGTAGAGCTTCTTTATTCCATGTCATGTGTTTTGACGCTCCTGAATCAATTAACCATTCTTCTTGTTGTGCATCACTTTTACATGACTCATTTACAACAAAAGCTCCCTCATATGAGTCCTCTTTGTCCTTATACACCATGCTTTTAGCCTTGTGGGCCTTGTATTTCTTTTTACTGCTTGGACAATCACGCTTGATATGTCCTTCCTTCCCACATTTGTAACATCTCCATGAGTCGGAGCTGTTTGCTCCCACTATTTTTGATACACTCTGTTCATTTCTATGCATCTGAGATGACATCGCTGATACACTACTGGACACAGTGGTGTTGTCAGTAAGCACTCGCTTTTGTTCCTCATTTATCAAGGCTTGTTGAACGAACTGTAGTGTCAGACTGTCCATCTTTGTCTCCAAAGCAGTAACAACAGTTGCATAGCTGGGTGGCAAACTACCTAGAAGGGTGACAATTTGATCTTCCTCTTCAATTACAGAACCTATTGCCCCTAGCTGATCAGTAAGTTCCTTCATCCTCTTTAAATGATCATTGAGATGTTCTCCTTCCTTCATTTCCACACCGGAAGTACTTCTTCTTCAGAAATAGCTTGTTAGCAACAGTATCTCTTTCAAACTGTGCTTTTAGCATCTCCCATGCTTCTTTGGGGGGTCTTACAGTTTGTTATCAAGTACAATTGGGGTGTACTTACATTCAGTACCAGCACTGAAAATGCCTTTTCTTTCTTCCGTTCAAATTCAGCTCGCGCTTGGGCATTAGCATCCGCAGCTAACTGCTCCGTCTCCTGTACCATACCCCCACAGTCCTTTTGCCTTCAACAGGTGCTCCAGTTGAAATTTCCACGTTGCCCAATTCTCTGGTCCGCTCAGCTTGTCAATAAACAGTCTATCTTCTATTGTGAATCCCACAATTCTGTTTATGACTCCCAAAAGAAAACGTGTTAGCAGCTTCCCTTGGCGACCTCTGGGCCCATAACCTGATGTTTTTAACGAACACCTTTTATTGCTTGTAATGCACAGACACACCAACAGAGGGCAGTAATATCTCTTCAACATACATTGTAAAATTACTATTACAACAGGGGAAACCCCCACGACTCTCCACTGCTTCCACAAAGTAACCTCCGATAACCTTTGGGTCACTGTTAGTGTGTGCGGCCCGCAGCCAAATGATGTTGCGTGAGAAACCGTCGATGCATCCATTAATACATATCCCATATGGCTTTAGTTTGTCATAAGAGTCTATGTGCCACACAAAGTTAGGCCCCTGAGCAAAATATTGCCTCCTTCTGAGACGTCTGGTCTGGCGAACCTGGGAACCTACTGGGTCCAGTAAAGAGATGAGGATCCTGACGTCTTCTTTCCTGATCGCAATGCCGTGTTGTTTGCACTTTGTAAACATCCACCGATAACCGTGATCCTTCCCAGGCCCTTGCAGTTGGTTCACAATAAAATCTATCCCGGCGTCCAGGTCGTACTTACGTCTGTAAAGCGACTTGGCTCTCAATATCCGGTTTAAATGTCTCTCCGTAATGATGGTTCCTTGCATTGCCAGGCTTTTCAAAATGCATTTGTAGCTCATTCCCAGCCTGAAATAAAACTCAATCAGACTGTCTCTGTCCATGGTGTATTTAGCCTACTCTTATGCTTATGTCTCTACGCAGCTGTCCAGGAATTCTATCAATAAGATGTGCTCACGTTATCTATTTCGTGGCCACAAATGCGTAATTCGTTGCCACGTTATACCCAATTCGTGCCCACAAATTAGCATTTCGTGCGCACCTTATACCTATTTCGTGCCCTCGAAATAGTATTTCATGGCCACAAATAAGTATTTCGTGGGCACGTTATACCTATTTCGTGCCCTCGAAGTAGTATTTTGTGGCCACAATTTATTTATTTTTTGGACTATGTCATCAGAGGGGCTCCGTAGATTCAAGTCTAACCAGAAACTAACCTCTCATGTGGTATCGCTAAAACACTGGAGTGTTGACTTTTCTGTGGGACTCTGTACAATAATAAAACGGTTATCTACAACTTTATTGTACACACATGAATAATACTTTGCGGTTAATGGGGAACAAAATGGGTAGAAAAGGAAGTCATAGTGAGGGCCAGTTTCCACTTTTTATCTCTGAAGTGCTTGTTAATTTATCACAACATCCATCCATCTTCTTCTACTTGTGTAATTCAACAAGGAGAGCTGGACGCCAATCCAAGCTAGTGAGAAGTGAGGTGCACAGGGTGACAGCACATCACAATACACCCGTTTATAAGGGAAACCTAGATAGTACTGGGTTGTTGCTGCACAGCCACGACGTGAATCCTCTGTTCTGCCACATCTCAAAGGTGCTCTGTTTGATTGTGACTGCAGAGGCCGTTTGAGTACAGTGAACTCATTGACAAGCTTCATGATAAGGTCAATGGTCATAGAGGGAAAGAGGAATAGATATGGTCAGCAACATTACTCAGGTAGACTATGCTCAGTTGCTACTAGAAAACATCCCACATACCATTAAATCACTGCCAGCTTGAACTGTTAATTCAAGGCGGGATGGATCCATGCTTTAAACAGCATAAACAGCATGCTGTTTATGCCACCAGAAATCAAAATTTATCAGGGCAGTTAACCTTCTCCTAACCTTCTATTGAGCAGTTTAGCCTCAGTTTCCTGTTGACATTAGCCACACCCGGCGTGGTCTTCTGCTGCTGTAGTCCATCCGCTTCGAGTTCTGAAGTGTTGTACCTTCAGATATGCTCATCTGCATACTTTGGGTTTAACACGCGAATATTTGAATTACTGTTGCCTTCCCAGCTTAAAGCAGTCTGACCATTCCCCTATATCACCAATAAGACATTTTTTCCTCCAGAGAAATTTGAGATATTTTATCTTTTTCTAGGGATGGCCATGCAGGAAAATCCCAGTAGATCAGCAGTTTCTGAAGTACTCAGACCACATTCGAAGTCACTTAAATCACCTTTTCCCCCCTCTTATCCTGCGTTTACCTTTGGGAGGATCTTTCACAATGACACGACTGTCAGGCTTGTGAGTGTATGGAAATAAAAGTTTAATATACAAGCATTTACCTAAACAAACACATTTCTCTTCTTGAGCAATACAGTTTGGAGAGCATAATGTTTTGTTGTGATCATATAGTCTTTAAAAAGAAGAAAAAACATTTAATGCTCAGACAGGGTCAAATCCCAGCTGTGATCTCTCGCCACGACTTTCTGTCTGTAATGTCATCCAACTTATGGTTTCTTAGGTTTGGCTTTAGGGACCACTTTAATGGTTGTGGATGCTGATTTGGCTCCTTGCATGTTCTGAGCAGTGCAGGTGTACGTTCCTTGGTCCACGTCTCTAACTTCATCCACGAGGAGCACAGACTGAGACTGCTGCTGAGCAGTTCCTCCACTGACCGGAATAACACTCTCCTGTGTGTATGGAGGTCTCCCAATCTGGACCAAGCATAGGAACACACACACACACACACACACACACACACACACACACACACACACACACACACACAGCACAGGAGTAAACATTACAATGAGTTATCATGTTGCAGTTTATTTCCTCATGGCTCACCAATAAAGACATATCTATTATATTCCTGTTTAAAGGGGATAAGGTTCAGGCAGTCCATAGGTTGAATACTTTTTGACTAATAATAAACTCGCTAAAAAGGCAACGGAAGCTAAACCGACTGAAGATATTTGCCAACTGCAGGACTTTTTTTGAGTAGTATTTCAGTTCACAACCTAGAATTCATGTTCATACTATTTCAGAAAGAAAGCTTATTAGAATTAATACAAAAGCCATACAGAACTAAGCTAAGTTTGTATTAAAGCATACAAGCCCTGTTTCCACGAGTGTCTGACCTCTTGTCCTGGGTAATCCCAGGTGAACTCTATGGCCACGTCTCGTTCTCCCATCGCAGAGCAGGTGACACGTAGATTCTCCCCCACAGTCACTGTGCTCGGTGACGCTTGGATCACTGGAGCGGGAGGAGCCCTAGGATCTGAGAGCAAATGTGATGTATTAGTAAGTAAAATGTTGTGTCGTCACCAGTAATCCTGTAATTAAGGGTAATTTTCATCCTTAATTTTCAAAAGTTTTCATTGATTTACAATAAAAAAAAAACCATAAATTCTAAAATTCTGAAAAAATTTCTAAAATTTTGAAAACGTGAACTCACAGTTAACATAGATGAGCATGTACTTCATAGAGCTCTGCCGCAGGTTTCCCAGACTGGCAACACAGTACAAAGCTCCGGCATGATATGGCCGAGGTCGATGGATTGTGAAGCCCTTCTTGACATCAAAGGAGATCTCCCTCCTGTCCACGTCCAGCTCCACAGGTGGGTACTCACGGTGCAGAGTTACTTTAGCCTCAGGTGACGTCACCTGGCAGGGTAGGACTGTAGGCCAGTTGCTCCTCAGCTGAATCACCTTGTAATAGTCAGACGATGGAACAAATAGTTCTTGTGGATCTGGTCCGTACAGAGAGGCGATATGGCAGATTTATGATAAGATTATTAGAATGTAAAAAAGATTCCTGTCAAGTCTGCAGTTCAGAGAAATGCAAGCCTAAGCATCAATAAAATGTATTAATCACACCTGGAAAAAAGACGAAGACTTTAACAGCTTTGCTGTATTCCTTCCTGCAGTCAGTGTCTTCACAGTACATTGGGTAGCATGTGTACTCCCCCGTGTCTGCACCAGTGGTGTTGACCAACGTCAGAACCCCATATCGCTCATACTGGACAATTCTGCACAGCCAGAGCAAAAAGGAGCGAAAGAACACATTTACTTCCTTACTTACTCAAGCTTATACTGCACTTTATGAGTAAAGATCTGTAGACATGAAAAGTTACCTGAGCCTCCCATCATTATCCTCCTCCAGGTATGGGGGGACGCTCCACTGCACAGGTTTGCCCCTGCACCTCAGCTCCAGAGTATCTCCTGTTTGCACATTTATGGTCTCACCCACCTTCTTAAACTTCCCTTTGTTTAACACCTTTATTAGTCAGACACAGACATGTACTTTAGTCGTGAACTTTGCAAAATCAAAAAGTTAATTTATAACAAACGTAATACCTGCGTGAGGAGGGTCTGCTCTGCACGTGCAGCTTTGACCTTCGGTTTGACTGTTATCGTTCTGGGCCCTTTGTTTGTTGATTTCTCATGCTTTGGTTTCCTTGGCTTTGGTGTCCTTCCCGGAACAGCCTTCTGCTCTTGGGCATCTTTTTGGCAATATTATACACAGTACGCAGAGCACATGTTTCAGAATATTTTACAAACAAAGACAAGGCTGCTACAAGTGAGAAAAAAAGTATCATTTTTGCTTCTAGAATAAGCCACATTGTGCAAAAGACAGAAAGAAAATTGCCCTCCTCACCAAATCTATGAATATCACGTTCACCGAATTGGATGACAAGGGACTAATGTCACTTACCCAACTCGAAGATTAAGGCACAAGTAAGGAGAGCAATGAGTACCAGCCTCCACTTTGACCCAGACATGTTCGCCAAAGGCATGGCTGATGAGCTGATTGTTAGTTCATGGAGTTCAACCCAGAGAAATATACAACAGAAATGAAAAGGAGAGAAGAAGAAAGAGAAGGAAGGAGGAGGGCAAAGCTTGCAAAGTGAGCAGTCTGCTGTTTATTAGAGTCACGCAAATTCCTTTTCCTCGGAGTGGTATTAGTACCCTAAATTCCATCAGTGTGGCTCAATGGAGGCTTTCAAGCCTGTCCGAACCAATGAGGGTCCAGAGAATGAGGCCCCTCCAATCTGGAATGGCACAGCCTGTTTATTTAGCTGCCGGACTGTAAGTGTACTAGCAGCATGAGTCTGAGCCTCAGAAACACTGCCTGGAAAAGGAGCATTTGGTGTTTAATACACTTTATGTCCTTCATTACTGTTTTTTATGGGTAAATAAAAGTTTTGTCTCAGTTAGCTCTAGAATAATATGTTGTTGTTTTTTAAATATGCCTGAAAGATTTGCACCTAAAATATTCACACATTACTTAAAGTACATTTTTGAGATGTCGGATGCAGTGGAAACAATGTAAACCTTTCCTTGTGAGTGGCCAGCTAAGCTGTGATTTTGAACATGACCGCTATAAGCTTCTTTTCAAAGGTCCTTTTGTTCTCAGTCGACTCTAAATAGTGAGCCATATCTGCTTCTTTGTGCACGTCTGCAGTGGGAATGAACTTATAGTAGTCCTTTATTTTTACCTCTTTATCGACACAGACTGCAACAAGGTAACTCCATATTTAAGTGTTTTACAAAAGCGAATCATTTCATTTTTAATTCAAGTGTACAGTGGGAGTTGTTTAGTTAACAATCACATGCAGTTTCCATATTTACAAATGGAAGATGAAATCCCATAAAAGGTTTTCTGTATCAGCTCTGTAAAATATAAGGTCTTCAGTCAAATTCTGCACATTTAAAAAAAAATATTAAAAAAAAATTAAAATAATGTAAAACTGAAATAAAAATAATTTACATTTTGCACTTGATAAGAAAAGTGTAAACCTGTTATTTCAGAATTATAAAAGCAAATAATCTACAGAATATTTTTTCTTTGGAACAGGCTCACTAATACGACAAGATATACAGATAAATATCCTTAACAACAATGTGAAAATCAGTGATAAGTGAAGATCTTCTCGGTCCAAATATATCTTAGGGAGTGTTTCATTTTGGACCATTTAGATAACAAACAGACTGCGTTAGGATGTAATAAACCGTCAAGTTAACAAGTTATCAGGCCATTTGCTTCGGTGCTGTCGTAGATTGAAGACTGCTGAAAGGCAGCAGCACCGGTGCATCTCAAGCAGTGGTTATAAGTTAAAGCAAGTCGCTCACTGTAACATCTCAGTTTATCTGTCTTCACCCCGATTGAGCTCAGAATTTCTCTTCTTTCATACTATCCTTGTCTGTTTTGCCGCTGACTGTTTCGATCTCTGCGTGGTCGGTCATGAGTCGCTTCCTCTGGACGCTGTTACGCATTCCATAGATAAAATAGATAAGTAACCCTGCAGAAGAGAAGAAAAGAGAAGAGTGAGGGTCACCCAGCTAGATAGCATCCCTTTAATCCTCTCAAACAAAAATATACCCATCATACCTATTAGCATCCAGACAGCATATCGGATCCATGTTTGACCGCCTAACTGCACCATCAGGTAGACATTGATTAAAGTACTCAGTAAGGGCAGAAGAGGGATTAAAGGTACCTGAAGAAGGAGAAAATGCAGAGATGTGAGATTCCTAGTTGGTGATTACAAGAAATTACTTGAACCACTTCTTACCATGAACGATGCCTTCGTGGGATTCTCTGGGTGTCTCCAGATGAGGAACAAGTTGACCAGCAGGAGCACTCCAAAGATACAGACAAGCACGATGCTCCATGCTTGAGTGTTGGCAAGAGCTTCCATGCCTTGGCTCAGAGTAATGCACAGTGCAAGAATGCACAGAACTGCAGTGGGAAAGTAAAAGACGAGAAAGAAAGATTAGAGGCGAGAAAGCCCGTCATGAACCTGTTGCTGGTCAAGAAAAGAACTTCAGTGCTACAGAAGCATCAGTAAAGATGCCTCAGTGATGTTTTCCTTACTTACTAGAAAATATGGTCAAGAGCGTGACTGTTCGTGCTGTGGAAGAGTTGGGTGCTTTTGGAGGTTTGAAGAAGCTAAACTTTTTCTTTGATTCTGTGATCTTAAGTTCTGTGTCTTCAGATGGACCCACCTGGTACCTACAACGACCACAAAAAATCAGTCGATTTGCACAGCAGAGTGAATACATAGCTGCAGGGTGTTAACAGATAAATGTACCTCAGTATCAGGATGCATACTGCCACGAGTGTGTAAGCAAACAGAGTACCAATGGACATCAGTTCCACCAAGGCATTCAGATCAAACAGTAGAGCCATGATGGCTAAAGCCAGGGAGAAAAATGGAATTAAATGTTATTTCTAGCCCATAAACCTCGACCTCTGTGGATCATGCAGAACAGCATTAGCATAAGTACAAAATATTATACACATGACACCTACGGGAGTTGCTCTGCTCAGCTATAGAAACCTACATCATGAAGCTCCTGGCACACAGTTTTTGTGCTGATGTTAATACCAGAAGAGGTTGGAGTCATCAGTGTTGGTTACTTTTTCTATGGTGGTATCCTATTACAGTACTACAGCATACCACTTAAGTCCAGTAAGCTCTTTAGAGAAATGTTCACACGCGATTGTACAGGCAGACTGCATGGCTGGATTCCAAATGCATATTGCAATGACAATAAAAAGAGCTGAATTCATAGATTAAGAGAGAGAGTTAGAGAGACTTTATTTATCCCCAAGGGGCAATTAAGATAGATACCCTGCCAACCGTACATACAATACGCAAACACACAAGGTGTGGCACAGTACCTCTGTGTAAGCATCTGTAAGCATCATTAAAATAAGAGTTATTACTGGACACATTCAAAAGTATTTTATTACATGTACTATTTTTTGTTTTAGGTTTATTACTTCTATTATATTTACAGTACTTTTATTTATAAAGTGTATACCTGTACCTGCCACAATGCCAGATGATATAGTAGCTATTGCTGGACTGCCTCTGGAGGTGACTTTGGACAAAGGTTTGAAAAGCAGCCCGTCTCTCGCCATGGCAAAAAGTACTCGAGGCATCGGGAACATGGAACCTAGCAGACTGGAAAGACAAACAACAAAATGAATGCAGTGTCCGATTAATTTGTAATCTAAATTAGTCATTTCACAAATCAGTGTCAAAAGGTCACTCTAACTAAACCAACTGATTTGACATATGGCTTCTTTTTAACAGCTTAATCTGCTATGATGACTGAAGTCAGAAGAATGTACTGGCAATTTCATAATTTATCCACCTCGCAAACATCAGAGGCAGTGGAAGAATCATTCACCGCCTCTGGAACCTGACACGTCCTCCACACCTTGTCTGTTAATTATTACTCAGCTGAGTTATTTTACGTTAACGTTACATTTTTAATGAACTTTTTGAGTTAGCTACTGTTTAGTAGCTACTTTTCTAGATTTATTTTTCAACATTTTGGACTTTTGAACATCCATTATAATTTTTCTATTTTTTTCCAAATAACATACATTTATTTTTGCACCTTTTTCTTTCTGACTTTGAGCTTTAAACATCACTTGATCCATGCATGCACTACCCATACTGTCATACCTAGTTGACAGGGCACACAGTGAACCCACAGCCACGGCATATTTGGCAGGACCCCATCCAATGTAGTCAAAGGCTATTGGCAGTGGGCTCGTTTCACTTAGCAGGTAGTATGGCATCATAAGGGTGAGAGCAGCAGACACAGCAAAGTAGGCCAGGAAACATATAAGCAATGAGACCACAATGCTAATAGGGACAGATTTCTTCGGGTTCTTCACCTCCTCTCCTAAAAGAAAGGAAACCAAGAAGTTAGTGACCCCCTTACAAGATATATCTCCTGCAGGAGTTTCATGCATTGTTACACAAAAATCATAAAAACTAGTGGAGAGAATCATCTGCAAATTATGTCCTCAACGTTAAACTTTGTCAGTCTGTTTTAGCCAATAAGAAGTTATCCCACTTCAGTTATTTATTTATTTTTGCTACAAAATGGAATTGTCAAGCATACCAACACAGTTACTGAAACCTGCCATAAATGTTGCGTTAAGACGGAGACAATCTGCTATCTCACTGCAATTATATGAGGTCAGTTTGGAAATTACATGTAATCTGTGTCTGATAACACAGACAGAATTTCAAATCTAACTATTAATCTGCACTTCCTGTTCTATAGGAATGCAACCAGCTGCAGCCAGCTGAGTCCAGTTCCCTCGAGTTTTTCTCATTGACATCTGACTGATGGCAACATGCTGGCAATCTGCCTGCATTTATAAATCAAATGCAAGTTATTTGTAAATTTGTAGAGCTCTCTGAGTGATTACAGTCGGTCCAAGTCCAACCGTGATTATTTACAGGAAGATTGTTCGTTGTTCATATTATTCCCAGAGTGTTGTCCCTGCATCGATACAATATTGCCACACAAAATATTGCGATACAATAGCGTACTGTATCGATTTTTCTAACCCTTTCCCAGCACCACTAAAAAAATAACCCCATAAAAATGTAAAGAATCTATGGTGAAAATTAAAAAGTTTATAAAATTTTAAATAAAAAAGTGGAGGAAGTTTATTTTATTTTTAGTGTGCTTTTTTAATGAGTGTAGAGGAAATACTCATCGTTATAATTGTAATTTACTCCTCTCTGGAAATAAAGCACTATTTCATCCATTATCCACGATTGCAATATTTTTTCCATCCATTCATTCTCTTCCAATTATCTTTGTCCTTTATGTTATGTTATGTTATGTTATGTTATGTTATGTTATGTTATGTTATGTTGTGTTGTGTTGTGTTATGTCGTGTTATGTCATGTTATGTTATGTTATGTTATGTTAGGTTATGTTGTTATGTTATGTTATGTTATGTTATGTTATGTTATGTTATGTTGTGTTGTGTTGTGTTGTGTTGTGTTATGTCGTGTTATGTCATGTTATGTTATGTTATGTTATGTTATGTTATGTTATGTTATGTTGTTATGTTATGTTATGTTATGTTATGTTATGTTGTGTTGTGTTGTGTTGTGTTGTGTTATGTTGTTATGTTATGTTGTTATGTTATGTTATGTTATGTTGTGTTGTCTTGTGTTATGTTATGTTATGTTATGTTATGTTGTGTTGTGTTATGTCGTGTTATGTCATGTTGTGTTGTGTTGTGTTATATCGTGTTATGTCATGTTATGTTATGTTATGTTATGTTATGTTGTTATGTTATGTTATGTTATGTTATGTTATGTTGTGTTGTGTTATGTTGTGTTATGTTGTTATGTTATGTTGTTATGTTATGTTATGTTATGTTATGTTATGTTGTGTTGTCTTGTGTTATGTTATGTTGTTGTGTTATGTTATGTTATGTTATGTTGTGTTGTGTTATGTCGTGTTATGTCATGTTATGTTATGTTATGTTATGTTGTTATGTTATGTTATGTTATGTTATGTTATGTTGTGTTGTGTTGTGTTGTGTTGTGTTGTGTTGTGTTATGTTGTTATGTTATGTTGTTATGTTATGTTATGTTGTGTTGTCTTGTGTTATGTTATGTTATGTTATGTTATGTTATGTTATGTTATGTTATGTTATGTTATGTTATGTTATGTTATGTTATGTTATGTTATGTTGTGTTATGTTATGTTATGTTATGTTGTGTTGTGTTATGTCGTGTTATGTCATGTTGTGTTGTGTTGTGTTATATCGTGTTATGTCATGTTATGTTATGTTATGTTATGTTATGTTGTTATGTTATGTTATGTTATGTTATGTTGTGTTGTGTTATGTTGTTATGTTATGTTGTTATGTTATGTTATGTTATGTTATGTTGTGTTGTCTTGTGTTATGTTATGTTGTTGTGTTATGTTATGTTGTTATGTTATGTTATGTTATGTTATGTTATGTTATGTTATGTTATGTTATGTTGTGTTGTGTTGTGTTGTGTTGTGTTATGTTGTTATGTTATGTTGTGTTGTGTTATGTCGTGTTATGTCATGTTGTGTTGTGTTGTGTTGTGTTGTGTTATATCGTGTTATGTTATGTTATGTTATGTTATGTTATGTTGTTATGTTATGTTATGTTATGTTATGTTATGTTATGTTATGTTATGTTATGTTGTGTTGTGTTGTGTTATGTTGTTATGTTATGTTGTTATGTTATGTTATGTTATGTTATGTTATGTTATGTTATGTTATGTTATGTTGTGTTGTCTTGTGTTATGTTATGTTGTTGTGTTATGTTATGTTGTTATGTTATGTTATGTTATGTTATGTTATGTTATGTTATGTTATGTTATGTTGTGTTGTGTTGTGTTGTGTTGTGTTGTGTTATGTTGTTATGTTGTTATGTTATGTTATGTTGTGTTGTGTTATGTCGTGTTATGTCATGTTGTGTTGTGTTGTGTTGTGTTATATCGTGTTATGTTATGTTATGTTATGTTATGTTATGTTGTTATGTTATGTTATGTTATGTTATGTTGTGTTGTGTTGTGTTATGTTGTTATGTTATGTTGTTATGTTATGTTATGTTATGTTATGTTATGTTATGTTATGTTATGTTATGTTATGTTATGTTGTGTTGTCTTGTGTTATGTTATGTTGTTGTGTTATGTTATGTTGTTATGTTATGTTATGTTATGTTATGTTGTGTTGTGTTGTGTTGTGTTGTGTTATGTTGTTATGTTGTTATGTTATGTTGTGTTATGTTGTTATGTTATGTTGTGTTATGTTATGTTATGTTGTGTTGTGTTGTGTTGTGTTATGTTATGTTGTGTTGTGTTATTATGTTATGTTATGTTATGTTGTGTTGTGTTGTGTTGTGTTGTTATGTTGTGTTGTGTTGTGTTGTGTTATTTATGTTATGTTATGTTATGTTGGATACATAGTGTACTGGTAAAAGATCCCCAGTTTGATCCTGGGAGGAGATAAAAAATCCCTTTTGGGGTTGTGTCAGTCAAAAAATTTAATTAGGAAGCAGCTGAAAGAAGCTTGAACTAAGCTAAACTGACAAATTGTCTTCTTACCTGTTGTAGCAATGCAGTCAAATCCAACAAAAGCATAGAAGCATGTTGCAGCTCCAGCCACGGTTCCACCAAAGCCATAGGGGAAAAATCCGCCCACTCCAAACTCGCTTGTTGCATTAGCAATGTCAGTTCCGTTTCTGCAGCGGGTAGAGAGCAATACTTTGTGGTTATTTCCAGTTAGCTCATCCAGGAGAACAATAATGCTGTAATTATATAGGTCATGATTTACTTGAGTGTTTTTTTTGTTTGTTTGTTTGTTTTTGCATTTATTTACATGGCAGTGGCGTTTAACACATCTTCCTTGCTGATTTTCCAGTTGGAGATGTCTCCCTTGATGAATCCAGAAATGATCACAAACAGCAGCACCAGGATGTTGATCGCTGTGAAGATCTTGTTGATCATCGTTGACTCTTTGACTCCAAAAGACAGGAGACCTTCGTGGAAAAGGTGGTTAATTCAGCGATCTCATCCTCATTTGTGGTCACCATTTAACACCAGTTTTACTATTTTACCTGACAAGAGCACGATCAGAGCTGCAGCAAAGACATCTGGGTAAGGAGCTAAGCCAGGCAGGCCCATGGCAGCATTTTCTGCAAAGTATTTTGATATGACTCCCCCAATGAGTTCATCAAATGTTCCGCTCCATGCCAG
Source organism: Aulonocara stuartgranti (assembly GCF_965226115.1). Classification (NCBI taxonomy): domain Eukaryota; kingdom Metazoa; phylum Chordata; class Actinopteri; order Cichliformes; family Cichlidae; genus Aulonocara; species Aulonocara stuartgranti. The sequence continues at coordinate 26,313,500 of NC_138940.1, read as the reverse complement.
TGCAACAGTCGATGTCCCTGAGCAGATAGTGAAAAGATAGTTAATGTAATAAACGAATTAATCAGCCATAATTTACCTGCAGCCATAAACAAAAGAAAAAGAAACTTCCTACCCTCTTTATAACTCAGGGTTTTGAATCACAGTCCTGGTTTATGGGGTTATTATTGGGATTGTTGCAAAGCAGTGATCCCGGTATGTGCTATTGTTAAAATTAATGTAGCAAGAGATGTGACACAGTGAGGTAGAAAAAAAGCAGTCAAGAATTCGCTGCTCCACTGGTTGAAAGGTCACAGTGTTAAATAGTCTCTTAATGGTGGTTGATCATTTATGATCAGAGTGTGGTAAAAAGATTATGTTAGGTTTATGCACTGTTTGCATATACAGGTAGGAGGAGAGATCACTAAATCATCAATAAAGGAAGAAAATATCATTGAATAATAGATGTTACAATTTGCATATATTCACCTATGACGTAGGAGAGCAGCAGATTCCAGCCAGAGATAAAAGCAAGGAGCTCTCCCACCGTCACATAGCTGTAAAGGTATGCTGAGCCTGTTTTAGGAACCCGGGCACCAAACTCTGCGTAGCATAGCCCAGCAAATATAGAGGCCAGGGCAGCGATGAAGAAGGAGATGATGATGCTGGGTCCCGCGGTGTCTCTGGCCACCTCTCCAGAGAGGACATAGACACCAGCCCCCAGGGTGCTGCCCACACCGAGGGCCACCAAGTCCAGAGTGGTCAGGCATCGATTGAAGGTGGACTCTTCCCCGTCGGGCTCGAGGGGCTTCCTCCGGGATAGGCTCACCAGAAAGGACTTCACTACGCTGCACGACATACTTCTGTGGGTTTGGATCAGGATGGAAGATGAGTGAACGAGAGAGATTTAAGGAGTGACCTAGTGGGACAAAAGGTGAGGAGTGTTTCTCAGTGAGTGAATAATTGTCAGGTCAGCCTCCGGAAGAAGATTCTTTCTTCTGGGAAACATGATTTTCAAAGTCTATTAGTGTTTTTATTTGTGTAGAAAGAGAACAGAATGCTACTGTAATTAAACTGAGGAACTGAAGAGCACATGCAAGCTGTTAAGACTTAAGAAAATCTGTTTTATTAAAGCTTAATCATTATCACATGACAGCTAACATGCTCTCCTAACACTTGACAGAAGTGAGACTAGGAACACATTCACTTACCTCTTTGGTGTGATCTTGTACCTCGTAGATGTGCTAAGAAGTAGGAATAGGATGTGTCATTCGGCTCAGTTACAGTACCCTTTTATAAATGTATCTCGTTATCATTCTCCTGATATGATAGTGCTGATACCTGAGATTTCCAGAATGCCACCCCCAGCACAGAAATCCACGCCCCGGCTTCAGGATTGCACTTTAAGCCTTCATTCACAGCACAATTACTTCTTTGAATATTTCTGAAGAGTCCAAAAGCTTTATGTGTTAGATGTGTTCTCACAGCAGCAGTGCCTTTCAGGGCTGCCTTTAATCAACTACTGTTCAAATCAAATTAAATCAAATCAAAGTTAAGGCACAGTGAGAAAACAAAGATGACATAGCTTTTTCCTATATTTACTTTAATATAAGATCAAAAATTACATGCACCTATTCTTATTTTTGAGGGTTTCCTACAGATTTCTATATTTAATTTCTATAACAATAACTGTGTCTTCTCAGAGGGCCCTTACATTGTTGTGTCGCTTAAAAACAAGCCTGCGGTCTTATTACTACAGCTATGTTGTGGAGTTTGTCCGCTTGCACTGAAGCAGCTGTATCTCCATCTCAACATGAAGGTGTGAGCCTGCCGCTTTAATGGCCCGGTGAGTTCATGACATGGGGGAGGACAAAGCAGCTTTTATGACTTATTCGGGCAGGAGGCTGCACACTTTGAGAGGCAGCATTTACCTTCTCATCTCCAATCAGGGGATTTGAGCTCTCCTAATCCCTTGTGGCATCTACCTCAGCAGGCAGGAGCTGAGTGGGGAGGAAGCCTGTGCGGTCAAAGTACTTTTGACTAAACTTAAGCATTCATATCTGCGGATCTCACTTGCTGAGATAGCATATCGAGGGTAATGCTTAACTAAAAAATCATGGTTTGTTTAGCCAGATATCCCATTAATCATTGCAGTTAAGCAGTTAATGTTTATAATGTTGTTTTTCGGCTGCCTACTGTGCATTTAAAGAAGCACAGTCATTAAAATGCACAGATTCTTATTAAAGAAAAGGTCAGGGATTTGAAACTGACGTCATATTTTTATGCAGCAGACACACAAGTTCATTACCTTGCATTCAGTCCCACGAGGAGTTACTGGTGACTTCAAAAGTAGAGTGGAACGAAAATATCCGTGATGCTGACTTGGATGAAAGAAGCATGACTTTTACAGCGATATATACAAGACCGGCCTGCATGACCCTCCCACTCAGTGGAATTATTTACAAAGTAGCCTTTCTTACTCCCGACCAGTGTGGATCATAATGTGTTCATTATTGCAATGAAGGCACAGGGTGAGAACTGTGAATAGAAAATCCTGTTCAGAATGTGAAAAATGCTTTTGTACCCATTCGTTTGTTGTTGCGCTTCAGATTTACAATTTGCTGTATAAAGTGCACGTATTTGATCAGAAATAACTATTACTGATGTTTGGAAATGTGTCGAAAAAAATATAATTATGTTTTACCAGATGCCTCTATAACTTTGCTTATTTTCTGCCATCTAATAGTGGTATAGATGTGGCTACTCCTAATAATCATGGCTTTGAATAATCTGTGTATGTGGATGTAATCACTGTGACTGCTCCTAATGCTTTATTTCCATCTGTTTTTCTGCTTCGGGATTTGTGTGACATCAGTGAGAGTGAATAACTTAATATGGCACACAACTCTTGCTGTGAGCACAGAAACTCCACCCACACACTGTTTGAGCCATTTGTTTGCAAAGGACAGCCAATCAGACTAGAACAGCTTTAAAAACTTACAGGCCTTAAGCAGTAAGGAGCTTGATTTAGACAGAGGATGAACTGACCTCTTAGGGACTCCTTTAAAGCTTAAACTGAGTACAAGAATAAAGATACGGTGCTAAAAGGGAGTATAATAGCTTTGATGCTTTGTTAATTTTTTTTAAACAAAGATTTAATGTTTCATGCAAAAAAAGAGAGAGAAAGACAGAAGTTTGTTTGTTTTTTGTTTTGTTTTGTTTTGTTTTTTTGGCTGTAAAAAGAGTAGAAACATCTGGGGAAAAGAAAACAGCTGATACTAGTCAAAGACAACAAGACAGGGAGGTAAACTAAAAAAGAGCTGAGGCTCAAAATACAAGAGAATATTAAAAACAAATATACCAATAAGCAACCTAAGAACCAAGAGAAGCCCCAAAAGACCTCAAAATTCAGAGCTAAAGATCCAGAATCCACAATCATAGACTCATCATAGATGAAATGTTTATTAATGATTACATATCTAATGAATACAGTTTACATAGTTTGAAAATGAATTTGTTTTCATTTCAACAATAAATAAAATGAATATGCATTAATATATATTTCCCATCTCAGCCAGAATGAAATTGTTATGTTGGGTATGCAGTATATCTTCAAACCACAAGAGGTCGCTGTGCAACAAAAGAAATTCCTCTCTGCCGCTTCACTGTTTCCACCATATGGACACCCCATTCTTTCAACACTGGTTGGGGGCGAAGATGAAAAGGGTACACTAAAGGAGAGGAAACCAAAAGAAAAAAGAAAAACATATCAGTGGACTCATTTCATTCATAGATCAAAGCTAAAGCCTCTGACGCTATAGGTTTTTGCCCAATACGTCCACTTTAAAGTTCATAGTACCAGAGGCACAGACCAAAACATATTCTTCAAGTAACAAGGAGTATAACATTCAAATGTAAAACATACAGGGCCTCCAAAACAGGACATTTTTCCTGTTAAACGGGTTGATCAACATTTACACAATGATCTAATTGGTCTAATCTAAAATGTTGCTGAAACATCACTACAGATGTTCATAACCACCTCCCCATCATCAATCTGTCTTTCCCTCCCATAGACATAGCGTGCTTATCTCTGCTCCCTCCCCAACCTTTGAAGAGAGCAAACAGGGTTTAATGTTAATCCTATCTCCCTGTCTTCTGTGCCTCACTGAGCATATGATGTGTGAATTGCATCTGAACACAGTAAATAAGATCATTTATCAAGCACATAGACCAGGTGTGAACTTTTATCACATTTTTATTCACCTAATGAAATACTGAGTCATGCCCCCTTTTTTTCTTTGCTGTTGCGAAGTGGAGCACTGGACTCCCTGTCAGCTTCCTGTAAGTCACCTCTAGTTTCTCATCATCTCTTCCGTCACCTTTCTCTCCACATGCGGTGTCACCAGTATCACCATGAATGAATGAAGTAAAAAGCCCAACATAAAAGATCACAGGAAATACACATGCAACACGCAAATTTGTGGGCAAAACATGCATGCATGCATTCCAGGAATAGAGCAATGAATGTGGCACTCGTTTTACTGTCATACCGCAGCTATGCTCCCCCTCCCCTCCCACTAAACACACACACGCACTCACACGCCCCTCCACACTTACTGGAGGTCTTCTGACAGGACAGAAATAGAACAAATTGTCACGTCAGTGTCAGTAAGCTGCCTCTGTTAAAACTCAGACTCGTGCGCATGTGCCAAAATTCAGAAAGTTATGCTTGCCTGTTACCAGCTCCAAGTGGTGGCTCAATATATAAAAGAAAGGTGTCAATTAATCGTTCATATATATATGTATATATATATATATATATATATATATATATATATATATATATATATATATATATATATATATATACATATACATATATATATATATATATTTATTTATTTTTTCAACATTAGGGTGTGGGGGAAATAATAGAAATAAGCAGCTATTACCCAGTCACATTTACACCCGTGTTTGAAGCATTCTCTTGCATTAAGCACGTATATATCAAAGCACCGCTCTCTCTTTCTCGCTCTCTCTCACGCGCAGACATGCGCGCACGCTTTACAGAAGCCGCGCGAGAGAGCGCCGCAGTCACCACGTCACTGAGGACGAGTAACTGGCCGGCCTGAATTCATCCGACCGGGGGGGAAAGACAGACCGAGTTTAGGGGCCGCTGTCACTCTGCACCGATACTTCCTGCACCGAGAAGGTAAGCTGCTCTCTGTCGTTCGCTGTCGGCTCCATATAATGGGTCACAAATTAACAGAAAAGTTTGCTGAGGTGTCATTTTTAAATGTGCCCCTGGCACCCGTGGCTGCAGAAGGAACGGCTGTAATAAAATTCAACTCGAGGAAAGTTTAAAATGAAACTTAATTCAGAAAAACAATATACCATTAGATTTAAAGCCTCTGATTTAAAGAATATCCTTCGGTGTGTGTATGTGGGGGGAATTAACAGAGAAGGGTGTGGCCCTGTGTACATATAAAGGGAGAGAGAGGCCGAGAGGCCCTGTCCCCCAGACCTGTCTTCTGATATTAAGATAAACTGCGCGCGTGCTATTTTTGGGAAAGCCTCACTGGAGTTTTAAACAAACAGTACAGTATTTCAAACCATGTAGAGTACTCTTTCCCCCCTCAATTTAGCATAAATTCTTTATTCCTTAAAAACTATTTGTGTGTAAGTTCAGTGTAGCCTACTTCTGTGTTGTGATTCTAAATTAAGTATCGTCAGTCTAGAAGAAGTAGCTTCTCTGTACTGACGCCTCAACATGTTTACCTTGTCTGAATGTCTGCATTATAGTCAGAATATAGCTGCATGGGAAATGTGGCTCCAGCTTTCCTGCAAGTTTAAATAAAACATATTCCATCCATCAATGTATTTTTGTGTGAATATGAGGTTGAGTCTAATAAAAAGCAGGCCCCCGTCTGCTTTTTGCTCCTGCGCTCTAGCTAAGAACAGCCTGGATAATGAATAACAGTACCTCTTTGTATTTACTCAGGAAATAAAGATCATCATTGTTTGCAACATAGTTTCATCCAAAGCTGAGGTGAAGGTCACCTTTCACATTGCAAGGATGTTTTCCAGTGCAACTGGCTACCTGTACCTCAGCATTTCTGTTTTCCCTTTAGGCCTGAAACTATTGATTCCTGAGCAGTGTTGACATATAAGACCAAATATAGACATGGTAAGTGGACAAGAGCTTGGTCATCTGGCCTTGTATCATGTTAGCTATAATCAAACTGCAGACCAGATCTTGTATCAGTGCAGCAGAATGAATTGTTTTGTGTGACACTGGCGTGGATAGAGTGAGGCTGCCATCTGCCACCATGTGAGCCCTGCGCAACATCAAAAACAGGAGTGTAGAGTGTCAGTGCTACCTGCAGCACCTCGTTATACCTGACGGCATTTTTCCAGAATGACTTTGTAAAATTATTTAAGGTTAAACACAAACTAGCTCTTACCTCTTTTAAAGTTTGGGCACCAGATGAAACAAATTGCACTTATAGGGGGAGGGATGCATAGAAATCAACTTATTGTTATTAAATTCACTTTACCGAACCGTGATTAGTTTAGTTAAAGTCTGTTGCTAGGGGCTTGTGTTTGTGGCCTGTTGCCACGTGGGTGAAGCTTTACAGCTGTCCTGAGGAGTGATGTTAAGCAGAGCATATACAGTGGCTTCTGTAGCTGGGCGGAGAGCACAACTTGGCTGACAGCCTCAATGCAGCAGTAACCTCGAGAGCAGCTGCTGCAGTTTCATTTTTCAGCCGTTTTTGTGAAGATCTTATTATTACAAGATCATAATGTTGATATTTTTCATCCTTTTTGAGCTATTGCATATTAGATGGTCTGATGTGTAAAAGTTCTGTGTGCAACCCGACCCTGTCTACTTTCCCGCCCCTGCACAAACAGGCAAGCAACATACACACACTCTGATCTGTTGGGGGTGAGACAGGTGCAAATACTCAGCTGCTGTCACTGCTGCTACACCACTCCACTACTCTCAGCATGCAAGGAGGTGTGGGTTGAGATAATGCATTGTTAGAGAATGGGACATAAAGTGCAAATTTATTAAAAAAGCAAAGTGTATGGTTAAAAAAAGGGTTTACAACTGGTCTGCTCTGGAGGTGAGCAGCATATGCAAAGTCATAGCAAAGCCAAGCCCACTGCTGTTTCGAGCCATCTGCAAAATGCAAGCTGTGGCTCAAAATGTGAGATCCTCTTCTCTCATACTAGCCTTTCTTTTTTAGTCTCCTTTTTTCTACAGAAAAGCTACACTGATATGTTGACATGTAACATGAAGAATGCTCACATGTTTGGTTGTGTTAGCATAATTAGCATAGAAATGTAGTGACAAAAATTAGAGGAATTTATCCTGATGGAGACATTAATGTATCAAATTTCATGGCTGTCGACTAAAAACCCAATATTTTAATGACACATGGCAGTAGAGGAAAACCGTATGAAGCAGCAAAGTCACTGGACTTGATGACTGATTGTATCAAGTTTCATAGCAGTCCATTTAACAGTTTTAAAATGCCATCTCCAGAATCACATTGCTAATATAGCAAATAATCAAAAATACTAATGTAGTATATTTATGTTGTATCAGGTATTGTAGACCCTTGTTGTTGCTCTTGGCTGGTAGCTGGTGGCCTCACCTCTGTAACCACAGACCAGTGTCATTGCTGTATTTATTTATTATTCAGTTTATTATTAAAAGACACCTTTGACCTAACCATACCGAACAACAGAAATCTTGTTTCAGATGTACTTTGATATCATATGTTCTTGTCACTTCTTATTTAAGCACGAAAGAGTAGCATGTCTGTGTTATTTATTCTTATCTTAACTGAAAATGTTTGAAATTGACTTGAGCTGTTCACTCTTTCAGGTGTTCAGAGGTACAATAACAGACGCTCCCGATTTTGACCCCACCGCTGATGCCGAGGCCCTTTACAGTGCTATGAAAGGCATTGGTGAGTGCCCCACTCCTCCGTGATTCATGGCCACAGAGGTGTAAAGGTCATCGTTTGTCCTCCTCACTAGTCAGTTGAATCATCACTTGACGAATTTCTCGATGCTGTCTAGGATGAGTTTTTAGGTCTTTGTTGAAAATGTTTCTTTTCTGTTTCTCAGGAAGTGACAAAGAGGCCATCTTGGACCTGGTCACCTCTCGAAGCAATGCGCAAAGGCAAGAAATCATCGCAGCTTACAAAAGCAACTTTGGACAGGTAAACAAATACATTTTCAAATGCTACAGCTGTGGTCAGAAGTTTACTTGGCATTCATCTGTTAATTTCAATGATCTAATGATTTATTTTAACCATTATTTTTTTCCAAGTTGCAATAAATGTAGAGTATACATATTTAATGGGTTTAAAATAAGAATTAGGTGCACAATTTTGAATTTATTTTGGAGTGTCTTCAATCCATGCAGGGTCAAATGTATTTTACTGACCAATATTTAGAGAAACTCAGTGACGATCTAAGAAGGACAATTGTAGATTTACGCAGTTTGGGAAGGTCTCCTGGAGCTATTCCTAACCAGCTGCAGATTCCAGGATCATCACTACAAACAACTGTACGTAAAGTTATTCAGATGTGTCACCATTTTGTCAAGGGAGTAGACCAAAACTGCCATTCTCAGAACCCAGGAACCACCGAAGCTCAAGCCTGCCATGAACTGGAAACTGTTGGAACACCAGCATCACTGTCTCCAATGAAGAGAGTTTGAAATCACCACGGACCGAGAGGATAGTGAGGAGCATCTACTCCAAAATCAACATACCATTGTAGAAAAGTCAAATACTTTCTCGAGAAATCTTTATGGTTAGATGAGACAAAGATTGAGTATTCTGGCCAAAATAATAAGAGGTATGTTTGACGGAGTAAAGCCGAGGCACCCAATTCTTGTTTTTGTTTCAGCCATTAAAGATCTATGCCATATAGTCATTTCACTGTGGGAAAATAACAGCTCAAAGAAATTATTGAAAGCCCAAAATGACCAGACATTTACGCCCATGATGAGTGTATGTGAACATCTAAGCACAACTGTAATTTCCAGACATTGCTTAGACACTTTAAAAGCTTAAGATAGCAGTTTTGAGTCCAGCATCACCGAAATTCTCTTTCATCAGGACCTGATTGATGATCTCAAATATGAGCTCACGGGAAAATTTGAGCGCCTCATTGTCAGTCTGATGAGAACCCCGGCCTACCACGATGCCAAAGAAATCCATGATGCAATCAAAGTAAGCCAAAAAATTTGATTCGCTCTCACTCCATATTAAATGAGGCAGAAACTGTTTCACATCCGCCTTCATACTCTGTTTTAAGGGTGCTGGAACAAATGAGAGATGCCTGATTGAAGTACTGGCTTCTAGGAACAACAAACAAATACATGACATGGTTGCAGCATACAAGGACGGTAAGATGTTTTATCTAAGACGTCACTTGAATTACGCATCTGATAGTATTTAGAACTGTCATCTGTGTACCCAGCCTATGGCAGAGACCTGGAGGAGGATGTAATCGCAGACACTTCAGGCCACTTTAAGAAGATGCTGGTTGTTTTACTTCAGGTGAGTTGACTAAGTAGGAAACTCAAACACGCTTTGATCACTGTGCCTTTAAACTCTGACTAATCTGCAGTCTGTTGTTTTGATTCAATACTTCTAGGGGACCAGAGATGAGTCAGGAGTAGTGGATGCAGACCTGGTTCAGCAGGATGCCCAAGTAAGCATTTTATAGCCAACATAAAAGCTAAACATGCACATGCTGTTTGACTTTACACAGCCTTTGTTTGAAGAATACTTGAAGTGTCCTGTTGTAAGAGCGTCCTTTACTTTCCTTTTAAAGTATCATATTGGTGGCAGTGCTGAATGGCCTCTGTTGCTTTAAATGAGTATTGTGCTGACACGTGGAAGCGCTGCAGTCAATTTAACAAAAATTAGTTCAGCAGATGTGTATGCATTTTTTTAAATTAAGACTAAACATAAAAGCTAATGTCAATCAAGAATTTTAGGCATCCAGGATAGTGCAGTGGGTATTTGGCTTATTAATTAAGGTCAGTACAGCTTCTGTGACCCTGAGATAAATCTTGCACCAAGGTTGTTATAGTTAACTAAAACTCAACTAAGAAATAAATGTAGATGTGAAAAAACATTTTAAATAACTAAGATAAGAATTAAAAAGTAGAGATCAGAATAAAATCAATTAAATGAAATGATTTTCTGATTTTGTAAAATTAACTGAAATAAAAATATAAATATCATTAGTTTTAGTGTTTGTTATTTTGGTAAAATTTCATCAAAATTTGCCTTATGAGGCTTTCATGAACGTATTTCTAGAAATGTTAATGTCTATAAGACTGTAAGTCAGCTGCTTAAAAAGTCCTGTGTTTCTGTTGTAATACCTGTACTGATTTACTTAAATCTTGCCTCTGACACGATGCCCTGCTCACAGTAATAATTACTAAAGACTAAAACTAAGACTGAAAGTAATAGAAACTAAACTAAAACTAAACATTTTCAAACAATAAAAAACTGAACTGAAACGAGTAAACTCACTCTGGAAACCACCTGAAACTAAACCGAATTAAAACCAAAAATAAATAAAAATGAAATATAATTACAAAATACGAAATTATAATAACTCAGCCCTGGACCCTATCTGTTTTCTAAACTCTCTGTAGGATCTCTATGCAGCTGGAGAGGAGCAGTGGGGGACGGACGAGGCCAAATTTATCATGATCCTGGGAAACCGTAGTGTGACCCACCTCCGCATGGGTAAGCTCAGTTCTCCGAGAAAATATCTCAACAATGAGGCGTTCCAGTCATCCCCACTCTGACCTCAAGTGACTCAGAAGCTGGCTGTCCTCAGTATTAGCCTCCTGCTACTATGTGTGTTACCTAAACTTGCTAACATGCCAGGACAACCATTTTAGTCAAATCTGGGGGGAATTAAAGCAAGGCAAACTCAAGATTTTACACAATAATGACCCAAAAGGATGAGATTGGTACTTTTGTGCAATATTTTCCTCTGTTTGTTTAGTTTTTGATGAATATGAGAAGATTGCAGAGATGAGCATTGAGGACAGCATTAAGAACGAGCTGTCTGGAGACTTTGAGAGACTGATGCTGGCCGTTGGTAGGAAATGCACTGAATGCACCATTGTACTTTACATTGTGACACAACACAGTGCCTAATTTGGTCATTTTTCTCATAGTCCAGTGCATAAGGAGCGTTCCCATGTTCTTTGCCAAGCGCCTCTACAAGTCAATGAAGGTAAGCTCAAGTAGCCATTCAGTTTGGTTCCAGTGTGTTTGTAGGCACACTTACTGGTACAGTTATGATGAATGAGGTCTTGTTAGTGACAGATTGTTAAATTTATTAAAATTGCTCAGGATTACTTAACTGTTGCCACAATGCATCGTCCCTCAATCCCTCCAGGGTCTCGGTACAGCTGACAACACTCTGATCCGGATCATGATTTCTCGCTCTGAAATTGACATGTTGGACATTCGAGAGTGTTTCCGCCTTAGATATGAGAAGTCACTTTATAACATGATTAAGGTGAGAAAGAGAGGTACAGCATGTTTTATATGCACTCTGTATGTGAATGTAGAGCACTTATATGACTTTGTGTGTGTGTGTATGTCAACCAGGATGATACATCAGGGGATTACAAGCGGACTCTGCTCAACCTCTGTGGAGGGGATGATGAGTAAGTTTTAGGAATGCTGCATCCAGAAGGGGGTGCTAGAGGACCACTGTATGGCGTTACTACTGTTACTTTGAACTGTGTAAAAGCTTTATTATCTTAATGAATGCTGAGGCTAATGGAAACTCTTTGTTGAAGCTTATAATTGATTTAAACAAACTTACGGTGCAGAGACTGTATTTTAGTCTTCTTCCTAGAAATGTTCCCACTATTTACCGCTTGAGGTTCTGGCTTTGCTGAGTGTGCTATGTTTTGTCAAACCGGTCATTGCAGCTTAGCTGGAGAATTCTTCCCTGAAGCTGCTCAGATAGCCTACAAGATGTGGGAATTAAGTGCCATGACCAGAGTGCAGGTTTGGGCTCCATCTGCTCCCACCTTAGATGTGTGATTGCATGTTTGCCTCAGCAGAGCCTTGCATCTCCACTACCTGCTGGCCCTGTAATGATGTGCTATGGCAATATGCTAACGGTGTTATGTCTACACAGTGAAGGCTTTGTCTAGATGTGATCAGAGTGCTGTTCGCTGAAACACAAATAGTTTTCTGTTAGAATGAACTCTCCAAACCCCCATTTGGAGAGTGAATGTCAAAAAGATCTCAGCATTTTTGACAACAAAAGGCTGTCTCTCTAATGCTTCCTGAAACTGAGCTGTTTTTCATCCTACCAACCTTTTGCATTGTTAGCGGTGTCATGAATTCTAAACTCAAGAGGGCACCCGCCCCCTCAAATGTCAAGAGATTATTATCATAAAGCCAAATGTGTTGCTTCATAATTTTTTTATCAGATAATAAAAAAAATCTTGAATAACAAATAATTTATTTTGCATGTTCTTCAGCCCTCTTTGTGCTTTTAGTTCAAGCTTACAGATATGGATTTAATTAACGGATATTAGTAACTTTGACACTCTGTGAGTAAATACTAATTGTCAGTCTTTCAATTTTGTAATGTGCACTACCTCAGCTGAGGCCTACAGTCCGCCCGGCGCCTAATTTCGACCCTGCTGCTGATGCACAAGCACTGAGGAAAGCCATGAAGGGATTTGGTATGCAAACCCTGCTATATAAAACACACTGACACTATCCTGGCAACTTTGCAAAACTCTTTTTTTTTTTTTTTTTTTTTTTACATATGGCATTTCCTTTTTCTTTATAACAGGAACAGATGAAGATGCAATCATTGATATTGTTGCATGGAGAAGTAATGCCCAGAGGCAAGAGATCAGACAGGCCTTCAAATCCCTACTTGGAAGGGTAAGACACAGGAATGATAGAAAATATGGCTAAATCACAAAATATTACCTTTATTCGTTTATTGTTATGTGTCCTCCACTGGATACGACAGCTTTTAACAACTCACTGTGTTCGGCATTCCAGGATCTGATGAAGGACCTGAAGTCTGAATTGTCAAAGAACTTGGAGAGGCTGATAATTGGGCTCATGCTGACGCCAGCTGAATTTGATGCCAAAATGATGAGAAAAGCAATGGAGGTAAAGTAGGAGTTAAACCAAAACACCCACTGATTTCTCTCTTAAATGACACTCCAGTGCTAATATGTTACATTTCTATGAGTAGTGAACACGGTTCACATTTAATCCCCCATATACTGATACCTGTTTCCCAAACACGTGGTGGTTGATATTTGGCCGAGATAAATTACATAGAACACATTTTATAGTCAAATAAAAATGTATTTATAACTTTTCAACCTGACTGAATTTCCTTATGTGGCAAACCTGACTCATCCTCTGCTCTCAGCAGAGAGCACTTGCGTGCAGATGGTGTTTCATAATTGTTTGTGTCCTCGTTTTATGCATTTTCAAATAGTGAAATATAATAATTTGGTTATTTGAAGGCAAACAGTCAAATTATCACCTAATATGGGAACTGAACAGATGAAACCTGTTTTGGATAAGTAGTAAGTCTTAGATGTTGACAACAGCTTGGAAGTCCAGTGTGTTATTTAGAATTAAACAGGCAGCTAAACTTTGAAATGGGCTCTTGTACCTTTTTATATTTCACAAAGCACTACCTTGCTGGGTCCCACACATACAATAATCAGCATAGAGTTAGAAAGCCTATTTCTTTAAAAAAAAAAAAAAAACAACAGGCACCAAAATAGCAAAAAATGAAGCTCACACTAGCTTTTTTTCCTAGGGGGCTGGGACTGATGAACACGCTCTCATTGAGATCCTGGTTACCAGGAGCAATCAGGAAATACATGCCATGAATGCTGCCTATCAGGGTGGTAAGTTTGGCACCAGAATAAGGCTTAAAGAATCACTTGCTTTGTCCTAAAAACCTTTGTCAGGGCATGTAATATATCATACTTTGCAGCCTATAAAAAGTCTTTGGAGGATGCCATTCAGTCAGACACATCAGGCCATTTCTGTCGGATCCTCGTTTCTCTCGTGCAGGTAATGTCTGTCATCATCATGAGAACTCACACTGTGTGTAATTTCCACGCCCACTCACAAGTTGCAGTCTGGTAGTCTGGTTTGTGTTCTCTGTTACACATAGATCTATTTAATCACCTCCCTAACTGTCTTTTATAGTGTCTTACAAAAAAAGTATACGTTTTTGGTTAACCACTAGCCTTACAGAGCGGCACTAATTTGCATTTAACCTCCTTGTCTGTTCAGGGTGCAAGAGAGGAGGGCCTTGCAGATGTAGAAAGAGCTAATGCAGATGCTCAGGTGACTGAATGCATCCTTTTCTTTACTGTGTTTAAATATGAAATGTAAGAATTGATCTGAAGGTTTTGTGTTCCCACTGTTCTTCCTGAACAAACCAGGAACTTGCCGATGCATGCAATGCTGACTCAGATGACATGGTGATGAAGTTCATGAGCATCCTGTGCACCAGGAGCTTCCCTCATCTCAGGAAAGGTAAAGGTCATCACAGATATGTAGGTTGCAATGATCTTTACAAGTGTTCAACTAAATTTCTCCAACAAAATGCAGTGGATTTTCGTGCTCTTTGCTGTTCACAGTGTTCCAGGAGTTTGTCAAATGCAGTAACAAGGACATTGAACAGATTATTAAGAAGGAGATGTCTGGAGATGTGAAAAATGCATTTTATGCAATAGGTAATAACTATTTTTCACTACAGACTTTATTCTCCTTTACTTTCAAGTTTGCCACAGCGGATGATACTGTTGATGAAATCCAATCTGGGTGACAACTTCTCAGCTGTTGCATGATTCTCTTGTCTTTGCAGTCCGCAGTGTAAAGAACCAGCCCTCTTATTTTGCAGACCGTTTGTACAAAGCCATGAAGGTATCTCTTCATCCTGTTTTAGATGAGTTAGGGTTAGATCAGTTATTCAGCATGTCATCTGGATACTAGATGTCAGCCGTAACACGTGATTAGGTCACTTTTATTGGTGCAGAATCCTGTGTTGTCTAAGTCAGAATATACAAAGTATTTATTGATCTCCTCTGCAGGGTCTTGGTACAGACGACAGAGCGCTGATCCGCATCATGGTGTCCCGTAGCGAGATCGACCTTTTTAACATCCGAAAAGAGTTCAAAGAAACTCACGATGCCTCCCTCCATGAATTCATCCAGGTAGAAACTATGATTGTAAGTCTGAGTCTTTGTCTACTAACACCTCTGCTTGGCATGCTGTGTTCACATGTGACTTGTGTGTCTGTGGAGGTTTGGTTTAATTGCTTTGGTCCCGCTGTGTGCAGAGCATGCAGTGCACATCCTTTTTCTGTTGCTGCGGTAAGGTGGTGGGGTACGGTAATCTATAGCTCTCTGCGGTGGACTATGGGTCTGTGGCCACAACACAGCTGTTTAGGAATTTCCCTCTTGCATTCTTCCTCTATCTCTGCTCTGTGATTGGCTGACAGATGCAGAGACAGGAAGTTCCTAAAAGCAGTTCTATAATAACTTACAGATGAAATCAATGTGACACCAATAAAAACAAGCTGCCCTGGATTGGTTTGGAAAACACATTTCCACATTATGCAAGAGCAAGGATTGCTTTATCTTGTTTTTATGAGTTGTGCAGAGAAATAACTGAATTGATCATTTATTAAATTAATTCAATTTAATTGTACATTTTCAGTTTGCTAGTTTCAGTTACAAAAGCGGTTTCGATTTGAGCAGTTTCTCAAAGTTTAAATCTGTGCATGTTTTGAGAAATATGCTTACTTATGTTCCTCTGAGAGTTTGGGGGAAAGCTTCAAATCCCAATCTACGCTATTAATCCACCTTCCAGCACCTCTTAAAGCCAACAGCAGGAGATTTATTGGTTCTGTTTCCTCTGGAAAATGCCAGCTTGTGTTACCCTTGTTTCTAAAATGTATACTAATATAAGCTAACCAGTTGCCCTGCATAGTTTCGTTTTTGCCATAAAAATGTGAAATCTTGATCGAGATTATAAAGTAGAAATCTTTATCTACTGTATGAGTGTCAGCTGATAAACAGGGGAAATTCCACTTTTAACTCCTTTGTTGATATAGACCGATTTCTCAGCTTCTCTTCTGCATTTAACTATTGTGTGAGCCAGAAAAAAGCACTGCCTTCCAAAACATGACCAAATGATTTTTCCACTATTTGTGTTTTTATAACCATGCACAGGGTGACACGTCAGGAGACTATCGCAAAACCCTGCTGATTCTCTGTGGAGGGGAAGATTAACGCAGTTATAGCCCCGCTGCAGCTCAGTTCACAGACTTTAGTGACCACAAGACTGTTGACAGAGTGAAACTGTGATGGTTCACGTCAGCATCTTTTCTCAGTGTAACTGCTGCCACTCTTCAGCCAAATCAAGTGACCTATGACCTCGCAGCCTTGCAAGCCAGTTTTCTGCTCTCATGTCTCAACTTCCTGTCCAGCAGGATGAGACGGTTCTTTTTTTTTTTTTTTTTTTTTACAGTGTTATATGCTCACGATGAAGATGATCATGTTCGCATCTGTAGTGTATTTAACAAGTAGGTACTAAAGCAGAACCTTTAATTTATAGGCCATCCAACAAATACTGTGATTTGAAGGTAACACACACACCTGAATAAAAAAATACACAATTGAAAACAGTTGTCTCTTCTGTTTTTTACTACATGTTGTTATTACAGTTTTTAATTTGTCTCATCAGACCACACATTCTCTTGCTGTACCTTTTTTATGACGTGGGTTCCTGTATTTGACAAGGCACTTTAATAATTAACCATGTTGATACTGGCAACAGTACAGAGGTGAGCAAAATGGGAACTAGAATATTTAAGATCAGGAAACCCCCCTTCCATTTTAATACCTCTTCTGCTTAGCAAAAATACCCATATGTTATTGTTACTCATAAAAGAGAACTAGTGTAAATAAAGGCTGACAATGCCAGAATAGCAGATTTGAGATATTGAATAGCAGCTAATAGATAGTTAACACGCTCATATTAGCTCTTCCACATTTGCGCGTATTAACGCGTCACTTTATGCTTCATTTCACGTGTGTCAGTTGCACTTGTACACTTGTTAATGCAGAGGAAAAGTGCAAGACAGCTGTCTTTTTCTTGTTAGTGTTTCAGCTCATTGCATATGTGTGAGCGCAGCTGTTGTCGGGCCACTGCAAGTTAAAAGAGGAAAGAAGAAAAAAAAGATGTGGCGAGGAAATCCCCTGCAGTACGCCAAATCCAAGGCAGTCTGCAGCTCTTGCTGCTCTCAGTGGCACACCCAACTTGAAATTGCTCTATTTGATCATAATTACAGGAGATTAAGAGATTACTGCAATAACACTTTGTTAATGTCAATACATACACTGTTCTTGAATTTCCCTTTTGATAATGGGGGATTTTTTTTTTTTTTTTTTTTTTGCTGTAGCAACGATGAGCTCGTACTGCATAAATTAAACAGATTCAAGTTTACATATTTCAAAGGTGCTCAGTTCTCAGAGGGAGTCGAAGATATTGCTTTAGCCGTTGACTTCATGTTGTTATAGTTTTCATAACTGTGGTTCCTTCATGCAAACAAGCCAAGCACTGTTCTGCATGTAGACCTACCACACTGTGCATACACACTAGAATAAGTTGTCTTTGCATTTTTCTCTGTTATACTTGTCACATTATGTGCCCAGTGGCTCTTTTGTATCATTCAGTATTGTAGGTTTTTTGCCATGCATCCTTATATGAAGCACGTGCATGTGCTGCAAACTGCAAGCTGCTGCACATAAATGATTTAAATGTATACAGCTTTCCATTCATGTGTTGGCAAAGGCAGGCCAAACAGTTGGACACACACCAGGTTCTGAGCCTTCAGTATCAGGCCATTTTATGGGTTATGGGAATTCCCCAAGTCTCACAGTAAAATCGCTTCCCCCAATTCACCAGTTTCCTTAAAAAGTGCCTCTCCGATACGAGCTAAATGTGTGGGTGAGTTGTTGTTTATTTGTTTTAACATTTGAAATGTAAGTAAAGAATATTTTAGATGTGTGAATATTTATAGATATGTGATTTTTTTAAAATATAGTTTTGGGTGGGTCAGTTTTTGTTCTCAGTTGTAGGCTGCCCTTTGTTTGCAACAGAATGTTTTGGGCAAATGGAACAGTGAAAACATGCATCACGCTAGAAAAGAAGAGATTTGTGATAAATATTGTATAAAAATCTGTTGTATATACTGACCACAGTGTATATTATCATTACTCTCAAAACTTGTTTTGCGTTTGTTTTTTCCATTTAAAAACAGTTTTCAATATGTTGTGGATTATAAAAACTGAAGATAAAAGAACTCAAATTATACTTTAAAACTGATTTACTCACTATCATAAAAAAATCTGTTAGTATCCATTACACACAGGCCTAGACGAACTGTATTTGTCAAGCTAATACAAAGTCTTGGATTTTATAAAGTCTACAACTTTTTTTTTTAAACTAAAATTGATGTAAGTAACCTGTAAAATGTTAAAATACATTTGTATCTGTTGCCAGTGACATGTAGCCCAATTTTTGAGGTTTTTTTGCATTGTGATAGTCTCAGCAGCAATAATGTCCCTGATTTAATGCCTCGAGAACGATGGCTGGTCACTACTTGGCTAACAAAAGGACTTTTTGTATTAAGTAGCACAGAACTAATGACTATCAGCTGCTAATTTCCACTGCTGGGAGATGAGAAAGCGTCCCTGTCTCAGCAGGGTGAGGTGCCTACTCTGTGCTACAGACAAAAAGGGTTTAGAGAAGGGCTCAAATTTGAGGATTGCTCATTTAAAAAAACAAACAAACAAACATACCATGTGTTCATTCTGCTAGCTTTGTGCAGTGCTTTAAAATATTGTCAAATGTTGGTGGGAGCATAAGAAAAAGTGTGCAGTTTGTCACCCAGCAAGACTGAATGATGGTGACATTTCCTGTATCCTCAGGCCTGTAGTTTTTGTTTTCTTCTGGCAGTCTCAGAGTCATCAGCCTGTTTATCATTTCTGCACACCACAGCAGCCCGAAGTGGAAACACTTTGCACCAAAAAAAAATATGGGCAATGTAAATGTTGGCAGGCACAGGAATGAGGAAAAAACAACTTCTGTGTGTGTGACAGCCACATGAGCTGTGCTGTTGCTTTTTCCTGTAGACACTAAATGGCTCTCTGGGGACCACAGTCACACATTTTTACCAGACTTTTATGGCCAAAGGGATTTGTGTGTGCATATGTGCGTATGCCTATTGTTTCATTGTTGTACGTGGCTTTAGTTGAAGCATGTGATTTTTCACTTGACTTGAAAAGGGCATTTATAGCTGATTTGTGAAAGGATTTTCAAATAAGGCGTGTTGTCTTAAATCACATGCTGTCCACCCACTGTCTCTTGTTTTCTCACTTATTCTCTTTCTTTACAGTAAGATTTTCTGTCAGAGAAGTTAAGTCAAAGACATCAATGAGTAAAAGGAAATTCTATTGAAAGTCAAGCTGATTTCTCTGTTAAAGCAGTTTTAACACTAAGTCAGTAACACACCAGTAGAGTTTTTACATGACAGGAAGTAACAATAATAGAAAAGCTAAACACAAGTATAAGATTAGATGAGGTTTGGTATAAATTATGTCATGTATGGCAGTTTTACTTGTTATTTGTGTAAGATTTTTATTACAAATTACGCAGGAGGCTTCTTAGTCGGGAATATCCTTGTGTGGTTCAGTGTGATTGTGTGTAGCCACAAGCTGAATGATCAAGTATCACACTTTGTGTTTCCAGCTACCAGAGGAACAACGTAAATTACTCCCTGAGGAAGAAACATAACTGCAGATTATCTGTTCGTTAATTCCCACAAGATGTCACTATTGCTCCAAGTGATTAATTTTAGCCTTCTTGGGGGGGTCTTCAATAAAATTGGGACAGTTCTGGTCAAATACAGTGAGCAATGTGTGAGAAACACGGTTTTAAGTAAAAGTTCCATCCAATAAATGATGAGTCTGTTAATTTTGCACTGTACACGTTTTCCTTGTCTAACAATATATGGGTGTTCCTCCTTTCCTGGGACAACACAGATATAACTCAAGTGGACGGTTAATTAAAAAGAGTTAGGTCAGCACTGAAAAAACTAATATTTGGGGTTGATTGTGTTATAGGTACAGTGTGCACTCTTAATACCTCATATTAATGGACTGGGAAAAAAAGAATATAACTACTGTAATATTCACATCTCACAGGCTGAACTCTTATACAAGCTCAAAAAACATAAAAGTCAGTTATTCAACTTATTTATAAAACATATAGTTCATCTTCATTTTATTTGTTATATCACAGTTAAAACTAATCAATTTCTTGATCAACTAGATAGTTAATCAGGAAATAGACAAAACACAGTGTGTTTGAACGTTTTTCAGGAAACTACTTTTTTAAAATGTATTTTTTAACCACATTTACGATTTGCTCATTTTTTTTAAAAATGTAAACAAATGTTTAATTTATCCAGTGTTTCGTTTGCATAAAAATGTGGATGGAATAACAAGTTTTCTTCCAGCTCTAAACTCATCATTACACATCTCTTAACAATAATTTAGTTCAGCTTAAAAAAAAATCTGCGTAACTCGAACTAAAACGTATTGCCCTCTCAGTTCAGAGGAAATATGTGATGCAATCACAGAAACCCCCACCAGCTCCATCTCTGAATTTATCAATGAGGGAAAAAAGTCACTGAGTGAAAAAGGTCGGGGTTTGTCTCATGACTTTGGGGGGATGGGAGTGGTAGTCGGGGTTCAGTGAGTACACAGTAAAAACAATAATAATGTTAATACGAAATATAATTAAAATGATTAAAATTCAAGAGAAAATATAGGGGATTTAAAAATTATTATTATTATTATTATTATTATGAGTCTTACTTACCATCGAATTATTGCATCATTCACTATTTTGCCATATATGGATATTGGTGCCTAAAAGTAGATCATGTGAACAGGTTTGGCAATTCTGGTAATACCGCCACGGTTAGAATACATGTAGAGCGTTTGCTCCAGTGTTTACATTAAGGTCAGCTGCTCCTGTTGGTGCCCCTCTGATAGAGCCGAGCTGCGATTGGCCACGTTGCTGTCAATCATCGCTGTTTACCAAACGTTGCGAGGTGGAATTTCCCAGGTTACAGCATAGACTCAGTAGACCACTTCCGCAATACATGTCTGGGCAGACGAGAGGCCACTGCGAGCTGAAAGGTACCGAGCAAAAAAAGCCACCTCTTTGTTGTTTTGGCTTGGCGTTTATCTCCGCGTTTCCAGCGATTTACCGAATCGATTACAGTCTCTGTAGAGGAAAAATAAGGGGAGTTTAGCGCCTTCGTTTCCCGCACAGTCATCTAGTGTTAGCTAGCCGACAGCTAACGAGGATGTTGCTAGCAATTTGCATGACAACAGCGAAAACTAATATTAGCTTTCTTCAGCCAATCAAGGTAGCTGTCATTTGCTAGATTGTGGTGTATTTGAGCCTGGTCTCCTGGATAGATGTGTGTTACTTGGATTTGCATTACATTTTGTTTTGTTTTGTTATTTTTTTGCTCTGCTTTTGTTCCCTTTTTCCCAGGATAAGAACGTTGTAGTTGTCATAATATGCTATCACCATAGCTAACACATTTTTGCCATATGTCCGACTCTGTCAGGGTTCATAGTACAGCATTTGTCCTCTCAAAGTCGTCGTCGGATTTTTATTTTCCGTCCAACGTTTCGCTCATAGTCTACAGTCGTCCTGTTAGAAATGATAACTTAGAAACAGGTCGTTAGTGTCACGCTGTATAGTATAAAACAAAAAGCGGGTGGTATTAATGTCATTTGAGCATATTTGCTTTTACTTTCGAGCTCCTGTTATAAAACTTTATCTTATGTTCAAGTGTTCAACTTTGAGAGAGAGTACGAGCGTATTTGGTGATCTTGTGGTGTACCTGTTATACTTTCAAATCACCTATGTCACTGACACAATTTTAAGTCGGAACTTAAATATAACCTCACAATGTAAAAATTGCCAAGATTTCTTTTTCCAGTTGTTTACTTTTTCAGCCTGTTAGAAAACTCTTTGTTTTCTGTAAAGGTCAGCTACTCCTGACTTCTTCTGTGTGTTCTTGTGTCTCCTGCTGCGTAGCTTCTGATATTTTTGTTAAGTTAAAAATACCAGTTTGTGTCTTCTTTCCACAGTTCAGAGGACGATGTGTAGGAAGTGAGCAACTGCAATGGAGGGGAAAGGACCGTACCGCATCTATGATCCGGGTGGGAGTGAGGTCAAGGCCAGGGATGAGGCTGGAGGAGGGAGCAGCTATCGGCAGCTGCTGGAGGAGAACAGCATGCTGAGAGAACGGATGAAGGGACTTAAGAGCTTAGGTATGTTTCTAAAGACTAGTTATCTCAAGTTGAAGTTAAGGCCGTGTGCGTCTGTTTGTGTGTCAGTCCTTTTCAACTCCTGGGGGTGTGGTGATCCTTTACCAGAGGCTTGGAAGTTTGAGAGTTCTGTGCAGTATCTAGGATTGCACTCCTCTGGACAGCGACCTCTGACATTGTGCCTGGAATCTGCTGGAGCCATTCTTCCAATCTTGGGGTTACAGCTCCTAATGCTCCTGTTACCACACTGCTCCAGTTTTTCTTTCAGCCACTGGTACTTTTTTGTTTTCTTGTGAACTCGCTTTCAGATTGTGCTCACCACTGGGATTACCATGTCTATCACTGCTGCAATGTGATAGACGAGGCTTTTTCTGCTCTTTGTCATCCACCACTATGGTTAGCAGCCACACGACTGTCTAGAACTTGAAGTCCCGTAGGACCTTAGGCTTGTTGTTCTCACCCATCCTTGGCTGTATCTCCCATCAAGAAGTGTGGCTTTTTATTCCATATGTAGCACAGATGTTCCTGTACACTATCCCAGCCTCTTGATTGTGTCGACAATGCACTACATAGTCTCCGGGGCTCCTTTGCACAGCCTTCAACGTGGGTCCTTGGACCCAGTGCTGTTATTTCCAGTGCTCTTCTGATCTGCATGTGTCCTATATTGACTCATGTGGCCACTCAGCCTAGTTCATGAGACCCTGAGTTGATCTTCCATGTTAAGCAGGTAATTGGCTGGCTTGTAGTTTGATGGTGGGGGATCCTTCATGCTCAGATTGTTCTGGCCTTTGTTATCCAGTGCGGAGGAGTACCTGCTGTTAGCAGTCCCTTTTATTTGTGCTGCCAGGTGTCCATGGTGTGTTAGCTTCTTCATCTATCATCTTCAATTATTTTAGGTCTTGGTGCTGTCTAGCTCTTCATTCTTGAGGCTCGTTGCTGGGTGTCTGCCTTTGTGATCTTGATTGGCACTTTTTCTGTGAGGTTGGTGCTCATAGATCCACCAGCCACTTGGCTTTGGTGTTGTCGTTTCTTCCTCCCAGGTGTTCTTCCATTATTTCTCCAGCCTACTTGGACTAAAAGTAGATCAATATTTTTATTATTGTGGCAGTGACATATATAAGCTCATTGGTTTTAGTGCTATTGGTAGTCGGGAGAGCTAGAGGTAGAGCTGTGTTCACACCTACAAGTATCTCCTGTGATGGGATTTTGTCAGTGAGTGAGGGGAGTTGTGTCCTTTGTTTCGAGTCTACCTTTAATTTGGTCACGATCTTCATCCTCAGCTCAGTAAGATGGAACATCTACTTCAGTTAGACTGCTCTTTTCGGCTCATTATGTCCGTAATACCACTGGATTTCCAACTTCGATGGTGGCTTTCTTTTACTGATGTTAGAGCGCCGAGTTACCATGTGCTTCTTGGTCACAGTGGAAGCTCATAAAGTTTTTTTCCAAAATTTTCTACACAGAAAGTTGAGATTGTTCAGCTTGAATTCTGTAGCAGCAGAAAGTTGAACAGACATTTTAAATAACACATTTGTCATTTAAAACAAATTTGACATAGGCACAAAGACAACATGTGATGTTGTAGCATCATATCCTAAAGTGTCATTCAGCAATTATGGTGAAATGTAGTGAAACCTGAAAATCTGCTTTGGTCATCCAGTTAAAAACTCACATGCTAACAACGTGAATGGCTCAGTGACTAACTAAACGAGTCCTTACTTTCTCACAGAGTTTCTGTCACACGTTGTTTGTTGTTGTGCTGATATTTTTAGTGACAACAGGGTTTGCCAGTAGAAACAAAGCAAGATTAAGTGAAGGTGTTACTAGATAGAGACGAGCTCTCTCCAATACCTGCAGGTGATTTGCTGGAAGAGTCTCAGTCAGAGGCGTCGAGGCTTCGACAGCGAGTGGAGGAACTTGTGAGAGACAACGAAGCCCTGAAATCGTCCAGCTTCGCAGCCAGTTTGTGTATGGGAGGGCCCATTCAAACTGAGACACAAAGTAGGTTTCACATACTTAAAGGCAACGAAGAAGACTTTTCTTCACATTTTTGGATTATTACACAGTGTGGCCAGCATTTGGCTGATTGTTACCATTGATATTCATTTGGTGTATTTCAGGTAATAAACCCTGTTTACATACCACAGCTGAGCAGAAGGAGGAGCAATCGAGCTGTTTAGGAAAGACTCTTCAGCCAGAGAAGCCCAATGTAAATAATTTGTTTCTGCTTTCTGTTCAGGTAGAAATGACCCTGTTATTATTTTAAGACTAGATGTAGGCATTATCAGGGCCTAAAATATAACGTCCGACTGGAGAATGTTCACTTCGTCGTTGTTTTTTGGGATCATGTTCGAGTTGTGTGTGTGTGTGTATATTTTTTTTATAGGATGCCATTTCAGAGTTTGAGGTGGTGAATATGGAGGGAAAGACTTCAGAGGCATTGACAGTACGTACCAGATGAATAGCTCAAATCTATTTGAATCATATGGTTATTTTTAGCATTTATTCTTTACCCTTTAAAAGGATATTATTTTGTATAGGTTTCGGTTTAGTGAGGTTAAATTTAATCATTCCTCTTTATAGCCATTTCCTCAATATTGGACATACATCCTTGGTGTGTTGACTCACCAAAAAACTCAATACTGGTAGCTCCAGCCTGAGTCAGTCAGGGGAAAGTCCAGGATTGTCACTGACTAGAATTACACCGCTGATTCATTCACATACTAAATCCCAGGGGATGTGTTAACAGGACACGAGGCCAGTGTTGAGGTGAACATGTTAAAACCTATGCTAGTGGCCAGCCTGTCACATATTCTAACAAATTTAGCCAACCTTGCTATCTAAAATATATGTTGGCGAAAGTAGAAAAGCTAATTGTAGTCTGTGGAGAGTAAAAATAAACCCAACAGGACCAACTAGTTTGCCTTTCATACAAATCGGCTGCTCCCTTTCATAGAGAACGATGACTCTTACAGAATGGTGTTTTAAATAATTGAGATGTAATTGAGAACACGCTCACTGAGTCAGCTTGAGAAGAACAGGTGACTGACTGGTTACTTGTGTGGGTATCTTCAGGCCGGGTCAGCAGTAGGAGTAATTCCCCTCCTTCCTCAGGAGAACATCGAGCTAGCGAGCCAGCTGAAGAGGCTTGAGAGCTCATTCAGCATATTTGCTGAGGAGTCCAACCCAAACCAGCTGTTAGCGCACCTTGGCCGCATGGCTGTGGAGTTTCATCATCTTTCTTCGAAAGTCCAAAAGAATGAACAGAGGACCTCCCTCCTACAGGTATTGCGCACAACTACTGTGTCATAAAACTAAAAAAATGTGACAAATCACCACAGTGCTTATTATAAATAGTGATTTATAAGTGTTGTAATAGTGCAAGAGCATACCAAGTGTATATACAATGATCAGTCATGTTAAAGAAAAATATAAAATCTGAATTTTGTTATAGCAACTCGAAACTATCACGCTAAATACTACTGCTACGGCACGCTCGGCATAACTTGATGACTTTAAAAGCTTTTTTGTGTGAGATTTGACGGGTCGCGAGAGTAAAACTACAGATGCAATAATACTTCGTTCGGACGGATGTGGTTTCAGAACTTGAAGAGTAATTTAAGTGTGTTTTGTGGTAGAACAAGTATTCTGGAGACTCAATAACTTTAAAAAAAATAAAATGAAGCTGCACGTAGTTGGTGCTCTGTGTAGAACCTCTAAAACATTCAATAAAATATTTTTAAAGTCTCACTACTTTCACTACATGGAACATTAATTTTTCCTCAAAACCCTGTGGGCAACAAAAGTGTTATTTAATGGGATGAAAATAGGAAACTAAAGCTTGATTTATCAGATAAAACAGATGGCATTTCCTTATCTGTTAGATTATTACACGTGACTTGCATTCCGATGTAATTTAAAACTCAACATAAGTTTATCTTTGTGCCACTGGGTTGATGGCATTTCTGGATATATGATTGAGTACAGATAATAAGAAAATGTCAGAACGGTGTTTAATATTGTCCTCTCTTGGCTTTATAGACTCTCTGCGAGCAGCTCAGACAAGAGAACAATGAGCTTCGAAAGAAAATGGAAGAGGATCATCATATCAGGAATCGAGACTTGGAACAGCTGAGGTAATGTTTCTCCTTTTGATGTGACTGTGCTACAAATAAAACAATACTATCGCTCTGACATCTTGTTCTCTTTTCTTCTGATCTGTTTTTTAACTTTTTTTTTGTGGGACTGTTTTGCTTCTTATCGTTTGATTTTATTTCGAGTCAAATTCTCATTACTGTTAATAAAATATTTATCGCCTAATCTTTACTTTGCCCTTGATGTTAACAATTCAGCGCGCTTTCACTTCTGAAGGGGATTACTCCAGGGCTTTCTGGTGTTGTAGGTTCTTCCCAGAAGGCCTCCAGTAGCTGGAGCATGATGACGGCCATGTCTTAGAATGAGACCTAGTTCTCAAACACTATCATTTTCATTTTCATGCCGGTGTAGACAGGAAAATCAGAAACTTAAGGAGTTGGTCACAGGAGCGGCAGCAGCAACTGCGTTGCCACCTGACGCTGAAACTCCAGAGGCCAAAGAGGAGCCGGTGAAGGAGGAATCTGCGGCTGTCCGACCCAAAATGGAGGCCACCACACCGCAGAAGGTAGTTTCAGTTTAATTAAAATTGATTTATTTAAATTTGTATACATACATTATTTGCTGTAGCTTCATATTTAAAACATTTCTATGAAGTTTTTTTTTTTTTACCTAAACCAGTTTTTAATCTGTGTTCTTTTTAAAGACCTTTAATTAAATTATTCTCAATACAGTAATCTTGTGACTGAGAATTTCCCACTCGTGACCTCTTACAACGTGCGTAATGTAGTAATGTTGTGGATTTAGGAATATTTTATGTTCCCCCAACCCCCCAGAGTGGAAAAGCTGCAGAGAAAACCCCAACTAAACCTTGTGATGTCGAGGTGTATGAAAAGAAGATCAAGCTTTTGGAGAAGCAGAGAAAGGATGTGAGTCTTGCTTGCTTACTTTCTTACTTACTGCTCATCCTCTTTTGCCATAGGGGAAAGTCTGTGTATTTTGTTTCCTACATGTTCAGTGGTGTTTGTTTCGCTTTCTGGCTTCTTACAGGTGCTGGAGGTGAACAAGCAGTGGGACATTCAGTGGAACGCCATGAAGTCACAGTTTGAGCAGAAGGTACAGTAATGACTTTACAGCTGCTGTGACGGGTGTGGGAAGGCGTTACGGTGCTCTTGACTGCTTAAAAGAATTTTAAATTTTTTTAGATTTCTTTTCTTATTTTCAATTTCAGGCCTTTCTTTCTTTTTTTTCTTTTTTTTTTTCTTTTAACATTTTCAAAATATTGAATCACCTGCATCAGTTAGCTCTGTTTGGTCCAATTTAGTTCAAAGAGATGTTAAATGCTCTGTTGGACTTAAAGTAAATCACTTGTACCCAGTATGAGTGATTTAACAAGTGTCAGTACAAGTGAGATACCAGTCACAAATTTCATTGGGTGTCTCTCCATAACACCACACTCAGTGATCTGTGTGTAAAATGGATTACATGCTATGAAAAGCTGAAACTTAACTAAAGAGTTCCACTGTATTCATTTCAGCATATAAAGAAACTAAGGTTGGTTACCTGTGGGGTTCAAATATTGTCTTAATTACTTATTTTATGAATTAAAGTTGCTTCTGGTGTCTGTAACAACATTTTTTCCAAGTGATGGTTGAAGTTAGTTTCAAGTGTTTTGCCAAACTAAGAAAAAATATTACTGATCACTGAGCATCGTGACATTAATTAGGTAAAATATCGTGATTTAACAGAAAAACAAGCAAAAAAACCTATGATGGGTGAAGTGACAGATGGAAAGCATTTTATAATTTGAAAAAAACTTTAACAAACAGGACTTTGAAGTTTGTGTTTATGACTTGACAGAGAAGCAGCTGTGTATGTGTCTAGTTCTTTCTTTTCTTTTCTTTTTTTTCCTTTTTTTTTTTAAATGTGCTTGTCCAGTGGAAAAGGTGCAATCTTGCAATAGCTTGCGATCTGAACATGCTTACCACAAGGCCTGTCACACTTCAGTAAGAATTCCCCTTACCTCTCCGGTACCCGCTGACTTCCTGCTGTGGTGCAGTCAGAGGGCAGCAGAGACACACAGACGTACACACTCTCACACTGACACTCACACACCTATGTTGTGCACACCCACAATTATGTATAAACCTACATTCACACTTCGTTCAGACAGGGACACCGTGCAGCTTTGGGTTATAACCACAGAACCCTAGATATATCCATTTGCGTCACTCGGTTCGTTCATATGTTACACAAAAACAGCAGTGCGTGTTTGCGAATTTGATGGCTTAGTTGTCTATTTAGATAACATTTCTGAAGCTAATACCGGAGGGTTATTACTTAATCGGTTTTATTTATTATTAGGCACTTTATGGAAATTTATAAAAAAAAATGGATCTTTAACAGCGTGATCATTTCCTAAACTAAAAGATTGCCACTTTTCCTCAGATCACAGACCTCAGACAACGGCTAGCCGAGTCACAGAAAACTGTGCTTGAGCTGGAGGCTGAGCGGGAGCAGAGGCAACGTGACTATGACAAGAAGCTGCTGCTGGCCAAGTCCAAGATTGAAAATGTCCAGGTGAGAATACAGATGTGAAAAAGGCCAGGTGAAACTGGTCTAAACGAAAGCAGGGCACAGAGTGACTGTGGAAAAGGTGTTTTTAAAGCCATGGGGTGTGTGCGCGTTCGTTCCAGGGGGAGAAGGAGTGTTTAAACACTGAGACGGCCGAGCTGAAGCAGAAGATCCGCTACTTGCAGGATCAGCTGGTGCCCCTCAGCAAACAGAGAGAGTACCAAGAGAAGGAGATCCAACGCCTCAACCGAGTGAGTGTGGAAGAGATGCAAAAAGAGTAATCGGGCGCAGGGACGTTTCTGTCAGGGTAACATTGATTTGTCTTATTCAGGCTTTAGAAGAAGCCTTAAACCTACACTCACCTTCATCCTCCCAACAACCTCCTGGCCAGGGCAACTTTGCAGATGCGGCCAACAACTTTAAGAAACAGGAGCTGCTCACTCAAATTGCTGTACTTAAAGAACAGGTCAGATAAACAGAACATTTACACACACTCCTGCAGTTACGTGTGGATTTCCCTTCAGCTGCTTTTTCTTTCTTTGCACTTCAGGTAAAAATCTTTGAGGAGGACTTCAGAAAAGAAAGGAGCGACAGGGAGCGAATGAATGAAGAGAAAGAGGACTTGAGGCGGCAAGTTGAAAGACTTCAGGGTCAGATTACTAATTTGACCAATCAGGTAAGATCGTGCTCATGTAACATATTTTTTCCCCCTGTATATAATGTGACCAGGAAAGCTTTAGCTTTTGTATCATTTTTCTGCTAGTGGCTATTCTAGCTGACCTGCCCTAATATGAGGTGCTTTATTTTTCTTGTTGTGTACTTGTTGGTGTGGCGCAGCTTCATCAGGCGCAGAACGAGTGTCAGAGAGAGCGTACAGAGAGATGTAAGCTGGAGAGACTGCAGATGCAGCATCACAAACAGGTACTGCTAGTGTTACATATACACTGAAATGGTGGATTAAAGGGCGCTGTCACACTGAGTAGGTGAAATATTTGTTCAGTGTGGCTCCTGAAAAGAAAGTGCCAATAGGCTTGCAGGCTAGTGCCCCCTAGTGACAGAATGGTGGAAGACTAGATTGACTTGACTGTAGTAGGTTCATGCCGAACGAATCACAAGAGCCTCACTGCAGCTAGCTTGTTTCGGTCAGTGCATTTGGGAGCAGCGAGGTGAACACTGGCACGCCTCAGTGGGAGGCAGAACCGCAGCAGGGTTGAAGGTCAGCAGCGTCCCGTGCCACAACAGGGCCGCTGCATTCGCTGAGAGTAGCCACAAAGCACTGATTGGGGATCACATGTGTACTTGTGATCCCTCGTAGGGGCAGCAGCAGGAAAGACGTACCTCAGACCCCACGTCAGACTCAGTGAACGGCCCGCTGAGCCCTCCCTACTGTGGTCCCTTTGTGCAGGTGGGACCGCAGGGCCTTGAAGGTTGGCCCATACACTTCCCTCCCCGGATGCCCAATGCAGCAGGTGCCGCAGCCGCAGCCGCCGCAGCACCACCCCCTGTACGAGACTTCCAACCCGTTACCCCGGTAAGGGCGCTCTAAAGCCCCTCTGTCTTTGTCTCTGGAGTGACTCTGGTTCACTGAAGAAACAAGGCTTTCTTTTTTTTTCTTTTCAATTTCTCTCTTACCTCTACTTCCCTTACTTGCTGGGGGCAGCACGCTTACATTCAATAACCAATATTAGGTTATGGCAAAGACTTAAGGGCTGCTGATTGCAACGAGTAAGAATAGAAATTTTAACAGAATTGTTCTGTTTTTGTTTTTGTTTTGTTTTTTAAATCAGGGTTTTCCTTGGCAGTTGTCATTCAATCAACCTGAGAGGGGGTTGAGAGGGGCCAGAGCAGTAGGAGAAAGTTCACGACCACCACCAGAGAATGCAGGTAAGTTACAACCAGTCATATGTAATTTATTTCTATTGCACAATACATGATGGTGTGTATTCAAACAGATGTACTCTTAAAATGTAGTGGAAAAACAATGAGCCAAATTTTGTCATTAGTTATGCTTAAAGTTCTTCAGCTCAGAGGTGTAAACTATAGTGGGGTAAGGCTTATTTATGTTCATATGTTACTTTGGTGTCCGTAGATCAGTCAGCGGCGGCAGCAGCAGCAGCAGCAGCGACAGGAGCACCTGGAACAGGATTTGGAAAAAGGGAGCGACAGAACATTGACCCTGGAAAGCACTAAAGCATCACCGTACCCACTTAAAAGGAGCCTGGGTAGTAGCATGAAATCAGTTTGTTTTTGAGTTGACAAGGTGTGATTTGATCTATAATTTTCCTACTGAACTGTAGATATCCTATTGTAATGTTGTTTATACTTGCGTTTTATAAGGCTATTTGTGACGCTATTCTGAATATACACATGAAATATTGTTTAATTTTTTTTTTTTTTTTTTTTTTAAATCGGCAACTTTAAGTCATTTGTTAAATAGGTTGGAATAATTAACATAGATTTTTTTGTTTTGTTTTCCAGACAATATACCTATGTGATTGTCTATCTGCAAGTATGTAACAAGTAGTTTGTTACTTGTAGGGTCACAGGAAGCCATTCCCCAGTAAGACTAAGACTACATATACTCATTCCAGCCATGAATGATTATATAGGTACACTGAATCATAGAGCTTACAATGTGAATGTTAATTGATTTGAGGGTTTTCAATACCATCGATGTTATAGAACTGTCCCCTAACTGTGTAACTGTTCAAAAGTTGTTGTTGAAATACAAAAATTTTGGGAAATGAATTTTGATGGTATCACGCCAAAAAAACAAAAAAAAAAAAAAAAAAAAACGATTGTGATTACTGATAATTTATTTATAACCTGCTGTTTTGATAGTTGCATTGACTAAGTGTAAATCATTGTCTTTAGTAATGCTGTTCTTTCTATGTTGTTAGTGTAATCCCAATATATTGTAGCTATTGACATTGTATGTTTGTATCAGACACAATACGCAGTACATACACAATTTTTTTTTTTTTTTTTTTTTTTTGGTAATTTCTCCCCCATGATGATGGACCTAATCTCATTAAACACTTCGACTTGATTTGACCACTCATTCCGATATTTATGCTCATCTCACTGCATCCTGTACCACTGCACACAGCATATCCCCAACACAGTACCAAGAGATTACAGCAGCCGCGTCCTCATATACCTGTTATGTCACATAACCTCGCTGAGTTGTACTTAGCAGTACAAAATATCCAAATTCAGCTCAAGGAGCAGAATGAGGACGATTTTCATCAGAATTCGTAGGCCGTGGTTAAACACCCAGTTACAGCAGTACAGCCACCCCAGAGGATAAAACCCTCTGTCGGGATGTCTCGACTTTTTGTTTCCATCCACTTCAACAACCAGCAACCCACACCTTGCCGACTGACCTGTGAACTGCTCTAACGCAGTCAAAGTCGCAATAACAGATAGCGGATCCACACCTCCAGGTCACACTATTAGGAAAAAGTTAAATCTGATCTCCAAATCAACAAGCCTTGCCTGTTTAAACTGAATGCCAGTTACGATTACTTAGTATAGTGTATTTTGACTAGTCAGATGAAGGGCTTCAAAAAAAAAAAAAAAAAGGTTTGAAATGGCTTACTTTTATCTAGCAAGATATCAACAGGGAACAAAATCAGGATGGGCTAGAGCTGAGATATTAACAGAATTGCACTTTGAAAGGTATGCTGTAATTTATGGCAGATGTATTTTCCTGGTTTTTAGCCTTTTTTCTTTTTTTCTCTTTTTTTTTTTGCTGTAGGAAAAAAGCACATGTGAGACTTTTTGTATTTGACTGGCTTAATAAATCTATTCTAAATGTCTCATTAGTATCTTACCGTGTCTTGTTCCACAGAGTACATCGTTTTTACCTTTCTGTGACACAACACTCATGTTTGTTTCTCAAAAAACTGCACAACACCGTGTTATTCTTGATGATTTATTGAAAGTAATTAACATTTAGACAGTAATGGTTAACAAGTCCTGAGATGGGAAGATGACATGGTGCTGTGGGATTGCAGGGCAGCCTGAATGCACTGAAAGGCTGGCCTAAACCCCAGATTCCAAAGAGGCACCACAGAGTTCCTGTTTTCAAGCCTCCTCTTCATTCAACATGCCATCTTCACGGTACAAGAAACTGTAACATTACTCGTTTTCAGGCTACCTTAGTTTTAATCATTTGCATCTGATTACACTTAATTCATTAGACAGACAACACTAAATGATCGATCACATCTAATTAAAGACATCCCTTGTGTATTGTTCGAGCAGGTATCTCCGGATGTCAGCTCGCACCACAGAAACTTTGGTGGTCGGTTGCCACCTCATCACTGGCTTCCCATCCATTCCCACCAGAAACTTCTCAAAGTTCCACTTGATGTCACTAATCTTAAGAGGCTCCCAGAACAACCGGCCGTACATGGGACCAAAGTCTTCTCCGACAGCGGGGCAAGAGCTCTGCGTGGCACAAAGAACTTTTAAGTAAGACTCAGAACAACACCGCTCAGGGCCATATGTTTTCTCTGCCTTTATAAATGCTCATGAAGGCATGAATTATATCTAGTGCATCCAGTCTGTTTCAAATACAGTGGGGCAAGTAATTATTTGATCCCCTGCTGAATTTCTAAGTTTACTCTCTTCCAAACAAATGAACAGTCTCTAATTTGGTTTCATTTTAATAATGAAATGAATTAATGCATGTCATTGAATGAAATAAGTATTTGATTTCCAATAAAAACCAAGTTACCAAGCGGCAGCCAAGAAACCTAAAGGATTTGTTTCTGTAAAGCGGAGTGGCCCAAAATCCCTCCTGAGATGAGCCAGTGACCAACTACAAGAAACAGCTTACCATGGCAAACAAGGTTCCTTAACCAAGTAGTAAGTCGTGGTTTACTTATGGATAAAATACTTATCCGCTCAATGATATGCAAATCAATGTACAGCTTTTATTTAATGTGTTTTTTTCTGGATTTGTTGGTTGATATTCTGTCTTTCTCCATTAAAATGAAAATGCTAAAATTAGAAAGCTTATGAATTCAGCAGGGTATCAAATAATTATTTTCCCCACAGAATATAACTAAACACATGTAAAGAGTCTAAGCATTGAGAGCAGACAGTAGCATTCATAATATACTTGGAAAAAAATAGTTTAATAACATGTAAAATACAAAATTTAAATGTAAGTTTCAACTTACAAAGACTCAACTGAATTTCACACACAGTTTCTTACCTTAAGGAAAGTATAAACCTCTTGCTCATTTTTCCCATTCACATCACCTTTCTCAAACAGCAGGAAGTTTGGAACGAATCCATTGCCAGGCCTAACGTATCTGGAATCCAGAAAAAGGACATCCTATCAGTGGACATGCCCCTGAGTACTTTACTGCTTGGCAGCTGCCCTAGATTCCCTACAAGCCGAGTAAAGCCACATAGTGTATTGCAAAGGCTTTGCTATGGATCTGTGATGACTGATGCAATCTGAGACATACGTTCTGGGTGTGCTGCAGAGACTCTCGAACAGAAACTGCCAAAAGATGCTTTCATGCTTTAATGAAGTTTTGTTGATTGACAGAGGATTTACCGTTATTGCACATTCCTGTCTACATGCTGCTTTAAAGCTTCTCACCTTACAGCACATATATACGGCCTTGCGATAAGCGTGTGACTCAATACTAGGGAATTTAATGTTATCACATCAAAATCCTATCGAGTTCTCTGGAAAACCATGACCTTCATCGACCCTAATTCATTCATGAGTATTTTTTAAACAGTGTTTTCTATGGGGCAGACTTGAAGTGCAGTGAAAGACAAAGATTTCTCACTTTAAACCTGGCAGGATTTCATGCCTTTGCCCTGGTTCCTGTTTTCCAAACTGGTTGCAGGGGAAGCCAAGAATAGTTAACCCAAGTGGGTTCATTTCCTCATACAGTGCATTCAGTTCTGATGAAAGAAGAGAAAAGAGTTCAGGTGGAGAAACCTTTTCCCCCCACCTCTTTAGTTCTTTTTTAACTGCAGCACAAAACAACGCTGCCTGTGCCATCTCTTACCCACATACTGACTGGTGAGTCCTCAGTATGTAGCCACGTTGACAAAGAGGACAGCCTTGCCTGCATAGTCACTGAAGTTCACAGTCTGACTACCATTTAGAGTTTTTGCTCTGTATTTGTAAATGGTGCCTTCCACGGATGAGTTGCATTGCTGCAGATACAGACAAAAGGTCGAAGCAGTTATGGTTGCTTTAACTTGCTAACAGCTTATACAGTTAAGGTGAGCAAGAACACAGAGAGTCTGAACATGAATTGCTTCAAGAAGAACACAATGTACTCTCAGACTTCCAAACAGCACACAATATATATTGAAACACAAAAACCTGAAGCTGGACTTAACGTGGACATAACCTCTCACCTCACACAAATGTTTATGAGGGGTGTGTTTAACCTTTTGTTCAGTCACCCTTTAAATGATCTGCCACAGTGAGTGACTGAAAAATGACAATGTTTCATTTGCGTTCTTGTGGTAAATGTTTTTTCACCTAATGACCAATATAGCAAACAATTAATCACAGGCAATCAGCCAATAAGTAGAAGCATAATGAGTGGCAAATATTTGCAGGTATAGAACTTGCCATTAGTAAGGAAGATATTTATTAGTCTTATGTGATGGTACTGGCTATCTTCGGGATCGGGCGTCTCACTTGGACAAAACAACACATAGGAAAATCTCATTATCAGCTACTTTTTCGTCCCGGTCAAGGTCAAATAAACAATCACCACTACAGATGTCAGGAGTTTGTTTGCCCAAATTGATCCTGAAGCTTTAACCAAATAAGCAGCATCAGGGACAGCTGCAATACTTCCCCTTCTTCCCCCTCCATACCTGCGTTGTTGTGTGGGCAACAGAGCTCCTTACAGTAAACATCAAGCTCTGTGTCAACAGGAGCACTCTGCTGACAAACAGTTAAAGGGACTTTAGCTGTCAAATTACCCTCACCCAGCCAGAAATCTTTACGTGAAATTACCAATGCAGCAGATGTGACTCTATATAAAATGGGTATCACAATATTCAAAAACATGAACGCAGAGGGCCATTACAGTTCCAAATGGCTCTGTTTTAAGCTATTCGCTTTTGTTGATGCACTTTATCTTGTCATTATGGCTGATGATTGCCAGATGCTTCCTTAGACGGTCATTTTTCACAATAAATCAGCACAGCTTGGAAAAAGGATGCAATCATGCTTAGAAATTCACCAACAAAAGAAGCCCAGAGTAACAGGTGTTTATGTTTCTATTCAAAGGCTTGCTGTCCAGCATAAGCTTGAATAAGCAGTAATAAGCAGAAGTTATTGAAAGAGATGTGTGTTGAGCACAGATAGTGAGCAATTGGGGAAGTTATTGTCGCTCAAACTTCCTCATAATTTAACGCAAATAATTTGATCTTTGACAAAGAACATTCTGGAAAACACGGACACAGGGCCAAACAAACAACTGCAAGAGTAAAATAGACCTATGCTGTGGAAGACTGTTTTTCCATGAAAATCAAGCAACACTCACCTGATAACCTACAACGTAAACAGGTGAGCCGGGTAGCAGCAGACCGAGCAGCAGTAGCGGTAACACGGCCCACATCGTGCAGTCCTTCGCCCAGACGCGGTGACTGCTCTCTGTGGATGTCTGTCTTCTCGATAAATGAACTGGCTGAGGTGTCGTCATCTGTTGACGTGCACCGATTGTGAGCGCGGATGAACGTGTCAGTAGTCTCCAGGTCAGAAAAATACCTATTCGTTCTTAGCGCTAATGTTGTGGCCTATATATGCCAAACAAATAATAAACAATTACAAATTACAAATTACAATTCATACCGTGTACATTATAACATGCCATAATAGACCCATTTCTGTAATATACTCACATATCTATATTATTGCTAATATATATTGTAATATATCTATATCACTAAAGCACTTCTGGATGGATGCAAACTGCATTTCGTTGCCCTGTACCTGTGCATGTGCAATGACAATAAAGTTGAATTCTATTCTATTCTATTCTATTCTATTCTATTCTATTCTAAAAAACAAACAAACAGGAAATTCTTATTTTATTCGTCTAACCAAGATTTAACCCACAAACAAGACAGGGAACACGTTACATATATACAAAGAAAAAAATAATAGTAGATGTACGTTTATGTGTGTGATGTTGTCAAAGATATCGGGGATTTTAGACACCTTGAAACCGCTGCAAAAGTTAAAGAAGAAGTACAATCCTGATCAAAAGTTTAAGACCACTTGAAAAAAGGCAAAAAATCATATTTTGCATGGCTGGATCTTAAGGTTCCAAGTAGAGCTTCAGCTTTAGATCATGATATATTAATAAGAAAACTGGAACGTTAATGTGTCAGAGGGTTAGTTTTAAATTGGGTCCGGAGTTATTTAAGTGACAGGAAGCAGTTTGTGAAATTAAATGGTGGTTGCTTGTGGTGTACCCCAAGGGTCAGTTTTGGGCCCAAAATTCTTCAACTTATAGATGAATGACATTTGTAAAGTGTCCAAAGTATTAAAAATGGTTCTCTTTGCTGACAATACTAACATATTTTGCTCTGGTGATGATATGCAGAATTTATTGGATGACATGACTAATGAAATAAGTAAAGTGAAGTTCTGGCTTCATAAAAACAAATTATCGTTAAATTTGAATAAAGCTAAAATTATGTAATTTGGAAATAGTACAAATACAAATGCTAAGATTCAAATAAATGGTGTTGATATTGAAAGAGTAAGTGAAAATACATTTCTGGGGGTAATAATAGATGAAAAACTTAACTGGAGAGCTCACATAATATGTATTCATTCCAAAGTATCACAAAGCATTGCAATATTAAACGATGCAAAGCAGGTATTAGACAGGACATCACTTCATATTCTCTACTGTTCACTGGTTTCACCATACTTAAGCTATTGTGCAGAGGTCTGGGGCAATAACTATAAAACCACATTACATTCACTTTTTACTCTTCAAAAAAAAGCAGTTCGAATCATCCACAATGCAGGTTATAGTGAACATACAAACTCACTATTTTTGCAGGATGAAATATTAAAAATTGCTGATCTAGTGAAATTCCAAACAGCACAAATTCTATTCAAAGCAAAAAATACAGAACTACCAGGTAATATTCAGAGTATGTTTTTTTTTGAAAGAAGTAAGTTCTAATTTATGGAGGACCACAAACAATTTAAGGGTTTTTTGTAACTTCAAAACAGGGAAGGTATGTACTACAAGAAAAAGCATTTGTGTTTCTGTGCATAGAGTGAAACTGTGGAACAGTTTGAATATATAACAAATATAAAACAGTTAAAAAAGAGTTATAAAGACATGATCTTCTTGAACTATAAAGAAAGGGAAATTAAGTGAATGTCTCTATTTACAAAATTTCATGATGTGATATTATAGTATATAGTATATCAGAAATCTGTTCACTTTTTATTACAGATTATATAAGTAAGGAAGCTGACTAAATATTGACTGATAACTTATGGCAAAGGGGTGGGATTAAATAAGTGTGTACTTCTTCCCACTCCCTTTTGACATGTAAATGAATCCGAACAGAGGCACTATTGAAATGTACTGACTTTATTTTGTATAGTATTTTTTCTCTAATTTTCTTTACTAAATGTACCTGTATATTGTTTACATGTTCGAAATAAATTCACAAACAAACAAACCCTGCTTATGCAGTTCAACAACCTGGCCACGTTCAAAAAGGGAATGTTTTTTTGCCTTTGCAATCAGAACGTCATGACGGTGTGACTACCTGACAGAAAATGACAATGAATCCACAGTTTTGCACAGATTTAGATTTCTTCTTGTTGCATGTTGAAGCTCTACTTGGAACCTTGTTAAGTTCCACAGAAGACAACTAAAGTGGATGATGACAGAATTATTTCCATGGTTAAGAAAACCAACTTTACAGTGTTTATCCAAGTGAAGAACACTGGGAGAGCTAAGACTATCTACACTCTACAATCAAGAGACACCTTCATGAATCTCTAACTTACTATTCAGACAGAGAGCATGAGGTTCTGTGTGCATGGCCTTGGATTTGTGTGTGTTTGACTGTTGGATTACTATTAAACAGAACACACTGGAATTAAGCAACAGGGGGCACATTACACTGAACAAATCAGGATCTTTCTGCTTGACTTATCAAGCCAGTTATGCAAGATTAGTTTACCCTAACCGAGGACCTCTCTTGTAATGTGTTGTTTTTCTTCTGTTTGGAGGATTAAATAATCATGTCTCGTGAATCTGAGATTGAAAAAATAAATACATGTAGAACTCAGTGTGTATTGAATACAAACCAGCTGAGCTGCACATCAATATTGAGTTGTACTTTCAAATCTGCCACAGCACCGACATGGCAGCAGCTTTAGACACTATAAACTCAGCACTAACCTGTTGTCTTATTTAATGAATCATTTCAATGTAAGCAGCTATCTCCTGGAAGTTTTCAGTCTTTTGAATATGTGGCTTTACAGCTGAAGGCCCCATCCAAAGTTGTGTTTCTTAATGTTTACAGGCCTCCCAAATACTGCACAGACTTTTTTAATGACCTCAGTGAACTGCTGTCTGTGATCTGTGTTGATTTTGACTGTGTAATTATTGCTGGGGATTTTAACATTCATGTGGACAACCCTCAGGACAAAGGGACTAAAGACCTGAGTAACACTCTGGGCAACTTTGGGCTGACTCAGCATGTAACAGAGGCCACACATAATAGAGGACACACTCTTGACCTACTGATCTCCAAAGGCCTGAGCATTTCAAAGGTTACTGTGTCTGATGTGGGCTTATCTGATCATTACTGTGTTTTCTTTGAAAGTAAAATCTCAGCCCACACAAATATATCAACAACAGTGATCACAAAACGGTGTATAACTGAACACAGTAGTGCAATTTTTAACCAGGTCTTCCCATTAACACCTGACCTGCCCAGAGGGTCAGTCAATGAGCTCGTCAATAGCTTCAATGCTAACATGTTAAATGTAATGGACACTATTGCTCCCATTAAGGTGAAGGTTATCTCTGGAAGGAAGAAGTCTCCATGGAGAAACTCCACACTGGTGAAAAATGAAAAAAGAGAGTGTAGGAAAGCTGAGCGCAGATGGAGAAAAACAAACCTCCAGGTTCATTATGACATTTATAAAGAGAAACTTCACAATTATAATTTACAACTGAGGAATGCAAGGAGGTCCTACTTCTCTGACATCATCACTAAAAACAGCCATAATGCTCGGGTCTTATTTTCTACAGTTGACAGGCTAACAAACCCTCCTGTGTCAGTGGCAGCTGAACTTCATTCGACCATGGCCTGCAATGACTTTGCCAAATTCTTCACTGAAAAAATCCAAAAAATTAGACAAGCAATTGGTACATCAACAGCAGATCCAGGATATGTACTGTGTCCACCAAAAAACTGTTTAAACACCATGAAACAGTTTCAACCTATTAACAGCAAAGACCTGGAGGACATCTTAGGTCAACTGAACTCCTCCTCCTGCTGTTTAGATGTCCTGCCAACAAGTTTTTTCAAAAAGGTCTCAAAGACTTTAGAGTCAGACCTGTTACAGATCGTCAACTTTTCTTTATTATCAGGTGTGTTTCCAGAATCACTAAAAACTGCTGTAATCAAACCTATACTGAAAAAGGACAATCTTGACAAGACACAAATGAACAACTACAGGCCGATCTCAAATCTCCCGTTTTTAAGTAAGATCATTGAAAAAGCAGTTTCTCAACAGCTCAGTTACTTCTTAAAACAGAATAATTGTTACGATGCCTTCCAGTCAGGTTTTAGACAGAACCACAGCACTGAAACCGCTCTGACCAAAGTGTTTAATGACATATGTCTGAATACAGACAGTGGAAAAATGTCAGTCCTAGTTTTACTGGATCTCAGTGCAGCATTTGATACAGTTGACCACAACATATTACTCAAACGACTGGAGAACTGGGCAGGTCTTTCAGGAACTGTACTAAACTGGTTCAAAACATACGTAGAAAACAGGAAATACTTTGTATCAATAGGTAACTTCACATCTGAGCAGACAAGTATCACATGTGGAGTTCCCCAAGGTTCCATCTTGGGACCCCTTCTGTTTAACATCTACATGCTCCCACTGGCACAGATTATAAACAACAACAAAATAAACTATCACAGCTATGCAGATGACACACAAATATATATCACAATGTCACCAGGAGACCGAGGCCCTGTACAGGCTCTTGGTAAATGCATTGAGGAAATCAATGACTGGTTGTGCCACAATTTTCCCCAGCTAAACAAAAACAAAACTGAGGTAATAGTCTTTGGCGCCAAAGAAAAATGATTACAGGTCACCAGAGAACTTCAATCTATACATCTAAAAACCACAAACCAGGCGAGAAATTTGGGTGTAGTGATGGATGCAGACCTAAACTTAGAAAAACACATTAAGACAATAACAAAGTCAGCTTACTATCACCTCAAGAATATATCAAGGATAAAAGATCTGATGTCTCAACAGGACCTGGAAAAACTAGTCCATGCATTCATCTTTAGTAGGCTTGATTACTGTAACAGCATCTTTACAGGTCTACCTAAAAAATCAGTCAGACAACTACAGCTCATTCAGAACTCTGCTGCTCGAGTCCTCACTAAGACCAAAAAAGTGGACCACATCAGTCCAGCTCTGAGGTCCTTACACTGGCTGCCTGTCCGTCAGAGGATAGACTTTAAAGTTCTGATGCTGGCCTATAAAGCTCTGAATGGTTTAGGACCAAAATACATCAATGACCTCCTGACCCAGTATGAACCATCCAGATCCCTCAGGTCATCTGGATCCGGTCTTTTATCAGTTCCCAGAGTCAGAACCAGACACGGAGAAGCTGCATTCAGCTTTTATGCTCCTTATATCTGGAACAAACTCCCAGAAAGCCTCAGATCAGCTGAAACACTCAGTTTATTTAAATCCAGGTTGAAGACTCACCTGTTCTCAGCTGCATTTGAATAAAGCACCAAATCCACACTTTAAGCTTAAATTTCAAAACTTACATTTAACTACTGATTTTATCTACTGTTCTGATTTTATCTGTTTTGATTTTATATACTGTTGTTTGTTGTTTGTTTGTTAATTAGTTAGTTAGTTTATTTGCTTGTTTTAATCAATTTTAAATCATGCTTTTTATTTGTTCTTGTTTCTAATGTCTCTGTAAAGCACTTTGAATCACCTTGTTGTTGAATTGTGCTATACAAATAAACTTGCCTTGTCTTGCCTTGCCTTGTGTTTATAGTAGTTTATAGTGTCAAATCTCACCTATTAACAGAGATACTGCAGTGTGACATAGTTTCAAAAGTGCATATGTTACTATAACTGCTGCTATAACTGCAGTCAGTGTGCTTTGAATGAAACATTTATGCTAAAGTAAATGAATAAAAAGCTCCTGCGGTGTTACAAGTTGAACTTACCCGAATCTTCATGAATGCATGAGAGCTAAGCGGCCTACTGTTGGTTTATTTTATTCATGGATCATTTCTCTTCCTCTCTCCTCTCCGGGATCAGCTGTTGCCATGGTGAGCTGGTACTTGGCCATATGCCCTGTGGGTGGCTGACAGGAGTCTTTGCAAGCCTGTTCGAGTGTATCGCTCACTGTATTTTGTACACAGCGTTCGGCTCAGATCTGCAGGCCAGAATAAGTTGTTATGCAGCGGGGAAGCAAGAGGCACCAGAAGGGCCAAATATCCCATGAATTTCTCTGGTTAAGGAGAAATACTGAAATTTAATTGATTATGATCAGTTGCAAGGGGCTGTGAGGACATGAATAAGTGCACATACAAATACTTTTATACAGTATATATAAAATAAAATGCAGCTTTGTCAAAACTCCAGGTAACACAACAGAAACTTGGGTGCAGATTTCTGCCATATCTTCTTTGTGTCATCCTGAGATATTCTTGGACTTAATCATTACTGTTTAAGTAGAGCCAATTATAAGAAAAATGTGATTCTTTCTAATATTATGTGGGAATAAGGGAAAAAAACATTGTTTTTAAATCTTAAAGTTTAAAGCATAAAGATAAAGACCTACACTACTGTAGATGCTTTAGTATTGCATGGATCAGAATTTCACTGTTTTTTTCCGGGTTTGTTCACAATTCCATCCATTTTGTATGAGATCTACAACACTGCTGACTGGAATGCAGCCCCAAATCATGACAGAGGCTCCACTGTGTTTTACTGATGGCTATAGACACTCACTGTTGTACCTCGCCCCAAACCTGCTCCAAACATATTGCTGATAATTTGGACCAAAAATTTAAAACTTGGATTCATCACTCTGCAAGATCCGTTTCCACTGATTATCAGTCTAGTTCTTGCGTAATTTGATATACCTCAAACTTTTCTTCCTGTTTTTCATTCGGCTAAAGAAATGGGAACAACAGGCCACAAACGCAAATCTCACACACAACTCTGGCCAAAACATAAACGTGGCGTTTTCTATATTCACCACACGAGGGCGACGATGAGCTCACTGTTTTCTACAGTCATTGGTTTCTCCAGCCAAGCAACCAGCGGTGGCATCAACACTAGCAGACGGTCCAGTGAGTCGCTGGGCTCGTCTACGTTCCTCGGAGATGGCGTCCCTTCTGCAGCCAGATAGAGTTGTCTATCTGGTTCGTGGGGAGAAAAAAATTAGAGCCCCCCTGTCTCAGCTTTATTTCTGTCGCTACTGCAGTGAGCTACGATCTCTGGAATGCGTGTCTCACGAGGTACGTTAGTGTTTTTCTCATCATCCTCCGCTAACAGTTAGCCTTTTCTAGCTACTTTGTTACCTTCTGTTAGCTTTGACAGGCGGGAGGGACTAGTTCAGCCATATGCTGAGTTGTCTTGCCAAGCCGTTTGTCAATCAAACGGTCCCCT
Organism: Aulonocara stuartgranti; assembly: GCF_965226115.1. NCBI lineage: Eukaryota > Metazoa > Chordata > Actinopteri > Cichliformes > Cichlidae > Aulonocara > Aulonocara stuartgranti. The sequence continues at coordinate 26,269,404 of NC_138940.1, read as the reverse complement.
AATTTCATTGGTTGTACGGTTTCACTTCCGCTTGTTGAAAGAAGCAAGCGCAAGCTAATGAGCCGTTGCTATCTGTCGGCTTTAGCATTAAACGCACAGGTTAGCTTATATAAAGCTGTGGGTGGCATGTTCTCTAATTAAAACAAGTACACAAGCAAAATATTTTGATGTCGGTCTGTCCTTGCTAACGTCCTCACTGTTAAAACCTTGTAAACCTAACTCAAAGTTACAGACACCACGCCCAGAGCGATTTAGCTAGTAGCATCACCATCATCATAGGATACCCTGACGAATATTTGTTAATATACTACTACTTGATTGAAAGCTTAACTTTTACTTCATTGAAGAATAGATAAAAATGAAATAAAACGGGTTCCCCTGTTTCATGGTACCATACTGTTCTAAGGAATGGTACAACGATAATCCTATTTATTCCTGATAACACTGTTGGTAATCAAGCAGTTGGGAAGCGTGTTTAAAATACACTTTAAGACTGACTTCTCTGTGTTCAGGTGGACTCCCACTATTGTCCCAGCTGTCTGGAAAACATGCCGTCTGCAGAGGCTAAGCTTAAAAAGAACAGGTAAGATTGATCTGCTTTTCTTTGCAGATTCGTAGAAAAAGCTCCGTGTTTATATTCCACCCCTTATGTCACTATGTAATTAGCGACCTTAGTTTCATTCTTAATTATTGGTGTGCTCTGTTGTAGGTGTGCAAACTGTTTTGACTGCCCGTGCTGCATGCACACACTATCTACTCGGGCCACCAACATCCCAGCTCCTCTGCCTGATGATCCTACCAAGACAGCCATGAAGAAAGCGTACTATTTGGCCTGCGGCTTCTGTCGCTGGACCTCAAGAGATGTGGGCATGGCTGACAAATCAGTTGGTGAGTGCTAGTTCACTAATCCTAGTTAACCTTTTTTTGGTCAAGGCTGTATTTGTTCTCTGTGACTGTCTAAAGTCTGATGTTTGCATTTTGTTCACTGCAGCCAGTGGTGGATGGCAGGAGCCGGAGAACCCTCATACTCAGCGGGTAGGTTTTTTTTCCACCCTGTGGCCATCTAAATTTTTCTCAAGTTGCTCACATGTTTCCTGATAACACATTGCTTGCTTTTAAACTGATGTGCCCCTGAATAAGTGACACCCTCAATAACACAACCCAGGCTAAACTGAAATAGCTGAACATTTGCTTAGGCTACAAAACTGACATGCACGAACTGCACATGCTCCCATTTATTTATTTATGTCTTGCAATGAGCGTCTTTACACACATGTAGTTATTGCAGGAAGTCAACTGTTTTAATTTTTGCAGATTATTATTATTCCACAGTTTTCTACAGCTTTAAGTCTATCACATTTTAATACAATCATACGAACTTGTAAAAAAAATTACATAAGTTGCGTTTACTAAGACCAGTATAAGCCAATAATATTCTCCAAGCTATTAATTAAGAAAAAAACTATATTGCATATAGGGACATAATAAATTTGTGATAATATAGGTATTGATATGAACCTATACTATATGTAGCATAATGTATCTAGTTCTCTTTTAAATTACAATATAGTCTGTTTTTATAAAAGTACATAAAGAACTGATTCTTGTTTGTTTGCTCCAGATCAACAAACTGATTGAGTATTACCAGCAGCTGGCCCACCGAGAGAAGCAGGAGAGGGACAGGAAGAAGATGGCCAGGAGACGACAGTGCATGCCCCTGGCGTTCTCGGTACTCTGCTCTCTCTGAGCCCCACAAATGAACAGCTTCATGTTAGCTGTTGCCTCTGTGTGGTTTGTCGTTATTGCGAATAGCAGCAATAAATTGCAAATAACAAACTAATTTACATAGACTTTGATTTAAATAATAAATACAGAAATATTTCTTTGTGTCAGTAAGGATGTCATTTGATTTGCATGCTTTAAGCCAAAGCAGGCGGGAATAGACTTGCTGTGCTTGGTTTACAGATTCACACCATGCCCATGCTGTTACCCTGCTTAAGAAACAAATGTCATGGTAGTCACCAGTGTGATTTGCCTGAACGTAGCGGAAAATGTGCACAATGAGTTTTATGCCCCCCTGCTTTGGATGTGGTCTTCACGCTTTGTTAGCTTGGTGCATTGTTCACACCTGCCGTTTTCTTCTTTGACAATTAACATCCATTAATGCAAACCCGTCTTTCCTATCGCGCAGTGGAGCCACTTAAGCTGTGATATCCTGCAGTTGTTTTCCATCACTGATGCATTTCTGTTGCCGTTGCATGTCACCAAATATCAATAATGTTTTGCTTGATCGCTTTGGTTTCACCTTGTTCTTTATTCTCTCCTTTTTCCTTTTTTTTCTTTGCTTATGCACTCTGACATTTTGGTTTTTATCCCCCAGCAACACACTATTCATGTGGTGGTGAGTTGTACTTTTTCACAATTTGGGTATTCTCATCTTTTACAGTAGCACTGTTTTCTATTTCTATCTGTTCTTGTCTGCTCTGTTACTGACTGACCTCACAGATCACATGAATGTTTCTTGGGTAAATGAGACCGAGATCCACACAAGGAGAGCCTTTATGTTGATTAGAGGGAGGGAAGCTACAGAAGATCTTTCTCTTTCAAGACATTTATTCATTAAATATGAGTTGATTCTCTTCCTCTAGTCTAGAGTACAAAGGCTCTTCTTTCTGTCTCTTACCACTGCTAATTTTAACAGTTTGTTCTTTATTTGTTGTTTTTCCACTTCTTTACATTTTTTTTAAATTCTCAAAACTTGCCATAAACTAAATTTTTTGGGTCAGGATGTTGTGTTGTATTTGTCATGTAGATAAATAACTGTAGATGCATATTTATAATCATCTTGACATTTCAGTGTTCACTAGGCTAGATCTCTGATCATGTTTTGTCCTCCAATTCTACTCAGGAAAAATATGGCCTTGGAACCAGACTGCAGAGACAGAGGCCTGGAGCTCCACTATCAAGCCTGGCTGGCCTTTCGTGAGTTTTTTTATATTTTTATTATCATGTTTATCTGCAGTTATTGCAGCTTTTAACACATCCCATCAACCGGTTTTGTCCTTTTGAACTTTTTTTGACTTTCAAGGTCAGCACCTGTTTTCAATGTCTCACGTCTTTGACATGCATATTATCAGTGACTCAGATTAATTTTCTGCCGTCCACAAACCATTAGTTTGATTAATTTCAGGGTGCCATAAAAATGAATTTACAGAGCCTTGGAACTTGTCTTTAGATACTTATTGTAGTTAATCCATCACAATGAACAGTTTGTCACCTTTTTTCTTGTTCTCAAATTGCATCATCACCTTGTACTGATATAATTGTTAACAGAGATCGCTCACCAGAATTCATTCAAGGACCCTGCCTAACATTTTGGATTAATGATTAGCTGACAAAAGGCAGCGTATTGATAAACTATGCTGTCAGACCGAGGGGACGAATGTAAAGCTGGCGAGGACTCTCTGAAAAGAGTGATGTGTACTTGGTTGTCTCTTGTTTCAAAGGACTCTTGTTCAGTAGCCAAGTATGAAAAGTTGGATGCCCTTGAAGGCATCAACCTTAAGTTTTCCAAAGTTTCTTTGTTCTAACTGTAACCGTGCAACTTTTATGTGAGTAGGTTATTTATAAAGAGCTAGAGCCTCCAAAAATACCTGCACTGTTTGCGTTGCAGTGTATGTAATTAACTTCCAGTTACTTTAAAGACTGTCATTAAAGAGAAATAATAGCTGTTATTTCTCTTTTCTTTCTTAAAGAGAAATAACAGCTTATTAAGCAGTATTTATGTTAATCTAATTAGCCTCAAAGAGGGTGAAGACCAGAAGGAGATCACCATTGAACCAGCCCAGGCACTTGATGAGGTGGAGCCCCTGCCTGAGGATTGTTACACCAGACCCATCAATTTACCTGAAGGTATGGTCTTATCTGGTGCTCGCTGAACAGTACCGAGAGCTTGTCAAAGTGAGGTCAAGTTGAATCTGTAATTTCTCTTGTCTTGCAGTGACCACGCTGCGACAGCGGCTTCTGCAGCCAGACTTCCAGCCTGCAGGGGCGTCTCAGCTCCACCCAAGACACAAACACCTCCTGATGAAGCGCTCGCTGCGCTGCAGGGTCAGCACCTCTTCAGGCTTTTAGTGTTCCATATCTATCAAAGCCTCTCTTTTAATAGATTATATTTACATGAGTCTTTTTTTTTCCCCCTTCTTCAGAAATGCGAGCACAACTTGAGCAAGCCAGAGTTTAATCCTACTTCAATTAAGTTTAAAATTCAGCTGGTGGCTGTGTGAGTGCTGCTCTTCTGTTTACGTTTGAAACATTTTTTTCTCAGCAGTTTATCGTCAAGTATAAATGTTGTTTAGTTGGATGACATCGGGACATTTTTCATGCAAATGCATGAGCACATTAACCCTCCTGTTATGTTGCGGGTCAGATTGACCCAGAACAGAAGAGATGTCACATGTCATCTGCATCACTACAGAAAATGAAAAAAATTAAATTATAAAAGAAAATTGTAAAATAATCAATGCCAGTGTTTCTGACACTTTTGGATGAGTAAATTTGCCCCAGGTCAAATTAACCCAGGAGCATAATTGGTGTTCCTGGAGACCAACATAACAGGAGGGTTAAATGGAGACAGTTTTCACTGTGTGCTTTTTCTTCTTTTTGTTTTGTTTTCAGGAGTTTAGACATTAGGTCACTCTGACTGAATGTTTAGTGATCTTTGGTGTGTTAGTGTATTGACTGTCTGCCTTCCTCTTCCTCCCACAGGAGTTATATCCCAGAAGTGAGAATTATGTCCATTCCAAATCTCCGGAATGGGAAGGTCAGTGTCTGCACGAACTTTGGTAGATTATCTTGTATTTTAGATTTTTTTTTTTTTTAAATTCTGTGCACACTGCCAGCAAAAAGTTTGTTACATGCCTTCTCATTTAATGTTTTTTCTTTATTTTCATGGCTATTACATTGTAGACACATCTCTGCATGTGTACACGACATCTGCAATTTTCCAAAATGAATTTTATCTGGTCTATTTTTAATTATTGATGCATGAAAGCTCTGGGAATTTGAAGTAAAAACCATTTCAGGTGACTACACCATGAAGCTCACTGAGAGAAGGCCATGGGTTTGCAGAGCTGTCAACAAAGCAAAGGGTGGCTACTTTCAGGAATGTAAAATATAAAACATGTTTTGAGTTATTTAACACTTTTTTGTTTACTACATGATCCCATATGTGTTCATTCATAGTTTTGATACCATCTGTGAGAATCTACAATGTAATTAGGCATGGAAATAAGGAAAAACCACTAGTGTACACATAAACTTGGAAACGATGACAAGCATTTGCCTTATCTTTTTTCTTTCCTGCCATTCGCTGTTTAGGAGAGCCAGGTGCTGCTGACCCTGACCAACCCAGTGGAGAACATCACCCGCGTCTCACTGACCTCTTGTGAGGAAAATGACCCTGATGAGATTAATAGCACTGCAAAGGTATTTTATTTATTTTTTTAATCGCTTCTATTGACACACAGGCACAACAGTCGATCCGAAATTGATACAAAACTTTGTAACTTTAATGAAGTTTTTAAAATCTCTTGTAAGTAGAGCTGGGCGATATAAGATTTTTTCATATCACGATATGTTTTTTCATTTCAGGCGATAACGATATATATCACGATATAAGCCAAATAACTATATTTGTAAGATTTAAATGTGCCGTTGCTCACAAGTAAAATGTGAAATAATCAGCAGCTTGTTTTGATTTAAATATTTATTTCCCATAATAAGTTCAACAGGGTAGATGTACTTAAGGAACATGAGACTTTTTCAGATAAATAAAGGCAAATATTGCAAACTACACAAAAGGCAGCCGCTAAAGCGTTTAAGTTTCAAAATAGAACAAACGAAACAGACTAAATTGTCAATTCCACTTAGAAACAAAATATTAATTCTAAAAATAAATCTTAGTTTGTTTTACAGAAGAACAGACAAAACTGACTAACTTTTGTCAATATCAAATAAACTGAGAACTAAAAGGAAATTCTCCTTGTTGTATAGCTTAGCTTTTCAAACAGTTTTAACAGTTACTTTAATCTGACAAAAGCCGAATGACGAATTAGCGCTTTCAGTCAGACATTGAGCATGCACCGGTTTATTGTATTTCCAGACTTGCTTTCGGCACAATTTACAGTGCGTGCTACTCTGTTTTTTGTCAGACTTGAAATAGCCGAAATACCTTCACACTACGGAACTTCTCTGGCTCTTCCGTTTGACAATCTCTCCGGCATTGGAGCCATCATGTTTTCTCTTCGGTAACCTTCGGTCACGCACTCGGTTGATTTTTCTCTAGTCGGCACACTCATTTCCTCCATTACCCGGGCGGCACGGCGGCTGGCTGCTTCCCAAACAAATACACATGTCCGGCTTGGCACTTGTGCTGTACGTAACAAGTCACGTGACGTGACGCTGCGGCTATGCTTGGTTCGGCTCTGCGCTACTTAATTTGGATTGACTGTTCTTTTTTCTTTTTTTTTTTAAGAGGACAAGAGAGATGAGGCCTATCGCAATAGTTTAACTTTTCTATCGAGAAAAAGTTATTTCGCAATACATATCGTTATTGTTCTATCGCCCAGCTCTACTTGTAAGTTCTCAATTTTTTTCTTTCGTTTTGCCTATTGACATTTTAGAAAGCAACCACAAATGCATCCAGTGAAAGAAACTTCAGACTGCAAATATTAGACTTGTTTTCAAAATGATAACCAGAAGAGCCGCTCTTATAGATAATTAAAGACTTACCTGTTAATTTTAACGGAGGTTTGTAATATCATTAATAGGTTCAAAGAATCCAGTTGTTTCACTGATTTCCTTTCTGAAATCTGTATCTTTGTGGTAAACAAGCCCAGGTGCTTGACTGGGTGTGTGTCACTGATAGAAAACATTTGGTGTGGTATGAAACAAAAAATATGACAAAAGAGGCCCTCAAGCAGCAAGATAATGCATCAAGTGAGAAAAGGAAAGTATTTGGATTTCACAAGTGCAGCAGTTGGTCTCCTCAGTCCGCAAGCAGTGATAGAAAAACACGTGATGCAACACGGTGGTAAACTTTTTTTTTTTTTTCCTAGTGTGCTGGCACCATATACAAAATGTGCATATGTTAGCCATTTTGTTCTATACTTATACCTTATTTATTCAAATTTTACTCAGCAGCTCGGCTGTTTTGCAAATTGGCTTGTCTGTAGCCTTCGCGTCATCTCTTCATACTGTTAGTCACAGCTAACAGTGCTGCCTGGTGCACTGAGGCTCTCTGACTATAGGCGTTTTTTTTATTACCAGCCTCTTTAGTGATGAAGTCATGGGCCAGCTCGAGTAAGGTAGAGCTCCTGGCCAAATAAGAGCATCCTGATGACCCATTTCCATTGACATTATGGCCAAACGGAGAGTGCAGTCCCGGCTTTCTGCTCGATCTGATATACAAACACCTGAGGGATATTGCGAACCATATCAAGCTATGCTCGGTTGAGTTTTATCGCTACTTCTCATGGCTAAGTTCACCCACCTCCTACATATATTTTATGTACTACATCTGTTCTCTCTGTAAGTCTTTTGACAGCTGAAAAGAAGCATCAATTTTAGCAAAAAGTGTGATTCAGTTGACTTATTTTCCCCCTTAAACACAACACAGATATAACAGTCAGACGAGCATGAGTTTTTATGTGAGGTGTCAACTTCAGAAAAATACATCTTTTTATTTAATAACCACCATTGTTCATTTTAAGATGCGATTAACTTAGAAAGAAGTGTAATAATTCATCTTAATGTGACTCTAACATTTAAAATCTTGCTGTAAACATTACTGCTTGTTATTTTTTTCAGGTTTTAGTGCCCAGTAAGGAACTACTCTTAGCAGGAAAGGATGCTGCTGCTGAGTATGATGAACTAGCCGAACCTCAGGACTTCCAGGACGACCCAGAGTGAGTCAACACACAAACCCACGCTTGCTCTTTAACAGTAATGGCCTGAGAAAACACCCTCACTCCACTTGATATCTCTGTCTTTTCCACAGTGTTGTTGCCTTCAGGAAATCCAACAAGATTGGTTTCTTTATCAAAGTGATCCCTCAGAAAGAAGAGGATACGGATGTCACGGTTTCTTTTAAGATCCGACATGACTTCCGCAACCTCGCTGGTCCCATCCGGCCGAGCGAGGAGGGAGCCGACACTGCCGCTGAAGCCATCTGGCTCACTCACCACGTGGAGCTGAGGCTGGGACCCCTCGCTTCCTGAACCCAAGTACTGCGTTCACCAGTGTTAGGCTCTTCGAACTAATACCTTCAAACTGGGATTAATTTAATTTAAAACTGATTTCTGATTCAGCTCATTGAAGCTTAAGGATAATTTGGCACCTTTAAGGCTTTCAGATGCTGTTGTTATGCTTTGGCTTAAGCCACATCAGCAGATCCCTGTGCTGCACAGTTTATAAAACTATATGAAACCATGACTTGTTGCACACTTAACTGATAACTATAGATTCTTGGTCCGGTTTATTGTTGCCTAATGTACCCAAAACCTTCTCTTTCTCATCTTAAACACTTTATAGTTCATCAGTAAGAGGCAGTTTAGCATGTGGTTACATAGAGGGGACAGATCCTTATTATATGCATATCGTTTCTGACTAAAATGAAGCTTTAATTTGATTACGGTAAATATATATGCCATATTTGTTGCTCCCAGCCTTTCTCTCCACACCCTTGACGAACGTTTTGTCTCAGCTGTGTTGTGCTGTGGGTATTTTGTGAGTTTTTTGTCTCTGCTGTTTATAGATTATAGAAGTTTAAGTTCAAAGTCGAGGGAGTGGGATTATAGAAAGATGAGCAGAATCAGAAATCAGAATAGAGAACAATCTGTGTGAATCCCAGCCATGAATCACACACACACACACACACACACGCCTCTGCGCTTTTAGCTTGTGTATCCTTCAGACAGCAGTAGGAGAATAACATGCATGCTTCACATATATAATAAAAAACCATACATGCTACACAGTATCATCACAATTATTGATTCCGTAGTATGTTTAAAACGGATCTCCTTTGGATAGATATGATCGTTTTATTATTGTCTGAAGTTGCACAGTAACCTAATGGCACTGTGAGGAGGATTCATGAGAAACTGTACAAATGACATGAAGTACAAAGTGCCCGTCATTTCTGTGTATTGAAACACTATTTTTGTCTGATTTGAAAACTTGCTTTTGGTTCATAGACCTCACTGACCTCAATGTCAGTGCGTATTGTTAGCTGCTGCCAGTTTTCTTTTTGGTCTTGGTTAAAAAAAAAAACAAAACTGTCCTTACATCACAGTTAATCATCTGTGCTGGCTAATAAATAATGCTGTCAAAGAGAAAGCGTAAATGTCTTATGTTCTAGGGTGATGCGAGTTTTAAAGTGGTTATTCCAGACTGTGCTCCACTCTGCTTTTGACATAAAGCTGGGTTTCTAGCACTTTTCCTGCTGCTGTGCCTGAAAACAGTGCTATTATTAAAGCAAATGGCTTAAAACTGTAAAGCTGCTGACTTGAGATTTATTAGACTGCCTTTTATAAAAAGAAAAAGTATTTTAGAAATCTATCAACAAAGTAAAAATGACTGAATTCATGTTTTTGTTTTCAAATTGGAGGCGTCACACTGGACTACATAACATCCAACCAATGAAACAAATTTGTCCAGGAATGCAAGTAAATGACTGTAAATTGGCATCTTAATTAAAAATAAAGAATTAAAAACCGTACATTAAAAAAAATTAATAGATAACAATAATTATATTTTGGCATAAAAAATAAAAAACTCTTGCACATACTGGTGGATTAACTATTACAGAAACTCAGAAAACGGATTTTACCATTGCTGTTAATTTAGAGCAGCTGTGATGTAAACCTTACATTGCATTGCGAATAATCAGTTGCATTAAGGTTCAGGTGATATTTTTCCAAGTTCATCACTGCAATGAGCCAATGTAGAGCGATGGCTTTAAAAATATTGTCATATTTTAAAGCTTTTTTTAAAATAAAAAACTTAATTCATGTAATAGGAAACACGTTTGATTTGATCTCTATAACTATTTCTCTATGATTCTTTATATATTTATTTTTTTCTATATCTTCAGTTGAACCTCCATTTATGATATAGATTTTGTCAATGTAGTCTGCACTGTAAAAATTTAAGTGTAATTAATATTTATAAAATGACCTACAGCAATGAGAAGAAGAGAGAAGTAAAGATGATTCTGGTTTCAACTGAAGTCTTCCAGTAATTCGTTCCATAATAAAGGGTTTTTTAAAAATTAGGAAGGCAGAACTCTTATATATCAGTTTTGCATATATTGTATCATTTGGATGTACACATAATACATAGAGTAGTGGATCTGAAGTAACATCAGTTCCCCAAATCTGTTTAATCTTGTAATAAGCTTTTTGATCACGTGTATCAGACTTGCATTTTTGTCTGTCATTCACTCTCACCACAAGATGGCGCCATAGCCAAATAGTTTTTAAACATCAGCCACACAAGGAGCTCTGGGAGGACATGAGAGCAAGCACAAGGCAACCTTGATCTTGAATTTCTCTGCATGCTGAAAACATCGATCGATAGCAATCGTGGCTGTGAAAAAGCAGTTTTTTCCTTTAAACTGGGAAAAATATTTTCATAATGAGCGCAAAGCTGTTTATCAGCATCCAAATCATCAGAACGAGATGCCCTCTTATCACCACGAGGAGCAGAGAGTAAAAGAATTTGTACTCCAGCAGATACCGTTTTATATTTAACACGTATCCGTCATGTTGGGAGGGATGATTTGCGTGCTCGTGTCATTTATCGCTTCTGAAAAGGCAGATCAAATATGTGCGATGCTGGTATGTTGCAGCTCCCCGATGAGGCCCTCCGCTGTGTAAACAGACCCACTCCGTCTGGGCAATAAAGCCATGATTTTCTTTTATCTTCACCAGATATAAACAGCCCAGAAAAGTGGTCTCTGTGAGAGCCATAAATCACCACTGAAGATGAGGTAATAAAGCACACATGGGGCGGGGGAGTGCCAGACCACTGAAACAGCACAGGCTCCCTCTTCAAACACAGCTGACGATAGCAGTAGCTGATTTCAGTGCCCTGCAGTGGCGTACCAAGCAAGCACTTGCTGGGCTCCTGCTCTACTACTGGGGAAAAAAAAAAGTACTGTATTTCAAAAAGGCACATTCTAAACGTGTAATTCGTGGCCATCATTTTTATTCGCCTAAACCGACGTGACTGATGGAGAACGACTGAATATGGTGATTTATGCAGTCATCTTTTAACTGACTCATGAGCAGCCCTTGAATGATCCCCAAACACACCGTCTGGAGGACAAATTCTGGATCGTTCTGGTCAGGATAATATTTTCCTGGATCAAGACAGGAATTATTTCACGCTCAGCATCAGCGTGTTCTTATTTGCAGAACCTCACACTGTAAACAGCACAGAAATCTGACCTGTGACTGTGTTATCGGGATTAGAAATGAATATCATAGGGTTTTCAGCAGTGCCTGTATAGTAAGTAGGTTAGGCAAGGGCCTGCTCATTTAATGTCTCTCCTGCTCCTCTATCTTTTTTTCCCCCCCTTTGAAGACTTAACAACTTTATTTATAAAGACACACGCAGCCAGCCTTGACCAGATGAAAAATTCCTCACTGAATTACAAGTCTGACTGCACCCAGGACCTTTCCACAATTACGTCATCGCCCAAACCGCCAGTAACTCACCCACAGAGGAAGCATGACACAGACAAACAAAAGAGGAGAGAAGCAGTGCCTTAGTGGAGGAAGAAAACTCTGTTAATCTAAAAAAAATAATAATACAGAAATATGTCCAACTACTTTTTCTCCGTGCCCCTTATTTCATAGGCCAACCGTGCTATGCTCGGGGATTGAGGTTTGTTTCCTTTGTTAGCTGTCAGGTGAAATGATTCTGCCACAATACTTATGACATGTCCTTTACTGGGCATTAGCCCAGGTACAAAAAAAGATCTCTTTTTAGTTTCGTTGTTTTGTTTTTTTTGTTTTTTTTAGTTTTGTGAACAGGAAGCCCAAAAGGTGCTCAAAGTGATGAATCACCTCTTCCATTTTCTGCTCACCAGACCATCATCTGGTTAATTAGTTGTAATTGATGATGTCTACCCAGATGAATAACTGTTGAGGCATGGGGGATTTCAGAGCTGGGAAAGCCAAAACTGTGAAACCTTAGCTTTTCAGGAGGCCAAAAAAAGTTCACTTTCGCCTCCGATGTGCTTTGAAATTCTCATTCCAATTTCTCTTGCTTTGCTTTCGCTCTCTCCGCAGTCTGACAACTGTAGGCTGGATGGAATGTTTATTTTGGATGCAGGGTTGAAAAAGAGAAAGCAGCTGACCTTCAACACTCTCTCGGAAACTCTGTCTGCCTTAACTAACACACATGCAGCTACGCTCTCTGCTTTATTTATAATCTTATCAATAAAGGCTGTATGTTGTCAGAACCCCAGACTGGGGCCAGTGCTAAGAGGGAACCCTGTGAGGTCCCCGGAGGATGGAAAATTTGCTTTTTGCTGGACATCTTCTTGCTCAATTGAAAACTTAAGTAGAAAAGAGATTTGATAAAAAGTGTAGCTAGTGAAGGAAGTAATGTCTTTTAAAGAAAAAATGTACAATTTAGGAAGCCCTAACTATGTTAACTTATCATCTGATCGCCTTAAAGCATAGAGTCTATAATAGAGGAAGGTTTTGTTTTGGAATGAGAAATGACAATATTTGAATGAGAGGGTGTGCTGCTAAAACAGATATGCTTAAAAAGGTGCCGACATGAGCAGAGTCTGTCTGGACTCACCTGTGACACTAATAAACTTTAAAGGTACAGTCAGTCATTTATTGAAATATGACATATTTGACTAAATGACATTAAAAATATTTGTAATTAAATGCTTTCTTGGCAAACCTTAGATGAAAAAAGCAAAACAAAACCACTTTTACATAATATCATCGCATTCTTCATCCAGATGTTCAGCTCAAATTCAAAACAGGACTTAGTGTAATCCAATGACTAGCTCTAAATAAAACAAAATGAAAGACTAAGAAAAGGATAAATATGTTACCCAGAAATAGCCACGGTAGCTTTTTCTGTGTAGACTAATTACAGCCATTCATTTTCTTAAATCACAAAAGAGAAATCATGTCTATAGACAAGTCTATAGGAAAAGTCAAGTATCTCTGCACCTGCTTCAGCAAGATCCTAATTGAGCAATACAAACCACTACCTAATCCTCTGTGGTCTACAAGTATCATCCAAACAAGCTTCATTATTTAGAAGAATTACACGCCCTGGAGAAAGTCAGACACACACCAGCGATAGCGCATTGTTAAGTAAATAGATGATTTCAATTAGGACAACACTTACAAAAGAAGTACTGTTGTTGTCTCAATGTAAAGCCGCAGGCTTCTTGGGCAGCTAAGGCCCATTAGGTTCTGATGAAAGCGCGCTTGAAGCTGAGAATGTGTGTGGCTGGGATATTCGAGAACAGACATGGTTTCCGCAGAAGACCCACAGAAGCCACAGAAGTCCAGCCCAACATCACACTACAAATTCTGACTGTCCACATTCAGCATAGGTAGCCAACACACACACACAAGCTCCCAACGAGTGCTGTATTTCACCCCTGAGATGTTAAGTCAAATCAATGTGTGTGGAATCAATGAGAGCATCGCTGGATTTACAGTGCAAGAATATGAAATGCCAAACTGTAGATGTGGATTTGTGACTCTATCAGTGGCACATTTCACAGGGTGAAGAGCCCCTAAAAGGTAGAAGTCCATAAAAGTCTCAGTGAATGAAATGTATTTCACTCTCCCAGACTCTGCTGTGTGCTCGGATTAAAGAATGCATTTCCCTTTCGTACGGGGACAATTTTCCACTGATCTTTGTTTATGGCATGCGGCTACATTTGCTAGAGTACAAACTTGCCTTTTAAACCATATTTGATCCATGATGTGATTCAGTATGGAGGCCATCTAAACGTTTTCCTATCCAGTTAGGATAAGCCGGGGTCACACTATAGACAGGTCACCAGCTCATCACAGATCACACTCAGGTTCAGATTGATCTCTAGAGTTTGGGAGTGCACAGAAAAGCCCCAGTGAACCAGCAGGTTTTTCTGCAGAACCTGTGCACCCATGTACTGAATTAAAGAAAACACTGGCTGCAAATGAGATACGTCAGCTCAGCTGTGGAAACACAGACAGCTTCGAGATCTCATTGAGTGTGCAGGGTTGAGTCTCAAACAGCAGTAATTTCTAGTGAATTTAAGAACGGAGACGAAAAATGAGCCTCACAACAGAATGGAGACGGCATTCTTTCAGATTTTATTTACACAAGGATGTCTGCAATCACATAGAGCCAATGCCTCTGTTTATCCACGGACTGGACGGACCTGAAGGGTGGTTCTTTGTGAGGACATCCTCGAGCATTGCCAGGGCTTGTCACCAGTTAATGTTGCTGCTGGGAGAATCTGAGTAGCCTGAGCTTTGTTTGCTTTTCTCTAAACCATGTTGCTCTCTTTAATTTCCTGTTGATGAGACTCGCAGATCTGATTTCCTGCTTATGCGGCACAAATAATCTTGTTGCCAGTGAACCGACTTTAGTTGACTTTATCTCTAAGACCCCCCCCCCCCCCCAGCTCTCTGCTATATATATATATATCATGTTTTTAGAATTTAGTTTTGACAATTAATCATTTCATTTTTAATGCCTACCACTAACAGCAAGATCTGTTTCTATGCGATAAGCCTGAGATTGCACGGTGCATGAAGAAGGTTAAAGGAAAGAGAAGGATAAAGCACAAGGGTGGGGTGCTAAAGGAAGAAAACATGTCCTCAGAGGTGGGGGATATTTTGTTCTGGGACCAATCTGAAGCATCTGTGAGGTCTTTCCTGTATCACGTCCTCTGATAATACTCAAGCTTTGGCAAGCAGGACCTCTTGAAAGAACTCCCTTTATTAGGTCCTCTTTTGAAATTACATGTGTCTTCTTTCCACATGTATCTGCGGCATGAAACTGTCATTTCCATTCAAGTCAAACACAAACCAGTCGGGAATAATGTCAGCATTAGCAGTGCAACAAAGTGGAAAGCCGGGACTGGACTGCTATCTACACACAGGAGCTCACCCACAGCTACAGATAGGGGAGCACATGGCAGATTTGACATCTTTCCATTTGCTGGAGGATGGATGAGCTTGACCCCTCTGTGCTCGACCTTGTTCCCCACCCCGGAGCAAGAGCAGCACATTCCCCACTGGATCAACATCTCCTGGAAAAGTTTCCGTCGGCTAAATGTTAAAAGAGAGACCACCTCTGAGGTGCGGCTCTGTACAGATCAGGCTCACGTGGAGAGCTTTGTGTTGCCGTCGAGATAGTCCTTTAAAACTCAAGATTATGAGTGAAACAACATGTGGGCGCAAAGCCTCGGAACTCTGATGACTTCACGTTTCTCGTGTTGTTTGCGCAACATTGTTAGCAGAAACTTTTTGCCAGCGAATGTCCAGCGTGATTCGATGCTGAGGTCCCTTTCCTCCCTCCCTTCACTGAGTTCGTAAATATTTTCATGCGGAGGGTGATCATAACATGACCTCATGAATAACTGGACGAAATATTCCCTTCTCCTTCTGCAAAGAATAAACACATTTGCATCTCAATCTCTCTCTGTCTCTCTATAATGCTCCCTCAATCCCTCTCATTAAAAATCACCCTCACTCCCTTTTTCTGAATTTCTTTGACTAGCTTTCCATTTCTCTCTTGCTTTTTCTCCACCCAGCCCGTAATTAGAGGGAAGCAAGAAAAAAAAGAAGCTCGGAAGCTGACAAGAAACCTTTTGGGCACATCTGCCAACACATAGCTTTTAACTGGGTCATAGAAGTGAAACCCAGTGTGACTTTTTAGTGCTGAAAGAGGCTCTCTGGAGGCAAAGAGCTCCAGGCCCAGACAGGGAATCCAACCAGAAGGTCAAACATCCCCTTAATCAGGACGCCTCAAATCCCAGACACCTTGGGGGAATGTGGTGCTGAATTTATTAGCAAGCTTTTTAGCCTGGCTTGATCACCTGTGGGCTGGAACAGCAGAAGGTGGTTTTCTTGAGTCAGCCCGAACAGGAACTCAGTCCTGCTAGCTATTTATTTTCTCATTTTCTTATTCAGCACTGCAACTGGATATGCCCACATGGCTGCTCCTGGCTAGAACTAACAGGCGTGTATTTCAGGCTGTTTATATTTGGTCTTGTCTCCGGGGATACTTTTCAAACTTTCACGGCTGTTACACGAACACCTGATGAGTCTACACGTTCATCAGCGCACGCTCGCTTCAAGTCATTTCTCGATTCTTTACTCTTTGCAGCTTTGCAACCTGTGGTGTGGGTTTTATGCATTTTCTTCTAAATAAGGTATCGTTCACATGAGTTTTCCGCACTTGTTTTAATTGTTTCTGTGGTGTTGCATTTCAGCTCTAAGGGTTTACGAAAGGAAATACATTACAACCCAAACTGCCAGTTAACCCTAAATTAGGCTTGCCAGTGGAAATCGCACACTGGTTACTGAGTCAAGGCAGAATGCTGGTCTGGATGAAATCCCAGAGAGAATGGTCCACGCTTTCTTTGGTTCTGCAGAATATAATAACATTGCTGTGTTGCACTGGTTTGGGTTCAACCTCTGTGTTCAGAGGTTTACGCACAGGAAGAGGCGAGCAGTGATGTGGTCATCATAGACCAGAGAATAATTGCTCAGGGATGTGTAACAATGAAAAGACAAAGTAAAGCGGTTTTGATGTTGCTCCATTACTTTGTAGCTGACAGTTGGTTGCTACAGGGTCTGGCTGAGCAGATAACTCTTGTGTATTTTTCAGCCCTGTCGCATGTGTTCCCATTGAATCATGTTGATTTGTGTTCATTCGTGCTCCTCGGAAGGCCCCTTTGTCCAAGATTCAAAATGAATCCCTCTGAATTTGACCTTCATGTGCTTTTAAGCTGGAATTTGGAAGCTAATCTTGGTCATTTTGCTCAAACAGCAATGAATGCATAAAATTTAATGCCACATGCAAATTAAAAGCTTGCAAAAACTATCAGATTTATCAAAATGAGCTTACTCTCACCTACAGATTTACTTCCATTCACTGGCTGATAGCCCTACTGCCATGAACACACCAGATCTCATCTGATCTCTGAAGCTAAGCAGGGTCAGGCCTAGTTAGTATTGACTGAGAGCAGGTCATCTACTAACTAGATGGTTGATAATTTAATCGCTAGCTTCTCTGGCCTTTTCCAAGGTATCCCCGGGAAAGATACCTAACCCTGAACTGCACCCAGTATGAATGTTACATAGAAAAGCACTTAGACGTAGAGAAAAATGCTTGTCTGAACGGATGCAGAGGAGTTTTACTTGCCACCATTTATGTTTCATGTTATTGTTGCAGGTTCCATTAAAATTTCTTAGTCTCTGTTCATCACATCACTGCTCATATCGCCTCTTTTAGGCACTGTTGTTCTTCTGTCAAGCCAACCCCCTCGAATAAAGAAATACCTCAAACCTAAACAATAGCTTGAAATTACAGTCACAGTGGTTGGAGACCGCAGCACAACCTAAATAATTACAACTGTTTGCTTTGAATTACGATATTGTTGCTTTTGAAATGGTTGCTTCAAAGACGAGGACCAACTGCTTCTTCAAAGTGACTTCAGTTGGTGGAAATGGTCATAAAACGTCAATAAGGTGGACTCAATCTGCTACCAGCTGGCATTCACTTTACAATTGAACAGGGACCAGTTGGCAATTACATGCAAACTGTTTGCAATAATAACTACAATAAACTGGCAAAAATCTGTTTACTAAAGAATCCAGCCAAACCATCATAGATCCGTATCCATCCTGTATGCTGCTGCACCATCCTGCAGGATGTTGATTTAACTGCAAAATTAGCAACCTTGTTTTTACATCAGAATTTTAAGCAGAATACAACCAGTTGGCAACCAGGTAAGAGATGCGTTGCACATGAGTCAGCACAGACTGACTCGGATTGATTCCAACGTGTTGACAGTCTGTCTGTGTCTATAAATTATACGGTGATTATTTGTGCACCCTGTCTGAGAGTGATTGGAGTCAGTCTGCCATGGAGACAAATTGCCTCCCGCCAAGCGATCTCTGCAATCACCTTGCATTTTAAAGTGGTTGCTCATTGAGGATGAGGATGCTGCACACTCATGGTAATGACCAGCTGGTTGGTGCAACTACTTGCTATTAGTCGCCAACAGAAAATCACTTTTAACTGTGGTTGACTCAACCATAATGCATGTTACTTTGAAAAGTGTCCAGCTCTCATCAGTATGGTGAAAATAAAGCTACAGCTTACACTGATTTCCTTAGCTTAACAGAAACAAGTATGCTAGCTGTAAGACCAGCTTTTAAGGATCAGAGCTAATCACTTTCCTTTTCCTTTTTTTGTCCCCTGTCTATGCTAAATTAAAGAAAGAAGCTGCTGGTGGTAGATAAGACAGCACTATTGCTTGTCTCATGTGACTCGTAGCAAGAAATGAATTAGCATAACTCTAAAATGTCCAAGCACTTCTGAGAAGCAGCAGGTAAAGTTGAATTTTCTTTTCTCTCCTCTATCTTACTTTAGTTTTTTTCTAGCTCCCGATCTTGTGATAAACTTTCATCCCCTTTAAATGACTTCCTTAACATTTCAACTATTTATGGTTCACATGAAATGCTGGGGCTATGAGGCACACTGGACTGAACTGAAAGTTAAAAAAAAAGACAGCCCACACATGATTCAACCATTTTATTGGAAATGTTTGGCCAAATGACTAGCGTGGGTCACAGTTTTTCTCAAATGGAGTCTGACCTAGTCTGTGCTGGAGTGCTCTGAGAGGAGGAGGAGTGGGAGGAAAGAGTGCTGTGGGAGATGGTAAAAAATAGAGAAGCACAATACTTTCCTATTCATGCTAGCTGGCACACAGGTGGCCAGGAAATAGCACAGGGAAAGTGCTGCCGAACATACACCCATTTTATTCAGCTAGTTAGCACGTCCTTGTCCACTTTGTGTGTTTGTGTGTGTTTCCCAGTCACAGTCGCTCATCTTGGTTTTGACTTACACCCAACTGTAGTGGGTGTGTTTCTTAGTTCATGGGTACAGCTTAAAGTAAAAAAAGAAAAAAAATGCTGCTGCAGCTCGGTGTCTGTGCGATTTACCAGGAGTACAGTAGAGGATGCTGTTCTCATTCCAAGTTTGAATTTGGCCTTGTTCAAGCAAAATCGAACTCAGTCGAGCACTAAACTGCAGGGGTGGGGTCATTCACCATGACACCCCTGTAACTTATTTTCTTGACTGGAAAATGAAAGAAAGGGGCACTCCCATGGTAACTCATACTGCTAACATCTGTTTCAGCGTATGTTGTGTAAATCTTTTTTGTATTCGTCTGCCATAACATAATCTAGATAAACCGCCTATCATCAAAGACAACTTCAGCCCGTCTGCTTTGATGTGTCTCGCATAATTTCTGCCGTAGCCGCGCCGCCGCTGCTGCGACTCGTCTGATCGGAGACATTTTTCCACATTTTGCAGTGGTTTGTTTGAAGGCACGAGCATGACAACTGCTCGAGTGGAAATGCGAGTCAAAAGAAATTGCATTCTTCGTCGGGCCCTCCTCTTCTTCTGGAAAGCACTGGGATTGAAACCAAGAAAGACAACATCGGGGCTGATAAGATGCTTGGCTGCCTGCCCTGTATACACACACACACACACACACACACACACACACACACACACATGAAATGTAAGGTTTCAGAAATCAAAATGCTCACGTGCAAATTTTGACATATCAGTTTTGGAAATACCCAGCAGGCCGCGGCTGTCTGAGTTCACCGTGCTTTGGGTAGGTCAGTTCGGAAAGCAGACGTGAAAGATTAATCAGGAAGTTGTTGAGGAGCAGATTTAGCACCCTGTGTCCAGTTAGTCAGCCTTCCCAGTCTGGGCTAACTGCATGCCCATTTGTGCTCCACATCTGTAAAAACTTACGACTCAGTGGGCCGGATCACAGAGACAGAGCTGTGCTTTGTCAGACCTCAGCCTCTGCCAGCCCTCAACCTAAATGGATTAGAGACACTGTTAGAGAGCACCAGTGGAAGACCGAGTTCACTGCTCCCAACCAGCAAGCTCCAGTCCCTTTAGTTCATCAGAGCGCAGTATCAGCCACTCAGGACGGCTCTCCATTCCACTTAAAGGCTTTTATTAAGAGCAGTGGAGAGTAGAGTCAATGCAGTCAGCAGAGCCACGGGTACGAGAACAGGACAAAAGACCAAACAAAGGTGGCGAAGGCGGTGAAAACAGACATCTCTTTATTAGATGCCATGTTGTCTTCATGCCTCCTCCTCTTCCTCCTCCTCCTTTTCTCTCTTGTTTTTGTCACCTTCCCTCTCCTTTCTCCTCGTCTTTGCCTGCAGGCCCTCGCCCGGCTGCCTTATAATGGCATGTGTTTTGATTGGTGCAGCAGGGGGAAGCGGGGCATTGTCTGGACAGGATCTAGGCTGAGATCAGTAGATAGATCGACTGGTGGTTTAGGGCAGTACTCAAACTACCGTCATCTTTGTTTTAGTTGGACCTTGCAAACACTTAGCTAATCCTAGAAAATAGGCAGACTTGCAGGAAATAGGAACTTATGAAAACAAGTCCAGCGGTACTATCATGCCGAACTTGTTCGTTCATTACAAATACTACTGATTATTGGCAGAGATATTATCAGACATCTTGTGTTCACTTTGTTAAGAAATTAAATCAAATGTTAGTGGAAGAAATGACATCAGCTGTTTGGAGGTTTTGAACTTCACCTTTACCTCCCCGGCATCTTTTGTCCGGGCATCCTGAACGGCTGATTTCATGGTGGGTTGCGGCCCACCCCGGTGCTATAATTGTCAGGAATTCACAAGGCCGGCCGCCTCTCGTTGCGCTAAAGGCGACTGACACTGAAAGGATGTGGACAGCTGATTTATGTTTTCTGGCAAAAAGAAAAACAAAAAACGCAGACAATTAATTCCTGGCGACAAGCACAAATTACAACATGCTTGGGTTGCTGTGGCAGGGTGCACGACCTGAAATAGCTGCTCTGTCAGTGCCATGAATCTGCTATAATATAAGAGACGCCGGGAGCCAGTATGATGCAGAACATGAATGGTAATACCTCCCATACAGTCTGGAGAGAAGTCTGACACTTCCAGGGCTTCTGTTTGAGTTTGTCTTAAGAAGAAACACAGATTCATCCCAGGAATCTGTGATGAATGCTTAATACACGTGCTGAAGCTCGAAATAAGTTTTAGTGTCACGCTCCCAGGATTTTAACATTGTCTTTTCATCATTATTCGAGCAGCATTAAGCTCTAGTCTTATATTACTTGTGAATTCTGGTTCTTGATTTGATTTAATTGTCTTTCTACCAAGTTCTGGGTTCAGAATCAAATTCAAACTCCTTCTCCTCACATATAAGGTCTTGAGTAATCAGGCCCCATCTCATCTTAAAGATCTCATAACACCACATCAAACCAATTAGAGCACTTTGCTTTTGGACTGCAGGCTTACTTGTGGTTCCTAGAGTTTCTAAAAGGAGAATGGGAGGCGAAGCCTTCTGTGGGTCCCAGTTTAGATTTGAGAGACAGATACTCTCTCTACTTTTAAGATTGATAAAGCATATATTTTTAAAAGGCCTAGGCTGCTAGGAGCTTCCCATCTTCACTCTCAGTGTACTTACACACCAATCTGCATTTAATCATTAGTTATTATTAATCTCTGACTCTCTTCCACAGTTTGCTTTTTGTCCCGTCTGTCTGCCTTACTCCCATACTGGTCGTAATAGATGACCGTCTTTTGGTTATTCCCTGCTTCACTACAATAGCTGATTTTCTTGTGTGCCTTGCTTCAGCTTTTACTTCCTGTTTATCTAATTAGCTTCACCTGTGTCTACATGCACACAGGTCTATATGTTGCTAATCCCCAATTCCTCCCCAGAGAATATACATGATATATATACAAGGATATGTATTAGACCTGGCATTTTCTGACCACACAACCACTGTCTGAAAAGTACTGTTCATTTACCTGAAAAAAAAATATCAAGAGCTATTAAAAACATGCAAAAGCAACAGGTGGCAATATAGCCCTGACCATATAGAAAGTCGGGCCAATCAAAAGCCAAGAAAAAGCTCTTTTTCCCAAAAAAATATCCTTGTAAGAGTGGACAGACCACAGCTATGTCTCCTCCTTTTTCTTTGTCAGATCCTACTGGTAATTTCCCTGTTCGTGTGGACTCTGGGACTCCTGGTTTGTGGCTTTTTATTTGCTTTGGATTTTGTGCTTCGCCGAAATAAAGTTGTCTGGGTCCTCTGCACATCATTTCATCTAGTGATATTAAAGTAAAAAGTCTAGCAGGTCTGGTTTGCAGAAGAGCATTTCTGAACACACACCCTTAACCTTGAAGCAGATGGACTGCAGCAGCAGAAGACCATACAGGGTGCCACTGGGTTTTTAATTACATTTTTTACACTTGGTTTCAAAACCTTGTATAAATCAAGTTTATGTGGTGGAAATACTGAACCCTTTCCTTTTTGTTGCTCTCATGTTTACCTCTTTTGAGCCTAACAACTGCTGGTTCACAAATACGAGCTTCAAGCGAGGCGGAGGGATCTCCTGTAATTAACCGTGAACGGGAGCTGGCAACGCAGCTTAGCGGTGCTTTCTGAGATAAAGAGTCAAAAGGGCACGCAGTGATATTCCAGGAGAAAATTGAGAAAAGTTCCACTGTCCTCTGCAAAGTAAGCAGCAACCAGGTGAAAGCCAAATGGAGCGCGGAGTTGTTTACTATTATGCCCTGCGAATGAGGATGAATTCCTGCACAGATACCGAACCGCAATCCTAGCTGGTCTTGCCAGCTCAGGCCGCAACAGAGTTATTATCCAACAGTTTAAAAATTTGAAACTGCTTTTCTGAAAGACTTCAAAAGCTATTCTGTACCAGGAGGGAAAAAAGTCTGAGTGGTGGACTGACTGATAGTCATCCCTCAGAGTAAGAGACACAAACAGACTTACACACATATTTGTGCTGTAGCAGCTTAAGGAGCTGTGTCAACTGAGTGAACATGATGTGTTGTCCTCATCTCTTCCAGTCCGTCAGCATTCGTCTCGTCTCAAATGCGCAATGAACTCCCGTCAGAGTGACAATCTGTCCCAAAGGACAGTCACACGGGCATTAGAATATGTGCCCAGCTTGTAAAACGACTGTCTCTCCTTCAGGGGTGGACTCCACATCGCTGATCTTCTGTGGGATTCACAGCCTCAGAGGCTTTCCACGGCGTGTCGTTTCCTCCCTGGAATCCGTGGATTAGTCATATCACATCCTATTGTCCTTGCCAGGCAGTGAACTACTTGGCAGCAGCTCATCTTTGTCCTGCTTTTATGGGCCAGCATTGCCACAGTCCAAACATGCCCACAAGTGTCAGGGACACTTTTTGCTTTTCTGTTTCTTTTCCCATTTAACTGCTGGAAAATTAAATTGTGAAATGTGAGCGTACTGGAACTGTCAATAATTTCAAAATTCCCAGGCTCTGAATGGCATTTGGCCGAGGGCTTTGTTGTGTTGCCAAAGGCCGACTTTTCTTATCCAACAATCTTTCAAACCCCGGTATGGCCAAGTCATTAAAGCATTTTCAGCTCACTGCCCTGTGTAGCTAAAACCGGAATGTGTTAATGAGAAAACAGTTTCCTCGACACTTTCTTATAGCCCACTGAACCTTTACTGCAAGGGAGTCTCTTTACCTCAGGCTCAAGTTGGCCTCTGGTTTAATGAAAAAAAGAAAAAAAAGGGGGAAGAAGAAAAAAAAAGTTTTCCATCCAGCTCCAAAGGCAGTCCCTGGATCTGAATGTGGAAGTTTTAATGGGAGTCAGATGTGCTTTTAATCAAAGGAACATGGCGGGAAATGTTACTGAGCTCAAGCAAGAAGAAATGCGACTACAGGAACTGTGATAAGACTCATATGACAATAACATACACCGATTTCTTGATGTAAGAGCCAGCTAACAAATCCACTGCAGTGTTAAAGCTGATTTTACCTCTGCTGTGATCATGGTCGTAGGGTGGTGTTAGGAACCCTTTATGAGGTATTGTACATGTAAAGACAAAACCGCTCATAAAGCAGGGACAGACTGGGGATCTTTTTGTAGTGGTTGCAGTGTTTGTGGTCACGCGTATTAGCATTGCACATTAATTTTGTTTTCATGCACTTAAGTGTTTAAAGCAGCTTTTATGAATAGTTAAAAAAAATAGAATAAATTGCTATGTTATATATAAAATGTTGTATTCAAAATGCAACACTGCCATCGGTCATTGAGCTTTGAATAAAAAAACGTATTTTTTAAAAGTTAATAATTGCATCACGGGTTGAATAAAAGCCACACATTAAAGATAAGTATACCTATTCCAGCATACAGACACATAGTCAACTGCACTGGTTGTGTGCACCCCCACCCCTCTTACTTTAGTATTCCCGGTCACAATAGACCAGTCAGTTTGAACAACTCTTAAATTAACATAAACATTTTTCACCACCAAATTCAGTTCAGCGGGTCAGAAAAGTGGGTCTTTCATTTGGTCATTTTGTGGGCCATTCAGGGGGTCAAAGGCCAAAGGGGGGATGGGGGGTTGGCTTCCCATTCATTTCCTATGGCAGTCACTTTTGATCGGGAGCACCACAGATGTAACCTAAGTTGATTAAAACACTTAAAATTCAATGAAAGAGGTGGTCATCACCTTTATATGTTCAAGTACATAGTGTGGAGGATGCCATAAGGCCTTGAGGGAATCGGATGTAAAACACAATATTTATGAGTTTTTAAATTTGTAAATTGGTCAGATTTGACCCAAACACGACAGGAAGGAGGCACAGGATGCACGAGCTTCGCACTAAGAGGACTGAGTGACCTTTTTACATGGACTGTATTTAAAAGGTGGAGGCAGATTTGGGGTCTGAAAAGTGAAGCCTAAAACTGAATTCTTTCAAATGGCCAGCGGCCAAAGGGCGGTCCCTTTAGCTGCCAAACAACATAGCTCACTTGATCTATGACTGAAAATAAACAGCTGGTGAGTTTGGGGTCCCAGTTGATTGTTTCATGGCTTACTGAATATGACTTAATGTTTATTTATTTTTAAATATGATCCCCGTTAGAGTTAAAAAAATAGATTTTATGGCAGATTTCTGTAATCGTTCTTTAAAGGCAGGCCAACTTTGTGGCTGACAAATCATTATGCAGCATTGCTCAGTTTCACAGCACTCGCCTCTCATGTCTGGTTTCAAAACAACAACATGACGAGGTCCAAAATGCTTAGTACGAGGCTTCATCGTAGGACTTCACTAACCAATGGGTGATGGTGCTACACCCATTTATTATACACAGTCTCAGTAGCAGTACAGTTTTTAATTAGAAAAACTCGTACTCTTTTCTTGGCCTAGTGTAATAAGATTATTACTCAGCTCGGCTCCATGGATAAGGACCTGGATCCTGTTGAGATAGGACAAGCTCAATCTAAGCTTAGAAAAACAAAAACAGGATACAGGATATCAGTGATTCTTCACTAATAAGACACAAAGGGCCAGATTAACTAAACAGGGCAAAGTAACGTGTGAGCATAATCCC
Organism: Aulonocara stuartgranti; assembly: GCF_965226115.1. Taxonomy (NCBI): domain Eukaryota; kingdom Metazoa; phylum Chordata; class Actinopteri; order Cichliformes; family Cichlidae; genus Aulonocara; species Aulonocara stuartgranti. Next base: position 26,243,645 of record NC_138940.1, on the reverse strand, counting down.
CAAATAGCACTCACAGATGTGGCGCTTGATTTGAATATTCTCTCACTTTGAGAAAGGATTTTCCATAAACACAACAAGGTCAAAAGTCTCTGCGTTCACACCAAACTTGTCAATGTGCTCTCGGTAAATATCAACGCAACTTTTGTTAGGCCAGGATCCAATTTATGCCGGGGCACTGCGTCACTAAATCTGGCCCAATACCATCTAAATGATTAGACTGCTAATATAGCCCCCTAAATCCTTCACACTAGCCATTTCCACTTTGCCACAGTAGTTGAATCAAAGACTGTTTTTAAAACACAGATGAAGCTCCCACGGCATTATACACCGGTTTGTGTTCATAATCTTAATTCACAAGCTGGGCCCATGTCCTCATTTTAGGTTTGACAGTGTTTAAGTGGTAAAGGTGAATGGCTTGGACATGAATTTTTTTGGGGGGGAAGGCCTCAAAGGGGACTGGCGGCAGCTCCTGGGCCTGGCAGATCCCCATGTACTACACAGAAGTGAAGAAGTTAAAGAATTGAAAAGGTGAGGGAGGGTGGGGCATGTAAACAAGAATGAACAGCTTACAGAACTGGGGGAACCTATATAGATGAGAAGCGGAATGAGCGTGTTTGGAGTCATGGTCTCGCTCCTGAAATTCCCATACTTAATCTCCAAATGAGGATTTTGACCATCGGTATTTTGTCTCTTTGAAATTTTGAGGCTAGAAGTTTTCATATTTGGATGAGAGGGTGGAGTACTAAGTTCTCAGGTAATCTTTTAGAAAGCTTGGATAGCAAGCTACACCCATAGACTGTGTGGTTGGATTATGCCAACACAGATACCAACTAATCAGTGTTAAGTACTGTTAAAGTAATATGCTTGAATTTAGTTACCAACCCCTCCTAAAAAAACATTAGCACAGACTTTTTCTTCTTTTGAAAGTTCTCAAAAATGCTCCAACAAAGCAATCATGGTTGAAAGGTCAACTTTAGTGACTCCGGCTAATTTTAAAGCCTGTGCGACAGCTGGATGGTACAAGCGATGACGTACTCGCCTGCCACCAACTCTAAAATGGGAGATTTTAACATTGAATCATCCCACTTTTGAAGCCTTAGATTAGATTAGAGATTAGATGAAACTTTATTAATCCCTCGGGTGGGTTCCTCCGGGAAATTCAGTTTCCAGTAGCACAGCACTGAAAGAAGTTGCATGTTACAGATACAATAAGGGGAATGAGAGTAAGGACATAAGCATAAATACACCATATATACACATATACACATATATAAATACATAATATACACTATGGATAAATAGGATTGCACATTTGAGTGCATATATTGCACAGTGATTATTGCACAGTCGGATATAAGACCCCCCCCCCCCCCCCCCCCCCCAAAAAAAAAAAAAACCCAAAACAAAACACCAAACCCCAAAACAAATATTACAAATATTGCACAGTGTAAAGAAGCACTACAGCTCAGTTGTTCGCGCCCTTCCTTGTCCCCCTGTTTCTCCTCCCCCTCCCTTCCGGTGAGGAGTTAAACAGTCTAATGGCGTGTGGGACAAAGGAGTCTGTTGGTTTTTGACTTTTTCAAGAAGCAACCTGTCGCTGAATAGGCTCCTCTGATTGTTTACAACCATGTGCAGAGGTTGCCCAGCATTGTTCATAATGTCCATCAGGTTCTTTAATGTCCTTTTCTCTGCCACTGTCACCAGAGTGTCCAGCTTCATCAGCCTTTTGAGGAACTCTAGTTTAAGCGGTGACTGTGGCACAGGTCAAGACACTGATCCCTGAGTTGCTCCCAGTGCATTCACTGTATGTATGTTTGATAGAAAGCACTAGAAAGTGGAGTAGAAAAGCACAAGAACCAGTCCATTTAGTTGTTTCCATGTTTCTGACTAAATGACTTTGAAATGCTATTCAGGTTACATAAAGTTAGTTTGGAAATATAATAATAACTGAAGAGGTAGCTTTTTTGTGACTGTGCACATGTGGCTATTTTCTGCACAGCAAACGCTATTATATTTATTAAACTTTCAAAAATACCATCAATAATGATTAGGAGGTTCATTTTTGGCCAGAAATACCCACAACTTTATTGCTTTGGCTCTCTGTGACGTTGTTTTCAGCCACTGCAGATTTTGAACTTTCGAATTGAGTCGCTGCATCTAAGAAGCAATAAGCGGGAGTAAGAACTAGTACTGGCATGGACTGCATTTTACATTCACAGCATGTGTTTGCCATTAACTTGTGTGTATTTTCAATGTAATGATTTTCTCTCCACAAAAGAAACCGTCACTGCTGCTCAGCATAATTTCGCGCTGATGTTGCACATGTCGCTGACACTTTGGTAATACCCCAGAGTAGCTCGCTGTATGCTGTGACAATGGCATACCGTCTATCTAATCGGGCACTGCGCCGGGCCTCGCTCTGTCCTCTCCTCTCTCCTTTTCCAGTTGTGCATCCTGCTCTTTGCGGGCGGTATAGCAGGGCTGTGCGCATGCACGGAGCACGCTAACTGCCAGCCAGTGAAAACTGAAGAGGTGATGTCATGTGCTGATACAGGTTCAGTTCACAGCGGAGGAACAAACCCAGCTATTCGTCTTTGTCAAACCACGAGCCCCTTTTCCTCTGCCTGTAGACTAAACATGCTCACTCATAGAGAGGCACGCATTGTGCAGCATTCATGCACGCTTGTGAGTGTGCACAATCAAAGTCAGCCACACACACAGAGATAAAAAAAAACAAGCCCCTTTTGAGACTAATGCATATGTAAATCAGGCAGGCAGTGACAGAAACACACAAACTATGCGGCATGTGAAACATCCTCTCGACCGTAAAGTATATCTATTTTGTCATTCATCTGCCAGTATGTGGGGTCCCTCTCTTCTGTGGCGACTTTTACTGTTTCTGCAGCTCAAACTCTCACAGATAACTCTCACAGGCAGACAGAGTTCTGGCAGCTGTGACTTAAACTCACATTAGCATAAAATAACCCTAGGTCATGCGCAAACAGCTCATGGGAAAGTAGCGCTAAGTTCTTGGGTTCCTCCAACCGCTCGAGCCTCCATTATAAACGGACATTTCCACTGCACTCCGTTTTCCTAACCAAGCTGGCTCAGCCCACAGAGAATATCTGTGGTTTTGTGATTACTAGTACAGCAAGAATCGAGAAAAAAAAACACAAGAAAGAAGTCAAAATAAAGACAAAAAAGTGAAAGAAACCATTGCAAAAATGGAGACGATGTAGGAAGCCTGTCAAAGCTTGTTTTGTCTATTTACAACACAGTCATTGCTGCCGTCTGGAATGCCTGGTTGTGACTAGAGTAATAATCAAGAAGGCTGCAGGCTGTGGGTTTCACACAAGAGCATGCATAAACTGTATTTCTCCTTGTGAATGGTGCAAAAGCTTAAACCAATGTTGTGCAGGATGGTTCAAAAAAAAAAAAAAAAGAGCCTCTGGAGTCTGTTTTTATTTAGCCCACACTGAATGTCTAAGCACGGAAGGGCCACGGTGGTATCATCCAGGTGGGTGGCTGCTAACAGCAGTGGATGAGAGGTTTACCCGAGGCATATATGTGTTTTCCATTACAAACAGTATCAGGTGGAAAAACACGTTTTGTAAATTGGTTTTTTTTTTGTTCTCAAAGCCATGTGCTGCACAGATGGGATAAAACTCACTAACTGGTGTCCACAAGCAGTTCTAAACAACTTGGATGTCTTAGGGTGCAACCTCTTATTAGCAATAACAAACGAGTTTACTTAAAAATAGGAAAGAATACTTCCTCTGCATGCTGTGTGAAAAATGTGGGTATTGATTCCACATTGCCCTGCCTCGCTAAGTGCCCGTCGTGGGGTCGAGTGGAAAGGCATGCGTAGGATCTGGTATTTATGGGAAGTGAGGATGATGTCAGCGCTCCAGAGCTCCAGAGTCCTCTGCAGACATTTAGGGCCACGGCTGCTTTCAGCACGGGGCAGCACCCATACACCTGAGAATCATTTAAAAGCTTTGGTAATGGCGTGCGTGTGCTAGCAAGTTCATATGTTCGCGCACACCTACAGGGTGCAGAGTGAAGCTCCAGTCATCTAAATCACGGCGGCCAGCATCAGAGACACATCTGCATCATGCTTTCTCAGACTGAATCACCCACCTGTGGTATTAAAGAATGTTATTTGGTCCTGTCTGGTATTTAGTTTTCCAAGAAAGCGATTTTAAGAGCTATGCATCATTTACAGAGTCACAGTCGATGGTGAAGAACCAAAAAAAAAGAAAGAAAGAAAAAGCGGCCTTTGAGAAGAAGAAGAAGAAGAAAAACAAACAAGACTAAAAATCTGTCATCGTGAATGAGAATGGGATTCTCATTACAAACCAGAACAGTTTGAAAGATGCTGTGTTTACACTGTTTCCACCAGTGGCACATAAAAAAAATATTAATTTGTCACGGTGCTGATGTGGGGCCACACTTCTAATCCCATTGCCACACCATTAGAAGTTGCATTATACACTTGATTACCGTCTGGGTGAATGGGACCACAACACTGAGAGACTAGATGGAAAAACAAATGATAGGTTCCAGCCCCACGTGACCGTCAGTTGAATAAGTTGAAGATAACACACCTTTAGTTTAGCTATGAAACAACAGGTAAACACAGGTGTTAGTAATTATATTAATTAAGGCTCGCTCCCAAATAGAAGAGAAGCTTCGCTGTTGTCATCAGCGGTGTTTGTGCCGTGGCCCCGGGGTTTTTTGGACTTTTTAGATTCTGCTTTAGCGTTCTCTATTTAGTGGTAAGTTTGTTTACATTTACATGTGGATTTTGATGCTTTTCTTTATTACCTCGAGCTATTAGCTCTTAGTTCCTGTTCCTGTTTTTATTAAAGTTTATGATAATACTTTCTGACTTTCTGAGTTTATTTACTTCTTCAGTATTCCCTCTATCTCTTCCTTGTGTCTTCCCCTCTGTCAAATTATTCATGTCCCTGCATTTCTCCTGTGTTTTCATAAAATTTCTTCTTTCCTCTTTTACTTTGTTAACTTCTGTCTCTTCTGTGAGTTTTATCCGACATCATGTCTGTGCCTAATTCTGTTCACCTCCGTCTTGTTCCCTTGCTATTTCCTCTAATTACCCTTAGAGTATATATAGTCCTCTCCCTTGTTCTTTGTTAAAATGTCTTCGTTATTCCTCTCTGTGCTTCTCCCCGGTGAGCTCTGTGTTAATCCGTGGGATTTTTGGTTTGTTTTCTCTCAGTGGGTTTTTGTATTATGGGGCTTAAGCAGCTGACCTAATAAAGTTTAGGTTTTTGGCTTTTGTTGTTGTTGTTACATCTGCCTTTGAGTCCTTAACCCGAATGCTTGTGAAAGATTACCCACTCTATAACAAATATCGGCTGTAAAAAAAAGACCATTCAGCTGGATACTCTTTTCTTCTAAGACCTGTTCGAGGCTCCACGATGTCATTGTCAGGTAATCTGATAAACGGCTGGGTTTATCAAATCAGTGAAACTGTGGATACATCAAGATTAAATTTGTGTCCAACAGTAAAATAGACACACGTGAAACAAAATGTCGTGGGTATATGTGCGAAGGAAAGAAATGACGGATGATCGACAATAATTTCGCTCTTTTCAGTCTAAATTTTCTAAGTGACATTTATGCTTCCTTTTTTTTTTTCTTTAAAAGAGCAAACATGGCAATGTTGTCGCTATTGATTTATAGAGTTAGCACTGAAATACCAACTCTAGTTTACTCTCTTTCTGTGCTATAATCTCCCTGCGTATAGATGCTTATGTAACGTCGGTCTGCTAATATATACAATTTATTATCTCCAAAAAAAACTCAGTCTAATAAAAGAACTGTATCTTTAAGAGCCAATGATACTTTGCAATGCTTACACAACCAGTGAGCTGTGACTGGCATTGACAGAAGTCCAGAGGATACTGAGCACCACAGAAGCTGATCCCCCTCGACATGAGTCGACAGTAATATCCCCTCCCAAAATACTAAGGCACATAAAGCTGATTAGCCATCTAATAAATCAGATTTACCAAACAGATGATCTGAAATGAAATAATAGACCATGAGCCAACAGTTACAAACCGCTATAATCACTGTAATTACAATACATGCCCCTGCCCCACAGGCAGGAAAGTCTGCCTTTAGGTTAAACCAAGCTCAGTGGAACCAGTTTACTTACATTCATGATGCAAATCCATACAAATTTTCTCTTGATACATAATTAATAAATCACTTTGTTATAACTGGCTCCCACTTGCTTAGTGATTGCTACAGTCTGTACAATTAGACCTGTTCCATGTTTCTGTGGAAAGCACTGTGAGAAACATTAGCCTCATGCTGACCCATAAAAATCAACATTATAAAGGAGTCCATCCACGCACACACAATCCAAACCCTAAAAGTGACGGTCAATGCTTTGGTCTGTCATCTGGCTCAGCAGCACCTTCAGGATTCAGTACGTTTCTAGCAGTCCCATAAAAACTGGGAATCTCATCCCTGGTTTCAGATTGATGTTCACCCTGCTTTACTTTGTGTGTGAGTGTGGTGAGTGTGTCAGAGCTTTCCTTTACATACAAGTGTGATCAAGTTGCCTGCAGCACAGAGGAAATTCTTTCCTAAGACTTTCTGGATTTTGACCTGGGGGATTTTTCAGAATCTCTTTTACTGGTGCAAACCATGATTGAATAAGTCATTGTGGTGAAATGGACCAGTCACTGAGGGGGTTCCCACAGCTTGTGGGTAAGTTCCATGACACAAGAGTCTTCATCGTAAATACCTGTCAAAATGCCCCACTTTTCATGGATGACGTGCACCATGTTTAATTATGCTGGCTATCACATACTAGAGCCCTGCACCTTTCCTTCTCTTGTTAATACTTGAGTAAGAAGAAAACTTTTATTCATCATTGTTCAGAAAGGAAGGGAGAAGCTGGCGAAATGGGAAATGCTGCCCATTATCAGTCCCTGGGTTATTTTTTCAGGCTGTTGGGCCAGCTGTCGGTGCTTCTGTTTGTCCCGACTGTCAGAGCTCCGAGGGGTTCTTGTCAGCCACGGCTATCTCCTGTGGTCACCCGAGCCTGGCTGAAGAAGATAAATAACCACCTCCACCCTCCACCCTCCTGTGAAGCAGTTTCACCATGACCCGTCTATCAGCCGCCTCCTCGGACCCTTTTAGCACTTTCTCTTTAATGGAAAAAAAATGTCCTTGCCAGTGTCTTCGCTCGATTCAGAGAAATGGGATCTACCACAGGCCGGTGAGAGACCATTAAACCTGCGGAGTGACAGTGATGAAGAAAGCACACTGTGGAGACTCTGCATAAATGTGAACAGCAGGAATACCGGTCTGGCAAACCTTCAGGCAAAGCCTGGCAGCTTAAATGACACAGAGCTTCAGCTTTTGCCCTTTGATCACACTTCTCCGTGAATGAGTCCTGTAAACTGACTTTGCATTATGAATGAAGTCATTCTAGGTTATGCCTCTCATTTGGATCATATTATTACAGCCATTTCACATGAGTGTTTTTGCAGCTGCCTATACTTGTATGTTAACTCTGAAAATCTTGTTACAGTAAGCTATTCCCAGGTGAGAGAACTGAACCTTCTCTAGTGGGTTATTTTCCACTGAGAAAGTTAAAAAAGGGCAAAGAAAAGTCTGAACCAACAAAGCCTATAGTGTGCTGGGAATAAATATGAACCCACAGAATGGAAAATGATTCGACATAGTCTCTCAATTCACAGAGTAAAAAAAGTGAGAAAGACATGTAGAGCACAGATGGCAGGAGGAATGAAGGTATGAGTTTAATTACTTCCAGACACGATGCAAGCAGAGGGAGGTACAAGGTGCTGTAGCTGCACAAATGCACCCCGGGAGAGACGTCTGATGGAGATGAATATTATTACTAGTCACCTCAGTATGTTTGGTCTGAAATAAATGTGGCAAAGGCATGAGCAGTGCCATCGATCTGAGCACTTACTCATAATCTCAAAGTGTTAATTGTTCAAAATGAGGTCAAATCGAGGCAGAAATTAGACTGGAAGTTGCTCTGTGACGGTTTTTTAGTTTAAATCGACATCAGTGTGAAACACTTAGGCAGTGCGATGACAGCTTGCTGCTGGTGTCACCATAAATGACAAATCCAGGAATGGCTCTCTTCTACTCTTCATAAATCCTTCACTACATTTATATGAAAAGTCCTTCCCAAGTTTGCAGTAAGTAGTTCCATCTTGTGTTTTACTCGTCTGACGTGCACCGTTTAAGCTAAAGAACTGTTTTAGTTTTCTCACGCTGCCGTAATGTGCAAAGCAGCAGCTAGGAAACATCTGAAATGCTGTTCAGTCAGAAGTAATCAGTAATGAACGGAGGAAGCCTCTGTAGCATCACAAACTGAGCTGCTTTCATTTAAAGATGAGTGAATCATAATTTAGTAAACAGTGTAATTATAACTAAATGGATTTAAAGCCAACCTGCATGTATTTACCCATTTACCCTGAATTAAAGAGCTTTTCTTTCACTACAGGAAGATGCGCGCTTTAGTCAGAGCATTTCCTTTGCTATTACTGCTCAGTGAAGAAAATACTGCTGGGTGAACTAAATTCATCTTTGCAGGAGTCTGTTTTTTATCCTGTTGCTAAGTACACCCTATAACAGCTATTAGTCACACAGTAACTGGCCACTTCATTAGTTATACCTCACTACTACTGGGTTGGACCCCCTCTTGTCTTCAAAACTGCCTTAAACCTGACATGATATTATCACAGTTGCTAAGGGTTCCACATAATGCGAATGTCCTCTTCCACCACATCCCAAAGATGCTCTGCAGCATTATCCCTAACAATAAAACACCACCAGATTGAACTGTTGCTACAAGGTAAGATGGTCCAAATCCAAATGCAGCAACAGAAAATTGAGACTCATCAGACCAGCCAATGGTGTTCCTCAGTTTCCTGTCTTTAGCTGGGAAGAGTGGCACCCAATGTGGTCTTCTGCTGCTGTGGTCCATCTGCTGCAAGGTTCAATATGTTGCGTGCTCTTCTGCCTACTTTGGTTGTAATGAGTGGCTATTTGAGTTACTGTGGCTTTCTATTAACTCAGCAGTCTGACCACCCGACTCTGACCTCTAGCATCAACAAAGCACTTAACTGCTGCTCACGGAATAGTTTCTCTTTTTTCAGACGATTCTCTGTAAATCCTAAAAATGGTCGTGTGGGAAAATCCCAGTAGATCCGCAGTTTGTGAAGTATGTGTCTGACCTGTCTAGCACCAACAAGCAAAGTCACTTAAATCACCTTTCTTTCCCTTGTTGTGTTGTTCAGTTTTGAACTTTAGCCGCCCGTCTTGACCATGATACATGCATAAATCCACTGAGATGCTTCGATGTGATTGGCTGCTTAAATATTTAACAAGCCATTGCACAGCTGTTGGACACACACACATACAAACACATCCAACTTTTTTTTACTACTTTATTCTTTCACAACAACCTTGGCTCATATTTTCGGCTTACACGCTAATATCATTTGCACTGGGGAGGACGAATAAATATTTTATTAGGACCTTGCACTGTGTGACACAGATTAAGCCCTTAAGTTGCACGTCAGTGAAGCAGATCAGCATTAGGCATTTTGTTTTTGTCCTCTCGTAAATTTTGATTACGTTCTCTGGAGCGTTGATCCAAACAAAGAGCGAGCCTCTCTGTTGGGAGAATAATTCCTGCCTTGTTCCTACCCTATCTGCAGAGAGGCCCGGCAACTAAGCAGAAAGGCATTTAGATGGAAACAGGCTGAACCAAACAGAATCAGACACGACAGGATGTCACATCAATCGATCTGTAAGCTTTCGTGTATGCTTGTTTAATGGTTGAAGCGCTGCACAATGTTGATGAATGTTTATTTAGTGTGTTTAAACCCTGATTGATTGCAAGATGCAGCGTGTGAAAGAAAGAAAGTGCGACCGCAGCCGAGTGACGGGTTGCAGCATGCGTATGAGGGGTGTGAACCTCTTGAGATCCCACACATTTCCTCTCATTCTTTAACCTTTGACATCCTGATATAGTGAATTAAGATTAACAGCGCTGCATGACATTCCTGTGAATCAAAAAATATCCTGTAGCTTTCTAACTGCACAGCGCTACTCAGTCATTGACCTGTGATACAGACTCACTTCACTCAGCATGATAATCATTTAGCTTATAAAATGCGACGCGCATGGCCTGGTGTGTTGTCCATAAATGGAGAGAGGGGATCAGAAGGTCTGTATGTTCTTCCACTAATAAACTCAGACTAAATCAAACCAAACTCCTTTTCTTTTTTGCAACATCCGCTGTTTGTTTGCTTTGGCTGCTGCAGCCATGTGAACACTGATGAGTGCAATTTCAAAACTGTTTAACACCAGAAACTTACTGCATTAAAACATCACAAATCAAAAGCACGAGTGCTGGCAGTGAAGAAACCTCTATTTCCAGAGCAAGCGTCGCAGACTCATCTGCAATTATTATTTCTGATTCCCACATTCTTGAGCTGCATTAAAGAAGGTAACAGCGTGGGCATATAGCTGATTTACTTTTTGTTATGTGTGAATCTTGGCTCTTGGCTCTTTGCGATTTCGACTTTGCCCAGACAGACAGACAGACTGAGCCAGCTGATTGTGGTTTGGGTTCTGTCACGGTCTGCAGAGACAGGCCGTGCGGTGGTGTGTGTGATGGGCCCAGGTGCATACACAAGTGAGTAGACGGGAGTGGACTTAACAGAAAGCGAGCCTTTATTATGGCTGAAGACAAAGTGCACAAACAAAGCAGGGATGGCGTGACTAGACTATAACTAAACTGGGAAAACTAATACTGCGACAAACTAAGAAAACTCAGACTATGATGATCACTGCAAGGACTGACCGTGAAAACATGGAGGTGAGAACACAGACGACGCGACACAGACTGTACGAAACACAGAGACTAAATACACATGAGGGATGATCAGGGGAAGTGGATGCACACGGGGAACACAGGTGACACTGATAATCATAACAAGACACGGCAGGAGTGAACGTAACACTGATGGGAGATGGGCAAAGTAAAGCAGGAAGTACACAGAGGTTCAAACAGGAGGAGAGAGAGCACGGGGAGAACGCAGACATAACGGGCTGGGGAAAACATAGAATAAAGCACAAAGAGAGACGAGGGCTCATAAATACACAGAGGGGCACACAGGGGGTAAGAGTCACGAAGGGAAAACACATAAGGAACAACGTAACAGATCAACCCAGGAAGCATGGCCTAAATAAAGAACAAAATACAAAAATACATGAAAACTAAGAATACTGGGCCCACATGGCCCAGGACCATGACAGGTTTAGTCTGTGCATTGGTGTACCGGGGCTCCCACCATATGCTTATGGTGCTCTGGGCCCAAGTCTGCTCACACATACAGTTTATAAATGAGCATGCACTCATACACAGCAACAAAGCAACAACAAAATAGTACTCTGGGGTCCGCTGGCAACTTAGATTCCCTGGCCAGTCTGTGGAAGCAATTTAGGCCACTAACTGCTGTAGTGGGACTTGTGCCATGTAGTATATTTAGTGTATATATTGGATTTGGAAACTTTGTGTGTGTTTAAATGTGTTACAGGCGCCAGGCTGGCATCCAAAACCTGCATGCACTTCAAATGCGAAATGAGTGTAGCCTATTAGGCACTACTATGTACTGACACTGTGGAGTAATTAGGCTTTTGGACTGTCTTGTTTATACGCCTCAGACATATAAACATCATCAGACCACAAGCAGACACACCCTGATTCTATCAGGGCTTACTCATCTCTGCTTCAGGCCGCAACTACCCTCTGAGGTAGTTAATGAGAAATACAGATGTCCCATTCACTGAAAATAAACAGAGGCAGAGCTGAAACATGCGTGAGCCTCAACCGAGTTAGTGCTACATACATACCGTATCCTTTAAGAGCAGCAATCAACCCGTTTTAATCCGGAAATGGCGTCTCGAATGAGATGTTAGGAGCACTTCAAAATATTCAAAAGCATGGCGAATTGTCCCAGTGTTTTTGTCTTTGTTTATAGTAAAGCCGTGTCTGTGCATGGCCTCGTAGCTGTATCTCATTACATGTACTGAGAGCTGGTACGGTGGGGAAGAAAGCAAAGATGTATGATTTTAATCAGTTAAGGCCAGAGCGTGCCCCTCTCTAATAACTTCTGGAGATGAATCCAGCTTGAGAGGGAATATAAACCAGATCACTTTGGAAATTCCACAACGGTCCGTTTGCAGCAAGTGCCCCTCTTCTGAAGGAATGCGAGCTAAGATTTCCCCCTCAGCTCCCTGGTCTCCCACATAGACAGCTGCCCTTCAGAGAGTCATGCCACAAGAGCAGAACCGAGCAGGCGGCTGGAGAGGCAGAAAGGGAGAGGAAAGACAGATAGACACGACGGCTAATGGCTCCTCTCCCAGCTGCATGGGGCCGAGACACATAAACATGTCAGGAGAGGGTCAAAAGGGAGAGAGCATGGTGATGCAGAAAGGGAGACCGAAGGGTAAAAATAGGAATAAGTTGCATGAAGTTGGAAAATCCAGGGCTGATAGATATGTGAGGGAAAGAGAGGGAAAAGATATAAAAGAATAGAGGTTGGGAGCAGAAGGAAAGGCGTTTCCCAGCCTCGAGGAGATGGACTGACAGGACAATCCAGCAGGTGACGAGAAGTGCTGAAAGTCCAGACATGTCGCACCAAAATCACCAGCAAACCACACCTTCGGGATTACAAAAGATGCTGAATCTGTGCATTTGAAAAACACGCCCATGATCACAAGCCCGATTTGAGATGTAGAGACGTGCCTTTTGCTAAACTTTGGGTGACCTGCTCTTTGAAAGAGTGGTGAACCACAATCAGAATAAGTGCACCATTAAATAAGGTTAGCTTGTCCTGTGGCTGAAAGGTGATTAAGATGTTATTCCTAAAGCCTGGCAGCAGTTCAAGATCCATTTTTCAAGCATATGACCTAGCCAAGCAGGCTCCATTGTGTATCCAAAAATCCAGTGCCCGCAGTCAGTCCTCATCTCGCTGAAGGCTTTCAGGTCTCTGCACAAAGGATTTTGAAGTAGAAGGTGAAACGCGTTCACGCAGCTTTATAGCGTTCTTCTATAAATCTACAGATCTAATCATTTTAAGGCTCAGACACTTACCAGATGTTACTGACATTTTATGGTACTTGAGGGATCCTTCGAGTATGTAAATCTTTGGCGATATGGAGTGCACGTCCATAATCTTAAGATTAACATCCCAGAGGAAAAGGCCAAATGTCGTGTGCTGTACATCAAATATGAATGTAAAGTTACTATTGTGAGGAATCTGGACGTCTGAGGTAAGAAGCTCTGTGGAGTCTTTATGTTTGCATATCTCAAACAGAAATCTGTTCCCTTGACTTTTAATATTTGGAGACATGTAAGAAGTGCATCGAGAAATTCTTGGAGTTTAGAGGAAAACCCAGCCTGGCATTTTTCCTGCATACTTTTCACTCTTTCTTTGGATTTTTTTTTCTGCCCGGGTGTGCACGGTTTGGAAATGGGTCAAGAATGAAACAAAGAAGTGGGGAGAGAACAGAGCGGGGGCCTACTGGTCCCTCAACATCCCTGCGTTGAATATGAAAATATATTATGGCATAATGTGCTCGTTCAGTATGCAAGCTTGAAGGAAACCATATGAAAAAATCCCAGACAAAGAGCCTTCTGTGTTCCAACTGACCCCCCCCCCACCCCACCCCATCCTTCGTCTGCTTCGACTGAGCGAGAGAGAGAGAGAGGGAGTGGGAGAGAAGAGGTAAAAAGGGGAGGTGTGCTCGCACACTCGTAGGAACTGAAAAGGGCCAGTACACACCCTCGCCGCCTCAAACAGCCAGACGCACCGGAGCACAGGTGAGCAGCAAACCTAACCAACAAAAAAAAAGAAGAAAAGGGAGGGGGTGTGGGGGGGTTGCTTTAATGAATCATGGAATTTTATCTTCGCTTGCACCAAACTTTGTCACTTGCAGCCTATTAAGTTTATCTTTATGGGGTAAGAAGACACTATCTTTGCTTGGGGAAAGAGGAGAGAGAGTCCGGGGAATGCGACGAACTGGGGCAGAAGAGGAGGGAAACTCTGAAAGTCTTTGTTTGAGTAGATGACAAACATCTGTGGCTGCTGCTTTTTCCCTTGGCGAAGGCTGTAGGCTTGCAGGGGTTGTTGGGGTGGGGGTGTTGGCTGGCTACATTAGCACTGTGGTCACTGATATCCAAGCCTATTGTCCTGACTGTGTGGAGCCCGCTCTGTGGCCATGTTATAGACTTGAACTTCACTGTGTAACATTAGAGGGTGTATCCAATTAAAGTCCTGACTGGAGACTGTATTGACTTACGCATATATAAGTAATTGCTTCCTGTTAACACAACAGGTGAGGCCCATTAACTGCTTTACGGGGGAGCAACAGGAGGCTTTGTTCTGCTATATGTTACAGTGTGTTACACAGATTAGCAAACTACACCTCCTTTATTTTTGCTGTAATGGGAGATGCTTTGAAACAGCAGAAACCTACTTTGTCAAATGTCTCAGTGCGAACAGAAAGCCAGTAGTTTCCTGCTTGCAACTTTACATTTTTAAAAAGTGTTTGTGCCCGCTGCCTTTGATGTCTAACAGTTTTTCAGATTATGACTGATTGTTTCAAGGAGGTGCCTCCCTCTTGGCACTGGATGACACACACCTACTTCAAGTATTTATTTTCACCTCTTGAAGTTCCCCACCTGTGACAACGAGAGCAGGATGAGCTGCGCGCGAAGCAGACGCTTTATTACAAGGTCTTCCCACTGCATGATTTATGATCGCACTCTCGGCAATGGCAAACAGAGAGAGACATTTGTTCGTTTCATTGGGGACGACTCTTTGCAATGTTTTAGATGTCTGTCATCAGCTTGCACAAGCTGCGGCATGTTAACTATCACAGCCTCTTGAGGAATTATGAAGCAGGAATGCCCATTTTGGAGCACTAGCCCAAATTATTTTGTAGTGCTTCGAGGGCCCTTGAATAGCTCTTTGTTTAAGCAAGAGAGAGTGACTGAGAGAGACAGAGGCCCCGCTAAAGCCTTTAGCCTTTACTGTTAAATTATTTATTTTATTTTTTTTGCTAACTGTAAAACATCCCAGCAAAAGACAGACGATAGCAGACACACGGCAGATCTTCCCCTCAGGGATTCAGTCATAAAGGCTTGCAGTTCAAGTCAATGCTCTGACCCGATGCCTCATTATAAGCTGGGTAAATGATACACTTCAAGTCACAGAGTAGGTGGAATGCGCGCTCACCTGACATCCGCTCATGTGCGCCCCGAGCAACTGATGATGTGCAGATGCCGTTACTGGGGTGAAACTACACGCGCTTTGTGAGCTATTAGGTGGATGACACGCATTCTACAAGCTGACTACTGATGCAGATGCGTAATAAACACACAAGACAACAGCCATGAGGGACAAATGAGTGATTAAGGTTTTGTAAGGGTGCCAAAAGCAATTTCTTTTGTGTGCTGTCACTATGTGAGACACGCCGCAGAGGGCAGAGGGATAGATTTGCTGTCTGGTATGAATCCATCATGAGCTGGCGATGGACAGGAACTCTGTGATTACACATTAAAGCAGCCTGCGGGGCCAAACTGTAAATTAGATCCCTGATTCCTGATCACGGAGGCAGATGGGTGGCATAGGAATATTGTGCAGGGGTGGAAGCCAAGCGGGACAGGTGGGCACTGCGAAATACTTTTTGAACTTTAAGGTAATTGGAGACCAGGTGGTGGTGGTGGAAGAGATATCAGACTATTACGTATGGCAAGCACATAATCGCCAGAGTGGGATAGATATCACAGGTTTGTTTGGGAGAAATACAACGTCAAGCTGCGTATTAACAAGCCGCGATGAATAAAAAGTAGAAAGAAAAAGAGATAAAGAAAGGATTGGGACAGATGCAGATTTCAAAAGTCCATATGCTGGTGTTTTGTTTCCTGAGCCAGAGCCTCTGCTCATGTAGAGTTCTTACATCTGTTCCTTGTCTGTCACTTAATAAATATTTGCAGACTGGATCAAAGTTAGCAATCAACCCATGTTTAAACCAGGGGTGTTGGGACATGTCCTCCACACGTGTTCACCTATGTTCTCTGTGGAGACAGGAAACAAAGACAACTGCGAGTGAAGAAAAATATCAGAAAACCACTGCAGGAAAGTGACACGGTGAAAGCTAATCTGAAGAGACAGTGTCGCTTTCTGAGTGATCCAAGCACAGATCGCACATCTGGAGGAATCAAAGAGCGATTGTCAGAGTGTCTAAACAATACCAGCCTTCATGTCACTTGACACGATCATGCCAGTAAGCTAGGATTGTTGCTGGGTTGTTTTTTTTTTACAGCAGGGAGGTGGGGCAGGGTTTTGTTTGGGCTGATTGTGTCCAGGGACTAATGTGCAGCCCTGCTATGAATTTTCATGACTCAGTTGTTATTTTACGAAACAAAAACACAGCCTTCAAACGATCCAAACAAGTTTACGGTGCTTAGACACCTCGAGAAAGCAGCATTGCTTTGCTTCTCAGGAATCTCAGAAAAGGCATTTAAAAATAATAAGTGTGAAATGTGTGTGTGTGTGTGTAGTTTTTGAACAAGCCTCCCACTCATGAGCAGTGACTCACAAGCAAAAATGAAACCCCAATCAGCTTCGAGGTGAGGCAAGTCCGATCAAGGACAAGGAGATGTGCAAACAGTGGTTTACCGTTACAAATGTTGCCAGTGGCTCCTGTTGGCTTTGAAGGAGGAACATGACACTGCTGAGCTAAAGAAATACTCTACAGGGTCAGAGTGAAGGAGGATGTGTGCCCACTTAATGTCACTGCAAGATATTCATGTCTTTGTTTCTCTCTTTACTTCACGCTGAATGGAAAGCTTAAGTCCACATTCACTTTCTCAGTGTGCTCTATCGCATCGCAGACCCTGAGGCAGGGATAAGTTGTGTCTGACAGGTTTAATACACAGTAGATCCCAAACACTCAAACCTGAATGGACTGCAGCCTTCCTCCCTTCATGGGAGACAACAGAGTTTATCAGACTCTTTTGTTTTCGTTTCCGACTTTGCACCATTAGTGTGACTGCACTTCAAAGTGAGAAGCCTGATCTTTATCTCTGACTCCTGCCGTCTTACAAACTGAGATAAGTTGAGTTTGATGCTTTTATTTTTGAGAGTAAACTAACTAAACTTTCATCAGAAGAGTTAGGTAAATGATGTTCTTCAGACCACGTCATTAAAAAGTCTTTAAATATCAGATGGCCTTCCTGAAATCGTGTACGAAGCAGTGAAATTATTTAAAAAAGACAACACTGGTTAGATGCATCATACAGTTTTTATTTGACCTAAAATAGATTTGACCTTTGACATAACTGCATATTCTCCTTTTTCTTGCAGGTGCTTCTGGGCATACAGCGAACACAGAGCAGAGCAGCGATCTGTAATCCAACAATCAGCCAAACTGGTGGAACTGTTGAAGTCTTAGCTGCAGCCCATTGATGTGTTTCAGTGGAAGTCAGACCATCCGCCGCATGAAATAGGAATCTTCATTCTCACATATGGCTTTCCTCAAAAGCAGAAGAATGAAATCGATCATTTTACTTTCAGAGACCGTGTCTGGCTTTAATGCCTGAGAAATAACACGGGACACCAGATGAAAGCAGCCCTAATTGAATGCTTTTGAACACTGAATACAAACCAGCCTCTGCAGTGACCTTTCCAGTATGAAATGCTATTCCTCACACGCACCCAAAAGCAGGAAGCCGCTCATATACACAGCTTCCCTGCGAGCCACTCAAGAGTTATGATCTGTGAGATAAAGGGCAGATCCCTTTTCTCCAAAAGAAAAGTCATCTGCGAGTTGAAGATTGGGGTGCAGGCGAAAAACTTGTTTTTGTGACTAAAATAGAAGAGAAGGAAGAGCAACATCTGGGAAAGAAAAAAAAGGAGTATTAGTGAGATGTGAGTAGAGAAGCTTGGACTCTTTCTCAGCCCTTCGTGCCAGAATTTTAACACAGCACAACAATCTTGTGCAATTTTCGTGGCATTTATCCATGGGAGCTCATCCAATGCTCATCGAAGCTGACCCTCCTGGGAGGTCCCATTAGATGCAGGATAATACTTCATGAAGACCAAAGAAAGAACACGCTTCTTCCATCAAATTTCGGCTGTCTGCAGGACAACATTTGGAAGAATTATTGCTGAAAGGGGAGCCGTGACCGGAAACAGAAACTGGGAAAACTGAGCTACTACCTTTCACTCATCTTCTGCGTGGGTGTTTTCTTTCAGCTAATTCACTGTTTGCCAGTAAGGAGTAAAACTTCATCTTTCACCAGTTGCTTCATCCTATCGGGAGAGGAGGCTGAGCCGAGCGGGACAAAGCACTAGCGTTTCTCCCTCCCGCGTTGAGGGCTTGTTCCTGCTGCGACAGACGGCGATGGAGATGGAGAAGGGACATACGTCTATCAGGAGAGGGGTGAGCTGGAGCCCGGGGGGCTTGAGAAAACCTCTCCAGTTAACTCAAGACGTGCAGACCCGTGGGACAGACTACAATGCGTCATGGGAGAAGACAGGATTCAACAAAGAACACATGAGCCGGAAAACAAGTAAGTGCTTGTTTATTTGCTATTTTCTCTCCTTATTTGGACTTCTTACAAGAAAATGTAACTCTAAATGCACATTCAGTGGTTTGTTTCTGAGTCTGGACTCATCAGAGCAACTTGACACAATGAACTGGTCTCTGAGACATCTGTTTCCGTGTCATAAAAATACAGGTTCTCGTAGCAGCTGTGCCAATGCAAGCATGCCTCACTGCTAAAGGACTGTCTTAATATACAACCTGGCCACAGCAATAACAGGCTAACTTGTGGGAGACGTTGTTTGGAAATGCCCCTCTGCTTTTTACCTCTACAGTTGCCAACTTAACTTCAAAAAACCTGTTTTAAAATAGAAATGTTGAATCCATGAAAAGACACAGAAAACATGACTACTGGTGGTGACAAGTTTTTCAGATGCACTATTCAAAGTGAGTAAAAAGGCATTGTGCATTAAGAAAGGTTTCCAGCCTTCAAATAATTGTTCCTGATATGGATCTATAGCCTGTGGGCTTCCAATACCCTTCCTATCACTCATTACTCACTAGTTTCCTCAAATGAAACAGAGATCACTAGAACAACAAAAAGGCGGCGGAGAAAGTGGACAACTGCTCCGGTGGGATCTTTCCTAACACATGAAACAGTAACGCTATGAGCAGGAGAGCATGGTTTCCACCTCTGAACTGGATTTCTTTATTCCTCCCAGGGGAATCTGCTGAGAGTTTAGGTCACATTCAGTCTGGTAGGATCTCAGGACCTCTGTTAATCCTCGTCTTTCCATACCGCTTCACGCATCACCCGCAGGGGCTGGTGCTGTCATCCATGCCTACCCCACAGCCATCACCCGGAGAAAGATAACATCCGACAGGGTAATCTGACCTTTGATACACAAAAGCAGGGTTGGCCTCCCTGACTTAAATCCCGCTGCCGTGAGGGCGGGGGGAGCTTTCCTGTCTGATCTCACCCGTGCTGGGATGAGGTGATGGGGCAGAGGGCAGAGGTAGAGAAAGTTGGAGGTGGAGGAGTAAAGAAGGGTAGGCAATATGATGTAGGGGCTCTTGCATCGCTGTTGAGCGCTGAGTTTTGACTCTAATGTTGGACAGGAAATTCCTATCCCACTCCTGCAGGTTGGAGGCCTTAGGGTTCAAAGAGGGCAGACACTTAGTTGGAGTGTGAGACGTGCACTGAGGGCAGCAAGGACAGAGGACATTAGACAGAGATAAGCTGCTGACTACTTATCGCTGATTGCACCCATCTCCTGAACTTTCAAAATAAAGTGCAGCCTCTGTAAAGCTTTCTAAAATGAAAGACCCAGATTTGTCAAGCAGTCACGTCCCAGTTTTTTTTATACAAATATATATATATAATTAGGGAAGTGGATGTGGAAGTGGAAGTGCGATGGCACAGATCTGAAAAAGTAAAACAACACTGGAGGCTGAGTGACAGACAGCACAGCCTCCAGCTACACGCCCTCCCCGCCTTTCCCCCCTTCTTCCCTTCCTTTCCTCCCCTGCCTGCCTGCCTGTCTGTCTGTATGCTGGACTGCAGGGAAAAAGAAATCCGATCCCACCTCGCTCCAGAAAGGGGGTGTGAAGCTATCAAGCGCAGTTAAATTGAAAACTCTTGTGGAAGTACTACAAAACAGCGGAGCCCTGAGTTTTCACTTGAAAAAGGTAAGGGATTAGACACTAGAGTGGATCCAGCAAGAGAAGCAGGCTTTCAGAAAACTCAAGAAATGTGAGAATATGTTAACACGTTGAAGCAGCTTGTGCTTGTCTGTTTTATGAAGAAATATGACTTACTATTGGCAGTGTTTCTGTAGAAGACGCTGGCTCATAAGCTTAAAGTTATTTCTCCTTATAACTAAAAAGGTAAAGATCACTGAGATTTGTGTGTAATCATGCAATCTGTACTTTTGAGCCTAACCTGAGCATTTTATGTATTTGTTGTTGATTAAAATATACATTTTATGCAAAATAACTGCAGCTTATTTTGTTGTTGGAATTTTCCATAAGATTAGCTTAAAAACTTGAGAATTTAACGCTAATTAAAATCAAAATTCGAATTAAATAAAAGGTACCGCTTGGGATTTGCTCCTGAAATGTTACTTGATAACAGAGCTGGCTCCTACTCAAGGTAGATGTTTATAGCGAGGACACTTCATTTCAAGCCTCTCTGCTCTGGTATATTCAGGTAGCGTGAATTATAAACAGCAAATAGCTCATAAAAATGGTCACTGGGACCCCTGGTGGTGCTACTGCTTACAGTGACGACAATGATAAAAGGCAGCGAGTCTACATAAAGTACCTGTGAGATAGGTAGGCTCATTTCTGTGTAGCAGTCTATAAAAGAAGGTGATTTATGCTCATGCCAGTAGTTATGAGAGGACTGCTTGTCTAATCAAATCAAATCAAAATTTATTTATATAGCACATATTAAAAACAACAGTGTTGACCATAGTGCTTCACAGTCAATAAAAACATGAGACAGTTAAAACAAACAATAGAAGAGGACAACAAACAATAGGTAACAACGCAACAAGCTAAAACAGCCAACTAGACAGAATCAAAAGTAAAAAAATAAGTTTTAAGACGTAATTTAAAAGACTGGATAGACTCGGCAGTGCGAATATGAACGGGGAGGTTATTCCAGAGTCTGGGTGCCACGGATGCAAAGGCCCGGTCGCCTCTCGACTTCATTCGAGTCCTAGGTTGTCTAAGTCTAAGGTGTGGTAATGTGTTTATCCTTGTTATACTGGAACAAATATCTAATATGGGGGATAGATCATGTTGGTGTCAGGTGCATGATTTAATATAGTCTATACTTATCCATTTTTTTTGCAGACATAACCGCCGTCATCATTGTTATCATCACAGAGGATAACTTTGTTAACACGCTGCTTGTTATTACAGCAGGTCCAGGGTGCATGGTTCATGAAAAAAATAATAAAGAGTGGATGGCACACGTATGCTCTTGAACTTTAGCTAAGTTTAAGTAAAAAAAGCTCTAGGATACCTCACAAGGAGCTGATTCAATTACTGAGGGCCAGATTTAGTCTGTCAAATCAGTGACAGATGCATATTATTCCTTTTTACTGGGGGGAATGATCGTGTTGGCTTTACACTCTGTGCCAGGGAAAACTGCATGCCGACTCAGTTCTATAGGACAGCTTTACAAGTGACTGATTTATGCGTAATTATTATGATTGGCACATGATTACATCAAATAATGTAGCTGTCTGGATTCATCACCTTAATAAATGAAAAAAAAAAAACAGTCATGGCTG
Organism: Aulonocara stuartgranti; assembly: GCF_965226115.1. Taxonomy (NCBI): domain Eukaryota; kingdom Metazoa; phylum Chordata; class Actinopteri; order Cichliformes; family Cichlidae; genus Aulonocara; species Aulonocara stuartgranti. Next base: position 26,221,698 of record NC_138940.1, on the reverse strand, counting down.
AGCTAGCTGTCTGAGAAACGTCCTGCAGGGATTTTAAATATCTTCCATCAGAGTAACATGCTTTCAGTGAATAATCTACCAGATGTGTCACCATAACGACAAAGAGACTCTGACTGCAGGTTTTTATGGAGCTAAAAAAGGCAAAAGATGCAGCTTTGATTTTCCTCTCGTGGACTTTGAAGAGTGATGTGTTCACTATACTTTAAATGGGAACACTTAATTGTATAGTATGTTTATAGAAGGCAGTGAAAAAATTTGATTTTTCTGGGCTAGTTTTAGATTGTAAAAATGGTCTATTAAGGGTTTGAGCTGCATTTCTGCACAAATTAAGTACAGAGAGAAACCAAAGACATGCTGGAAGCACAGGCAGGGAGTTTTCTCAGTGGTGGAGGAATGCTCAGGGAGGGACTACTGCAGAAGGAAATAGCTCTGCCGCCTAAAAGGGAGCTCTCAAGCTCAGAAAACAAACTATCATTTATTTTATAATTCCAGTAATCAGCAAACCTATGAAATCAAGGTAAGACACCGACTCGCTGTAATTTCCCTATTTTGCAGCTTTCGACATTGACCTTGATCTTTTTTTGTTGTTGTTTGTTTTAATTTTTATTAACTTTAGTAAAGCAGCTGTTGACATGTTTATTTCAAATGCTTCTCCGCCTACGTCTCCTGGCTCATTGCCTACAGCTCTGGTCTGCTGAGTCAAATGTCCACAAGGTCTTTTTTCCCCTTGCTAGATTGGTTGAAATCAAAAGTACTCTGAAATAATAAAAAAAAAAAAGGAAAAAAAAAAGCAATCAAAACCACATGGTGCCAAAACAGTTATGTGGGTTTTAAAGAGAATATTTCTATCCCACACTTGTTAAAAATCGCCCTTTCTGGTTCTTTCTATTTGTACATGAAAACAGTTTGGCAAACTTTAATTACATGCTAGGGAGTTGTCTCTGAATAGCAGCACGTTGCCAAGTCTACAGAGGTCTTACTCCTTTTATTATTTAATATAGACAAGAAGGCAAAACTCCTCTGTCTTTTTCTTTTAGCTGAACTTCCTTTCTTGTGTTTTCTCCTGTGTGTTTCACTTTAGATCTGACCAGGAGTGCCAGTTTGTCAGAGAAGGAGCTAAAGGAGGCTCGCGTCAAGAGTCAGATCATTGCTGCTCAGCTCACCGTCCCTTCCAACTCCAAGTCCAGGGGTGTTCAGCTCTTTAATCGGCGTAAGCAGAGAGTCAACGCCTTCACACTTGAGAGCTGTGGAGAAAGGTCAGAGGAGGACAGAGCTGAGAATGTGAAAACAAACCCCCCATCCAACAAACTGACATGGGCAGAGAGGAGCAGTGAGGAAAAGGACAGAGACCTAAACTTAAAGAACACGACCGCTGACAAGTCGGTCTTCTCGACACCTGCAAGAGTACGCTCAGTGGGCGATATCATGGATGAGCCGGCTAAGGATTTCCACAAAGAAGAAGACACTGATGACCGTGTTGTACAAGAGAGACACTTCCTCCCTGTCAAGGAGGAGCAAGAGGAAGAGGCACGACATCAATTTCACGAGGATCTAGAGGATGAGGCCGAGCGTGAGACTCCGCCAGGGAGTAAAACCACTGATGTGATAGTGTCAGTACATGCTGAAGGAGAAGCAGAGATAAATGGGAGGCAAACAGGGCCAGATCCTGCTGGAAAGCTTCCTAATGGCTGTCATGGCGCCTCTGGTCCTGAGAAGGTGTCTGTGCCCACATCTAAGCAGGCAAGCTCCTTCATCAATAGAACTGCCAGACCTTTCTTTTCTCCGCCCACGGTGCAGTCTCCGGAGACCGTCAGGCCTGTCATGGACATCCCCCCTCCTCCTTCCTACTCGACACCTCCTCTCCCTGCTTTTACTGTCCCCCAGCCTGTGGTGGCCTCACCTCCCCCTCCGCCTCCGTCATATCCCACACCACCTCTACCTGCTTTTAAAAACCAGCCCCCACAGACTTACTACTCCAGTCCACCTCCAATGTCTCCTGTCATATCTCCTTCTTCTCCTCCACCATCCCATTTCTCTGCTTCCCAGTATTCACAATTGCCCCATTATGGCCCCCCCACAGCCCCGAAACCCTCCACTTTTGTTCCTAAGCCATCAGGGGAGAGGGAGATGACAACACCAATCAAAACAGGAATACTTGAGGAGGGTGCTGCCAGGAGGGCAAATAAAAAGTCAATGTTCACATTCAAAGAGAAACCGGTGGTCGCTCCAAACCCCGAGCTACTTTCTCTAGTGCAAGGGGCGGATGAAAGAAAGAAGCATGGACACAAATCTGTCCCTGAGCCAGGATCTGAAGAAGAGTTACTGGCTCTGGGTGCAGAAGCCTCCAACTTCCTCGCCAAGGAAGAGGACAGGACAGAGGGAGCAAGAGCTCCAGAATGGGCCTCTTGTCTCAAGAGCTCAAGGACCCGACCGAGGGCAGAGCACCAACCGGAGCAGTCGCTTACAAATGTGTCCGGAAAAGGTGCTCAGCTGTTTGCTAAGCGTCAGTCCAGGATGGAAAAATATGTGGTTGAGAATCAGAACGCAGGCCAAATTAGATCTCCTTCTCCTACAATGTCTCTGCCACCATCTTGGGTTTACCCATCAAACATGCCTGGTAGGGTCAAAGCTATTGCTAAAAACTCTGACATGTGTGCTCAACTTTCACAAAATCTCAAGGCGCAACAAGCAGTCAAGCAGAAACCAATGAAAAAACCTCCACCACCAGAACCAGTTCCAGAGCCGCCGCCTTTGGAAAATGGTTGCTCCAAGATAGAGATGGATCTGTCGAGGCACCGGCCATACCAGCTTAACTCTTCTCTCTTCATCATTAACCCAGTCAAGGACCCCATCAGTACCCTACCCAAAGGAGCACCACAGGCCAGGAACCAGCTCGCCACTCCAACTTTCTCCAGACAGACTTCACTCCCTAACAATCCTCCCTTTAACTTCAGTGCCCAGTGCATGTCTCATCAAATACCTCTCAGCCCTACAGGAGGACCAGATTATCCTTCAAATCCGACATCTGGTCATCCGAGGATCAGCTCTCCGATGTCTGCTTTTTCTCCAGACAGGGTGTCCTCTCCCCGGTCATCAGTACAGGCACCAAGGCCCACATTTTCTGCCAAAAAGGCAGGGATTGCACCGCAGGTGTGGAGACCCTCTTTGTACCGTTTTTAGAAAATGTGTTGAAAGAAAATGTTTGGTTTTTTTTAGATACTAAACACATGATTGCAGAAGTGATTTTGATAGGGCTAAAACTTACGATTCATTACACTGCCTGTTTAACGTGTGCCTTCTTCTTTTTCTTGTGCTTCTTATTACTATAATCCCACACATTATAGAGAATTTATGTGTCTCTTAGACACTATGTAACATCTTCATCAAACTACTGACAGATTAACAGTTTTAGCCATGGCTATCTGTGTCTTATCTTCTGTTCAGTGCATATTATTTGTCTTTTTTGTCAGTAAAAAAACCCAAAGACTGGTAATTATCCTTCGAAAATGTAAAATGTGCCTCAGCGTAATGAAAATCAACTGCCATTCCCAAAGCCGCGAAGCACATCAGCACTCAAGAACGTCCATTTTCAGCACATTTTAAAATATGATGAGAAACAGCCTCACACTTTTTTCCACTGGGCACTCGGGTGATGCTGCTTCACAAAGCACTTTAACAGATGGTCTAGCATCTGCTTTATGATCTACGATTTGCAATTTAATGCTGTTCACTGACATGAAAGTTGCAGCAAGAGAACTACTTTTCTATCGTTATGCCTTCATGCTAATTTACTCTGCTTTTCAGCATGCTCTACTTAACTATATGGTGTGTGCCTGAATTCTTTGGTGTTTCAAATCTGCCTGCTATATACATATTTTTGTTTTTCATGACTTGGAGCAGTAATTCCGTCATCAAACGCTGTTGTTTCAGAGCACAGGGACTGTCTCTGTTTCATTTCACAAACCTTGATTCGCTGCTCTTTTCCGTCTGTTCTATCCACTTGTTTTATGTACGACTGAACCTTTTCTTCCTCTGATTAAAGCTTTATGCTAACCCTCTACACGGATTCCATTCTGACTTTTTTTTCCTCATTTCCTGACTTCACTGGCTTTTTCCAATGTTAATTGTTTGTCACTTTCACTCTTTTGCCTTTTAAGCAATCACTGGAAACACACTAATAAAATTTATACCTCCTTGAAGTACACAGATAGCTTGCGGCAGGGGGGGGCAGATCTGTTTTGTTACACAGCGTGTGACATTTAAAGTTCTGGGGGAAAAAACTGAAGATTTCCATTACAAGATGTTTTTTTCCCCCATAACAATTTGAGTTATGCGTGTTCATGTTAAGGCCTGAACTCTGCCCTGGCTGGCCTTGAGGGGGTCAGAAATTTAGACAAATGCTATGACTCCTGACCTAGGCCTTATTTTCTTTCAAAGTAGCCTCGAACATTTGAAATATGACCATTAACATTCGTCTTATGAGACCATAACTTCTCGGGAAGGTGATCCTAGCAGGTTAGTTTCATCATAATATCATACTGAGTGGGAGTATTCCCTAATTAGAATAGACATGAGATGGATGCGAGCCTTGCTTCTGTCAGGTAACTACATATCTCTGCAAAGGTTATCCTCTACGTGAAAGCCAGATGACAGTAACCCGAGAGAGACACTTAAGACAGGGCCTGTGTGGGCTGGTAGCCAGGGGAGGCTGGATAAACACATACAGATGGAGGGAGTGCACAAACATAACCTGAATGCTGCTGAGGCACAGGCTGGGCACAGTTTTATCATCACAGGTTCACTTATTAAGTTTACCTAGTTGATCTTCTGGGTGTATTGTGTGAAGTTTCATCTGAACAGACTCTCCGAACAACACATCCTGACACAGTTTAATTAAAAACCTTTTAGATTCATTTACTTATCCACATGCTTAACAATACTATAGCCTAACTTTTTGTGTATTTAATATACTGTGTTTTTGAATACATATTTCTAAGAGATTAAAGAAACACTTGTCCTGATCCAACAGACACCAAAGGAGTCCACTCCTGCTGAAGTTCCCAGTGAGACATCTACACCGACCAGGACACGTAACCTCACAGGCAACCCGGGCGGCCCAGCTACTGGAAGCTGGACTTCTAGCCTCCAAACAAGCCCACCACCCCTCACAAGCTCCATCCGTTCAGTCACGTCCCCTGTATCGTTTCGTAATAATTCAAGATGCCAATCGCCTATGAGCACTCAGAATATCCTGTTTTCTACAGTTACCTCCACTTCCACATCCAGACCCTCACAAACATCTACAGCCACCTTTCCACGCTCTCCTCCTTGGGGTTCAAGATGTCAGTCCCCAGTGGTCAGCCAGTCCGCTATCATTTCCCCAATTCCTGCTTCCCAAACTTCTACATCTCCTTCTCCCCTTTCTCCTCCTTGGGGTGTAAGGTGCCAATCCCCAACGACCCAGAACAACAAGCCCTCCACTGGTTTCTCATTTTCTTCATCTAAACCTCCCCAATCATCTACAGCGACTTCACCACACACACCTCCCTGGGGATCTAGATGCCAATCCCCAGTGGTGAATACCCAGCCTTACACTAGCTCCTCAGTTCCTACGTCCAGACCTCCCAAAACAAATGTATCCACCCCTCCTTGGGGATCAAGATGCCAATCACCATTAGTAAGCCAAAAGGTCCAGTCCTCTAGCTTCTTAGTTTCCACATCCAGACCATCCCAGCCATCTACAGTCACATCTCCTGTGTCTCCTCCATGGGGCTCACGTTCTCAGTCTCCTTCACACTTTCAAACCAGTTTCTCTCTCTCTACCACTAAACCTCTTTACACATCCTCCGTCACCTCTCCTGTTTCCTTGACCAAAGACAGTCGCTGCATGTCTCCCACAGTTAACAACTTGGACTCTAAAGCCAACCATCGCCTGCTGGCCAAAAATATCATCAATGCAGCCAAACGTAAAAACAGCCCTTCTCCTGGTGCACTAAGTGGTCACAGTCTTCCCATCTCATCACTGAGCTACGACGGTCAGAAACCACCCGTCAACCTCTTCCAGTCACGGTCACTGGGGGCACAGTCCCCTACTTTCACCAGCCCTCCCCCAACTCCAACTCAGAGAATCTGTTCTCCTGTGCGTCTCTACAACACTCGCTCCCTGACCGACTCCGACGCATCTGTTGAATCCGAAGACTCAGGCCTCCGCTCGCCCGGCCTCCACTCCTACAACACTTGTCCCCGCGGCTGGGGCGGCAGCCTGAGGGTGAAACGAAGTACCATCTCCACTGACCTGTGAGGGCGTTATTGAGTGTCGGCAAAAGCACAGTTTCTGATTTCATAGAGTTTTGTGGAAGTAGATCACCAAGTAACTGAGTTTCTAGAGACATTTCATCAGACTAATGTTAGATAAGTACTACATAAGTAACTTTGATTGCAAATCCTATAATGGTATATGTTGTATCGAGGTAGTTTATAGTATTTCATATGGCTCACATTCGTAGTATGGCCTGACAAGAACAAGCTTTTTACACAACACAGTTGCTGTGGCTTGTATGCTTCTTACATGCCAAAAAAAGTGCAAAAGACTCAAAATAACCAAAGATTTTTCAATACATATTACACTTTCACAACAAACATACAGAATCTTCACTGTCGATACTGTGTTTGAAAAGCGTTTGAAGAAAAAGTATCAGTTTTAAACATCATTAATGAACTATTGTTATGATGCAAGTAGAAAATTGGGGTTGAGACCTAAAAATATTGAAGGAAATGAGTAACATGTAAATATACCCCTCAAGTGAGTTTAAACTGCTTTGGATGAGGCATTCTCATAGTACAAAAACACAGCAGTATTTAGGTAGCACACACTCATTTATTACCAGCTGTAACCACTGCAAAGTAAGTAAAATGCATAAATATCACAGTGCAATAATGAGTTTAGCAAAGCGTATAGATGTTGCTCTGATTTGCTGAAATGAATGTAAGCTTTATAGACAGACTGACGAAGAATGACAGAAAAAAAGGGAATGTTAAATACAGAGACTTATGTGGAGGTAAGACAGGGCATTGATACAACTGTTCAATCAAACACTGTTTCCGAGTTCCAAGAAAGATGTCAAAATTGTTGTATTTTTTGTTTCTTTTGCTGTTGTCGACAGAAAAACGGTTGATTAAGGTTTGAGACAAGGAATGGATTAAAATTTATATATTTCACTGAGAGCCTGTTCGAGAGGAGTTCAGAAGTAAAAGTGGATGTCACACAAGTGTGTGCTTTTATGGAGAGGAGGGAGAAAAGATTTTGAAGAATGTTGTACGTTGTAAAGTGATTGTCAGAAGATGATTGGAGGACCAGTATGTATTTGAAATGCATATAAAAAATCAAATGTATGTTCTCGTTCATTTTTATTGTTTCTCTTCATACTTGATTTGCACTTCTTTTCATTCCATTTCATCAGCTAAGAAGGGGTTGTTCAAAAACTTGATTGCTTTGAGAAGTGTCACTCAAAATGTTACCTTCAAACACTTCTATACTGTAAAAAAATAAAAGCCCACAGCTGGAGAATGCAATATGCTGACATGATGATGGTGGCACTTAGCCGCAAACATAACTGCTGCCAGAACGATGTTATGTTTCAAGTGTGGAGCCATATTACACCACCTTCTCAAGTCGTTTGCTAGCACAACAGATCATTCCTTCATTCCCTGACACTCAGGCCAAAAGCATCAGCACATTTCTAAATATTTACCCTGTTTGTCTTTTGAGTGACGGGGACTCCTGCTACACAGTGACCCGGCTCCTTCAGCAGGATTAGGCCTATCACTGTCACGGCTTGAGTTCAACCTGGGTCACCACTAGGTGGACTGCAGAAGTTCTCAGACTTTAACAAGAATTGTTATAGTTTTGAATTTGAAAGCAGGTTTTTTTTGGAGTGCTTTGGGGGGGGGGGGCTGATTGCATGCCTGCATTTTATAACCCATGCTGCATAACTGTATGATCTTTGAATGATTTTATGCAGAATAAAAAAAATGCCACACTAGATTAAATATTTTCAGTTTGTCTTTGCTATTGTCTTTTATAAAACCATCACCCTAATGAGGAATATAATTGAAAAAAGAGGGCCCGTTATTCTACCCTGGAACACCACCAAGTCATTGGTTCAGGTATGTGGATGACACCTGGGTGAAAATCAAATCTCAGGACATAACACAATTCACTGATCACATAAACTCGTTGGACCAACACAACAAGTTTACAGAACTGGCAAACTTGATGTGAACTTGAGTCTAAAGACTGTGAGATTTCCATGAGTAATGGGGATTTACAATACTTTACATTTACAATGTTAAGTTAGTGTTTTTATTCTATAATCAATAAAACTTTATCAGCCAATAAATGTACTATTAAACGTATCACTACAACATTAAGGCCCTTTAACAGCTGCTCCTTTAAAATTATATGACAACGTGGACAGTGTATTTGTAATTTCATAATTTGTCTTTGTCTTGTTATTAGGTGCGGGTTTATGCCATATTGAGAAAAAGTAGAGTACCGGATGAAAATATTACATGTAGCTAATAGCTAATGCAGGCTAATACTGTTTGGTTTTACAGTTTTATGCTGTGTTTACTGTCAGTACAACATAATACACATTTCTGGCAATAGTTAGAAGGTTGGCATGCCCCAGAGTGGAGCACCCAGAGGTGAAAAGGAAATGCATTTATCGCAGGATCATAGACTGCCATCTGTAGGACTCCAGACAGAAGTTCAAATGAGGCAAAGTTGTTCAGAACAGATTGTTCACTTCCTTTTTCATTTGATCACGTTTCACAACATTTTCACAATATTCTGCAGTTATCTATATTTCTCCTTCACTGACTTACTTAAAGGAGTGAAATTACTCAGCCTGTCATGCCAGAACATTATGGCTGAAATTATGAATATATAATTGCGCTTGAGTACCCCAGTTTATTAGAGTGTCATTCTTAATCGACCTTTCTCACTGCAGATATTTTAATGCGTCGTGGCAGGTGTAGGCAAAGGTGTAAATAATGAGCTAGAATCTAGCTAATTATTAATCATTATACATGATTGTTAATATCATTACTCATATTGTCCTGTCCCGTTTTTTGTTTTTTTTAATTACTGTGCACTCCTTCAATTTGAACTCACACTATAAACCTGGCCACTTCCTATTGCAGCTTTTAATGAAGCAACCTCGTACATACAGTGCTTATTCTCTGTGTGGTCAAGCTAGGCTGAGACACAAGAGGCCGCTCTTGAAGCGAAAAGGGCGAAAGCCAGCGCAGTGGTTTTCCCGTTTGACAGCAGGGGCTTGTTTTACAGCACAAAACAACAAGGATGAAGACTCACAAGCGGCGATGCAGCGACACAGATAACATTAGGGAAGTGTAGCTGAAGTACCGCCATCTCGATCATCCGGCAAGCGAAGCGACGTAAACACCAGGCAACTTGAATGTCGACGGAGCTGCAGAGCCGCATCTGTGTGCCTTAGTTGAAGTGCTCCTGGATTTGTTGTTGTTAGCAGCCAATGCTAACTATAGAAGTTGCGAGCTAGCTGGCCTAGCAAGCTAATAGTCAAAGCGAGTTAAAGACAGTTTAGCCACATATGTCTGAGTTTTAACCAACCCGGAAGACTTAACGCGGGGTTTGCTTAGCTGATGGAGCCAGCTAACCTTGTATTCAGTTGTTTAAGAACTGTAGCTTTGGTTGATTATCAGTCATAGTAGTTGCCTAGCTCGTCAGTTAGCCACCACTTTCCGTGGAAGAATGAGTAGAAAACACCGTCATTTTAAAGGAGCCGAAGTCAGCTGCTGTGTGAAATACGTTTTATTTGGATTCAACATTGTATTCTGGGTAAGTAAACACAATGTTGTTACTCATTCCTTTTGTTTTTATTAGAAATTTCACGTAACTAGTGATAACTTGAAGTGCACATTCGTGTAAACGTCGGGAACGTTAGCACCGTTGCAGTTGGCCAATGGAAGTTGATCGCTGAGCTCCATCTAGTATATATTTTTTTGTTTGTTTTTTCCTGAGTCACTTGATTTTAATGAAAGTCACGTTTTTTCCCCATCCCTCTATGCGGTGTTGTTGATGTTTAAGTGTGTTGTCATGCACAGAAGTAGATTGTTGTAAATGAGGAGGAAATTATTTGTTTAATGTAGGACAGTGTTCATGCCCTAAAATGTCAGCTACACACTCCATTTATTTAGGATTTAGATATTTATTTTATTTTTGCGTGCCTCTGCTTATTACTTGTAAACTTTACAGTTTTCCATTTAGAAACTTTTGGCCATCAGAGACAGATTACTTATAAATGTAACTTCTCAATTTAAATGTAAAGTTTAGTAAAGAAAAATAAAGGAGCAATTTTCTTTCATAATAGTTTCTGCTCCTAGTTGAGCTGAGCAATAGCATAATTCTCACCAGAACTGATGGGGCAGTGGCAAGTGGTTGCACGTCTACTTTACAATACCCCTCCCTCCATCTTTATCCCGTCTCTGAAAAGTTTCTCTGTTCAGTCTTGCCCACACCTCCCTCCTCACTCATCTGCATCGCCTCTGTGGGCTGGTATAATATAATGTCTGTGGGTGAAGGAATGGCGTGTCTGTCTGCCCCAGGAGGTCTTCCCACACACAGTTTAAAGGAAAAGGCCATACAGTCTGAATACCACCCAACCCTCCCCTTTCCATGCTTTCTTTCACTCTATACTATAGCACCCAGACTGTGCGGGACAGCATTGTTTGTCTTCGCTCACACACCCACAAATGCACAAAGAGTAATGGTGAGAACAAAGGCTGGGAGGGGGGCTTGTAAGTCTGTGTTTTCTCCCATCATACGGTTGCTCTATCAGACTCACAAGGAACACGGACTTCATGTATATCTGCCTTTTCTGGCATTGCTCAAACTTTCCTTATCGCTTCCTCATTCCGCAACACTTTTCCTTCAAAAACAAATATGAGTGCACCATACCTGCCACATATTTCCATGAACATGATATTTGTAGATACAGAGGCTACTATTATCGACATAAATACAGAGTTTATTGTAGTTTCATCTGAATGAGCAATCAACAAGGAAATATTGAGTCATGGGCTTTCAGCATTGTATCTGACTCATTGTGTTCTTTTGCAGTGTTTGACAGTTAGGCCAAGCTAACAGTCATGTGTCTGAATTCTCTGTAAAACAGTGGAACAAGTTCCAGCTCGCTGGCTGTTTCCGTTAATAATCACTAGAAGATGTTCTACTCTTGTCTGTGTGCTGCAGAACTGGATTTGACAGACAAGCCAGTGCATTGCTGAAATAGAAAGAGATGGGGTTTATACTCCACAAATCAACCCATTTGTCTTTCCTCTAGTGATCTTGTCAGGCTTGAAAGGGCTGCCTAAATTGAGACAAAATGCTTGTAAGGCCATAAATATTGTGAACAAAATGGAACAATACTTGCTTTTGGTGTGAGGTTTCGCAGTACCCAGGCTTGCTGTTGACAGCCAGGCATTCTCACCCAAGAACAACACACCTTCTCTCATCCTTAGAATAGACACATTCCCCACATCCAATTAATTAATCACGTTTTCTGCCTGAGCTGCTGAAATGTTTGGGAGCTCTGCACGCTGTAATTAAGAGCTTGTTAAGCTGTAACCAAGTTGCTGAGTTGGTTGAATGCAAGGGAGAGTGTTATTAGCCAGCTACAGCTCTGTCTTTTCACATTTGGCACCAAAAGGCAAGCTGCATGATTACAGCTCTGGAGCATACCTGTAAACAACCAGGTGTGACGCTAGTCGGAGACATGCTCTGTGACTTAGTCATGGATAAACTTGTCTAGTTATTGCAATGTTGATTGCATTACTGATAGCATTTAAGGAGAGCAAGACTTTTTATTGCCTTACCTTTGGCACAGAGGACAGTCAGATTTTCTCAGTATTTATGAAATGAAGGAATAAATGTTGATAAGCTACCTTATTTTCAGCATTTCTCATATCAGGCCGTTTCAGTGACTCTACCTTAAAATGGCGACATGGCAGCTGATCAGTTATATGATATATTATGCCACTTCTGCCTTTATCTCTTATTGATCATTTTGAATTGATATGTAGCCTTAATCACTGAACACAATATGTAAATAAATTTGTCAGACAGCTTTGCAATTACATTAGTGTCCGTTGTGCGTGGGAAGAAAACTTCTTTTTACAGCGAACAAAACCCCTAAACAAGCACCGAGTGCGCAACGAGGTAATGGGAAATTCACAGAGAAACTCGCGGATTCTTCAACTGACCGCAGCACACCTGCACCAGCGTAAACCTCCGCCTACTCTACTCCTGCTTTACAGGTGAAAATAGAGCAAAAGGACCGCTGAGTCTTTGACTTTATTTATTTTCTGCTGTGTTTTACTTGCATCTATTTGAAAGACTGAGTGTAAACACAAAAAATATTTTATTTTATGTGCTGGAATGTGCAGAAAATAGGTTTAAATGTTAAACTAATTTATTCCAGTCAGAGAATGTTGCATATAATTAAATTTCTGCTTGATGCATAAAGTTAAAAGATTAAAACTGATAAAACAAGTTAAAAAAAAGATAATTTTCCATTTGATTACATTTTGTATGATGGATTATGTAGAAAAAGTAGAATTGGGCTGAAAGATCTATCGCTTTATCACCTCTTCAGGTTGTAAATCGTGTTTTTAAAAAGTAACTAAGTAATTAATTACTTTTGAAAATGAATAATCAGTAAAGTAACGGGATTACTTTTTTGGGGAAGTAATCAGTAATTAGTTACTGATTACTTCCCCAAGTAACTTGACCAACACTGTTCTTAACACTACTCAACAGGACCGTCAGAATAAAAATGAAAAAAATAAAAATGTTATGTAATACGAAATAAAAGTGCCAGCAGTATTTAAACAAAAGACGTGCTAATAGAAAACTAAAAATGGCTTCTGCCCACAAACTCAAATAAATATTTAAAAGAAATCAAAAAGATTTTCTTTTCCAGTCCAAAATAATAAGTTTGCAAAGTTTACAGATGATTCAGTTTATGACTTCATGATTGCAGTGGATGTGCTCTGGAATGAGGCTTGCTCTTGTCTTTGAGATGCTGATAACTAGACATCCTCTCTGTCATGACTTCAGCCATTTGAGAGGTGCAAGAGCCCCCTTTTAAAACCAACTCATCTATACGCCTGTGCTTAATACTAGTAAAACAGAACAAAACAAAATTAGAAAAGACAGTTACCAATCACTGTAGTTGTATATCAAAGTTTCTCAGACAGTGTAGTGTTCAATGCAAATGAAACTTTATAACCCAAAGAATAACTACCTAATGTAAGGTGGAAGAGGTTTAGTAGAATAAATGCTAATATTAGAGTGAGGAAAAAATAAAAGACTAGGAGACAGTGTAGCTACTCCTGTTTAATGGGTTACTATCACATTTCACTCATTAGCTAACAAAACTGAAATGGTGTTTCTTTAGCAAGTATCATCCTGAGGAGTTTCTGAGAGGTCATCTAACATAAACATTATTAACATAAACTTAACTCTCTAAAATTGACCCGTTCAGAGTTGACATCACAGCTCGGGGTACGTTCGTGAAAGGAAAGCGCCGCTTTGCATAGTCTACATTTAGGTTTGTTTTCTGTGAAATGCTATTATTTTTTTTAAATGTCTGTTTCCATTTTCTGCCGTCCTCCTGTTTTGTCGTTTGTGCTACATTTCCTATTTTCTACTTCTACCAACACATGGTGTCAGAGTGCGCTTAGTGATATTTCTTCCTTTTTTCTATTCATTCATTCTGTCTCAGAATCTGGTGTTGAATCTTTAATGTTTATTTTCTTTGGACGTTCGAATTAAGTTTTGATGTAAAGAATTAAACTGCAAAAATAGTATATATATTTTGTAGCCATGTGATGCAAAATGAAAGTATTAGTATTAGTAGTAAAGATATATGTTGTGGAATGTAAGGAGCTTAACAATTTGCTCACCCTGTTGACATTGCTGCTGAGATTGAGAATCACGGTGTCACACTATCCCCCTCATTAAATATTCATTTTTTTAGGGAGTCATGGAAAGGGGATTCACACTATATCCTGTGTGTGTATGTGTGCATGCGTGTGCAGGAGTGGGGAGCTTGATTTGTCTGACAGTTAGTAGAGGTTAATGGGATCAGCTGGCTTAGGGAGGCATCTTTTTAAGTGTTGATAATCTCTTAGTCCACATGGAGAGAAAACCCTCGCTCTGGGAAGGACATATTTTACAAGCAGCACTTGACACCGAAGGAACCTTGATTTGAATAATAATGCAAATAAAGAGACATCTAGATTCAGACTTTATTTAATTAGTTTCTGGTAAAATACATAGGTTTGACAGAATGATCAAATTAATCAAAAGCAAAAGAAATGCATTATCCATGCGGGTGAGATTTAAATGAACAGATCCTGAGTGTTTTAATAACATATTGTTAAAAAACCAAAGGTGGTGACTCGTACATTGTTGTGTTGTACAAAGAGATTAGTGCTGTAACGATTTATTGAGTATTTCAAATAATTCGATTGTAAAAGAAAAGTTTTCGACAGAAATTCTTTGCGTCGGCGTTTCATTTAGCACACGGCTCTGTAGCACACTACTGTCACCATGGACAGACAGACGCAAGGGTTTAACCCACATTTGCGACTAAAAACAGACTTTAAACAAAAACACTGATAACACAACAACAGCAGATGGTGAGCTCAGGTTGAGTGAAAGAAAACATGTTTCTACCGTCCAGAACTGCAGCGCTGTTCCTGTCCTCTCTGTTAAAACCTTTACTGGGGAAAAGGTAGCAGGTTTCCTTCATCAAAGCACCTGATCAACAAAGTCCCAAAGCCAGCTGTCTTGCTTAAGGAGTTTCTTAATAAGGTGAAGGACGTTTTGCCACAGAGAGTGGTATTTAGAGATTTGTCTCACATATCTAATTCTATTGCCACAAGCTCACCTGAATTTGATTCAGGTTGTGAGAAAAGTTAGTCAAAATAAGGATGTTACGCAAGCACTATACAAAGACAGTTTGTTCTTTTTGTGTTGTGTATTCTTTCAGTAAGTTCAGTCTAAAATGTACAGGTCTTTAAAGGGAAGTTTGATTTACAGATAAGGTTCCAAAAAGCACAGAGCACAAACACATACTGCCAGTTATCACGGTAAATATTTCCCAATACTGTTTAGTTGATCTGTCCTGTCAAATCTCCGCAATAGATTAAAAAACAAACAAAACAACACATTCAGTAGAAATTAGAAATTTCAGGAATCCATCCCGTCTGAAACTTACATTAACTTTATAAAGTATAAAATAACAGTTCACAGACACCCCCCCCGCCCCCAAGAATAAATTAGTACCAGGCATAGATGTCTCTTTAACACTGTCTTCAGTGCCACTTCAAGCTGTGGCAGGAGGAAATACAACCTGATGTGGGAAACAATGATTTATTTCTTGAACGGAAATAAAAATAATAATAAAATTGGTTCTATAACCAAACACCATCCAGACATCACAAAATACTTTTGTGGTGTCTGCATGGTGTTCCTGCATCTTTTGGGATCTTACAAAGCTTCAAACGACGCGTCGACTATTAAATTAGTCGTCGACGATTTTAATAGTCGACGTAATCGTGGCAGCCCTAATACACACACATACACAGTCGTAGCCAGACGTTTTGGTAGTGGAACAGATTTTGCATCATGTATTTGCCACATCAGTTTTTTTCTTTTCTTTCACATTTCAGTGATGTAATGAATTAAAAAACATGTCAAATAAATAAATCAAAATATGGTCAGAGAAGTTGACTGATGGAATAAGGTCTCAGCAAGGCTTTGTATGTCACTAAACATTTAAAATAGTCTTCAACGGAATTTTAAAATCCAGTTGAAGACAATGCAGCGAAGCAAGAATAAGGATGAATGTGATCACCTGTTAGTTTTTCTTAAATGCCTAGCTTCTACTGCCTAGACGAGCAGAAGCTAGGCTGGTTGCAGAGGACTGCAAGAACGAGTGGGGTGCGTTTAACCTCCTAAAACCCGAGCTCTTCCATGGCATGCATTTTTAATATCTCTTTGATATTTGGGCATTTTAGGACCTCATGAATGTAAAAACAAAGAATTGACAGATCTTATTTTATTTTTTTTACCTGATTTTTGTTTCTGACAAGTATAAGATCCACATATAAGGACATTCGTTTTAAATTTTGATAGAACAGTGGCAGTAGAATGTCCTCGTAAGTGGATATCAGGCCCTTGTAGAGAAAAATTTAGTGTTTTTAGGTCTAGACAACCCAAAATGTGATGTCCACGTATGTGAACGCCAGGTCCTAGGAGGTTAAAAATGACTTGCAGAATCTAGATGGGAGATGTTTTGATTATGTACTAAAGGCTTCCTTGGTATCGACTGATGGGGTTGGTTTGTTAGATTTCTTAGGTGAAATCAAAAAGACTGGATGAGCTTAAAGATGCAAGATTGAAAATTTTAATACTATGCTCACCAAAATAATACCAGGATGCTTGGCAAGTTATTTGATATTATCCAGTGAGGAGGCAGAGTGACATCCCTAGTGAAATAACAACAAACACTTCGATTGAAAGGGGCGAAAAATGTTGGTGTCTGTATCGGGTTTTGGACATTTAGTTATTTTAAAAGCCTGTGTGGTGTACCTCTCTGTGTGTAGATAAATGTTTGTGGTGTGTAACTCTGGGTACTGGTACTGTTACCAAATGCAGCCTAAAAGTGATATGGAGTTCTCTTGTAAACAAGTAATGTTTTTCACTGTTACTCAGAATGTGTTGTGGTTTCCAAGGTCTGATGAGCCAACTAAATGCATTTCCGTGAAAATATCTGGTTTTGTGTGTTTACTGGCATGAACTCTTCCTGATTAAGCGGAATATTGCGAAAGCAGTAGCTGGACTGAGCATGTCCCGCTTGACCCTCTCAGATAAAAATGTTTCCATTAGCAGAACTGGAAAAATGCCACAGCTTACCATTCAGCTTGTTTCTTACTGCATAATTGAATTACAATGATTTTGGTGTGGTTTAAAGCTGCGTGCCAAAGATTAGGTAAATTTTCTGACTCCTAACTTTATTTAGATTTCTAAAAACATGGCGATGGGTTCATTGAAAATTGGCAAAAACAGTATGGTTTTTTTTGGGGGTTTTTTCTTTTCCTTTTCCTGCCCTGGCTTTTGAGGCTGACTACAAGTTCACTATTCTGTTGGGAGGACAGGCAAACAAGCTACTACTGATGAGATTCCTGGATAGATTGTGTACTGCTCTTTTTGTGTTGGTGCACAACTGTGGTAAAGCGGTGTAGTGTAGGGACCTACAGGAACCATTATCATATCCAAGAAAAGGTTATTTTTTTTAAAATAAACTCCTGAACCATGGAAAAGAACTGGAAAACAGAGCACTTATGAGCAAGGCTTCTTCTGGGTGTAGTCACTAGAGGTGGAAACTGAGAGCAGGCTCCAAAATGTCCAGTCTATTGAATTGCTTTGCCTCCAAGCTTTTCAGTTTCTTTCATCAGTGCGTCAAAGCGTGCTAAGGTTGCACTTTGCAAAACAATGATGTGAAACTGATTGGAATTTTTGCACACCTGAGTCATATGCTTGCCTTTTTCTGCTCTGGTCCTATATGCTGTTCAGACTCGGATAATAAAACTGTTGTATTGATGCTAAAATGTCTTCTTTTTTGCCTAAAAATATTGATCAGCATTGAAGTAGAGAAGCAAAATGAATGAAAGCTTCCATAGATTCCATTTTAGGGTTGAAGCCAAGCTTGACAAAGCTGCTTAAGTAGTTCAGTGCCCCAAATTGGTTATTAACATTCAAATATAGAAAAATGAAAGCAGCCTTGTACAAATGTCCTTATTTTGAATAAGTGAACTAGTAGTTATCCATGTTGTCTGGCGACTCTGATGCATTGTGTTGCTGTGCATTTCATGCCGCAAGACGCAAGTGGTTTCCTTTGTCACGGTTTTCAGCTTCTTTAATCTGCATGAAAAACTTGAAGTCAAAGGCTAAGTGCTGTAATACTCCCACTCTGTCAGTCTAATCTCTTCTGATGTCTGCCTGCATACACTGACTCTTCCTGCTTGTCACTTTCCAGTTGAATCTACCACACCCTTCGCTACAGACGCTTATATAACTACCAGGTCAAGGCAGCCCCCCCAATCCAACTGCTGACTGCTGTTGTTGTTTGCAAGACTGTCACGTTGATCTTGTTAGGTGTGTGCTAATGGGCTGCCATTAGTTTACCTGCTTCTCGCGATTTAATCAGCTTCCCAACAAATGATTTAACACAATTTCAATGAAGCTATTATATTTCAGGCATTACCATTAGAGTTTGCCCCCAGCTCTCTCCATCGACATCCTAAAACTCTTATGAATGCCATTTTGTAGCAGCTAAGCAGCTGATTAGACAGTAACATTTCTACGTGTAAACACCAGAAACCGGTGATTTTTCTCATCCTGTTGCTATTCTGTTGTTTTTGTGTCATTTTTACATCTTTAGACACCGTGGGCTAGTAACACAGCCACTTGGCTTTCAGTCAAGTTGAAGCAGTGAGCCTTAAACTCGTCCTAATATTGACTAATATTGGACGGATTTTCTTTAACCCTTACAGCAGCTCAGTGTAATATCTCTGTGATTTAATCTTTGAAGAATTCACTTTATTTAAAAGCTCCTAAAATCAGTTTTTCTTTTATTGGTCTCTTTCCTATGTGATTCTCTCTGTTTTTTTAAGTGCACTGATAATTAAAAATGAGAGATCCCTTTGTTCTTATGTGAATATTGTTAGAAAGGATGCAGTGGATGACAAAAGATGAACTAGATTTTTAATTACCACAGTAAAACTCAAGCAGTTCTGCTGTTTACATATGTTGCCAGGGGGACACCAGTGTAATCCACACCACTCCCAAACCATTCCCGGTCTTGCTACAATAACAACCGTATCATCTGTAATAAACTGCTTCAGTTTGTATCAGTTGCCTCCCGTCTCACTGCCGCATCTCTGTGCTTTGTTTTACAGTTACTAGGAGCTGCATTCTTGGGTATAGGCTTGTGGGCATGGGCGGAGAAGGTATGTATAAACACATGCACACAAACACGCTGGCTACGGGTTACCACATAGCTAAAATTCTTCCAGATATCCTAGCTGTAATAAGCTGGAAGTATAATTCATCGGATGGAGTTTGGATGTAAACAGAGCTTTTGAGAAGAGTGGCGTGGAAAATAGAAGCTCTATTCCTGTAACACTTTGTAGCACTTAAAGGCATATAACCTCATAATGTTCCTGGTAAACACGTCTCAGGATATGAATTATGCTCACTGCTGCAGCTCCAGTGTGATGTGTAACTAAGTTTTGTTGAACCAATATCGAGCTAATGGTTAAATTGTTTTTCCGGTGATTGGAGCTTTAAATGGGTGTGGCTGCAAATAAGGAGCCATAGGGTCCAAATGACACACTCATTTGACTTACAGCTACCAGGATTTGAATGCCTTGTGCTTCGTCTCGTATGAAAGCCTGTTGCACGATAAATTGGATCGTATATTTGCGCAGAAACTGGTTCGCTGTTTATTGTCAACGCTGGACAGGCTACAAAGATCAGGTGTTGCCATTAACCTCTCATGTGCAGTGAGTCATGGCTACGTTCAAAACTTCTTTCAGAGGAGTTACCAGTCAATTTGTTCATTAATTAGCAAGAAATCGCAGCACAAGCGTGGAACCATGTACTGATTAGTAACGTCTGGTCATGAACTCTGTGCAAATCGGCCTGCGCTGGAGTACCTTTGTGGAGCAGCGTGAATAATTTAAAGGGATTAGGGTGAATGATGAATAGTGGTTGCTGGAAAGTCGTAATGGTGAGTTTGGGTCTCAGTGACTAAGATGATTAGTTTCAAGCCTGCTGTGCACAGCCAGACTACATTATTGTTTCAGGGCCTCCTGCTAAAATTTAAATGCGTGCAGTTTATTCTGCAGCAGTGCCATAAAAACATGAGCATCCAGCATTGCCTTCATCCTACAGTTTTGTCCTTGCTCAATGCAGAGGGAGATTAACTCAGTACGAGAGCTGTCTCGACTTTAGCTGCAAGTGTTGGGCATGTTCACTACAATATATGACAAGCAAACAGGATGTCAGACTGAGAGTGGATACACATAGTGGTTTCCTTTTTCAAAATAACTGAAAAATATAGCAGGGATCAGGGTTGTACAAAAATATGTTAATAAAACAAGCTTGAACTCGTTTTTATGGAGCTTTCGCAAAGTACCTTCTTTAGTGTGCTATCCAGAAACAATAACGACGCCCACTGTTACTGCGGAAGAAATACTAATTTCATTTCCTGCTGGATTTGTGTGATGTTTGCTCACTTCCAAAGAAATAAACTGTCTCTATTTTTCATTTTAATAATAATAATAATAATGGATTGCATTTATATAGCGCTTTTCGGGACCCCTCAAAGCGCTTTACAATACCACTATTCGTTCACTCTCACATTCATACACTGGTGAAGGCAAGCTACAGTTGTAGCCACAGCAGCCCTGGGGCAGACTGACAGAGGCGAGGCTGCCATATCGCGCCATCGGCCCCTCTGGCCAACACCAGTAGGCGGTAGGTGAAGTGTCTTGCCCAAGGACACAACTACCGAGACTGGGCTTGAACCGGCAACCTTCCGATTACAAGACGAACACCCAACTCTTGAGCCACGATCGATTTTAATAAAGACAGCCAGAATATAAACCAAAAATGTAGGGGAAAAAACCCACATTTACAGTTATAAATTGATTTGCAAGGCTTTGAGTGAGATAGGTATTTGATCTCCAAGCAAAACATGACATAGTACTTGGTGGAGAAACCTCAGTTGGCAAGCACAGTGGTAAGATTTTTCTCATTGCACTGAGCCCCAGACTGAGGGTGATTTATGTTCATTTTCTATTTCTTTCATTTCGGAATAATCGCACCAACAGTTGTTACATTCTCACCAAGTTTCTTGGTGATGGTGTCGTAGCCCATTCCAGCCTTGTGCAGGTCTACACTTTGTCCCTGACAGACTTTGACAGCTCTTTGGTCTCGCCCTTGGTGGTGGAGAGGCTGGACAGGTGTGCTTTGTACGCTTTTTACGCTTAATAGGCTGAGATCAGGACTATCCTTGACTGATTGATTGATTGGCTCTGTGCCAACACACACTCGTGGGAGCCAGAATTCTGGCTGGTTTGCAGAGGATGAAATACTTGTTTCACTCAATGACATGAATAATTTCATATGTAATGCAAACTTTATGTAATGTGTTTTTTCTCGAATTTTGGATAATATTCTATCTACCTCCATTAAAATGAAACTATCATAAAGATTAGACACTAATCATTTAATTGAAAATTTTGGAAAATTCAGCCTAAGATCAAATTTATTGCATCAAAGTTGCAATATACAATATAGTTAAGAATTGGGAATGATTACATGTGAAGTCTGTCTTGTTGTAAATAATTCTAAGAACGCAGAGGCTGACAAAATAAGATGGTGGTCACACTGTGGCTTTCAGAGAGGAGAGTGGAAGGGCAAATGTCTCTGTATTTTCAGGAGGCTTTGAAGTTTGCCTCTTGTGAGAAGTTACTTGTTTTATAATTTTGTCACAAAAATGCCATAGAGTGAGTGCATGTTGCATTTAAACTGATAACAAAACCTCAGCGAGGTTCTTTATTTTATTTTGAAAACATCACATTGATATATAAGAATGTAATGGAATAACAGTATTTCAGTTTATTAAATTTCCCTGCTACAAGTCTGCATCTGTGAACGGGGCCCAGCAGGCTGTGACATTAGTTAAATCTCACTTTTTCTCTTTGACATCACAGGCTCTTCTCAAGGTTAACTGTGTTTTTGTAAAAGGAGAATTTTTACTGAGACCTTGTCATGGGGATGGTAAGGATTGATTTTGGAAATATTATGGTCTGAATTTTAACCACTCTTTTTGTCTTCCCCCTCAGGGCGTGCTGTCCAATCTGTCATCCATCACAGATTTAGGGGGCTTTGACCCTGTATGGCTCTTCATCGTCGTCGGAGGGGTCATGTTCATTCTGGGCTTTGCTGGATGTATCGGAGCGCTCAGAGAGAACACCTTACTGCTTAAATTTGTAAGCCACCTCTAGGCTTTATGTGCACAGACACTGTTTTAATTATTTCACACCCCTTAGATCTGCACTTCACACCAGGGCTGAAGGTATCTGTGTAGCAGGTGTCACTTTGACTCGTCTGAGCCAAATGCTATGAATGATGGTGTGGCACATCATACCTCATCAGTAAACCAAATCCTGTTTAATGATCAGAAAGGTATACTGATCCACTGAAGCCTATTTTTTTTTGTATGCGTATTAGGCAGTTCTTTCTTCAGCCACAACACCACCAGGATTTATTTGGGTTCAGCTTTATTGATAAAAACCTGTGACTGACAGAGACAAACTCGCCTTGTTGCTGCCTGTGATTCTGAGTAGCTATTAACTCCAGCAGATGTCCATTAGCAGCAGTAAATCAGGCATCAGCGTGAGGAGCTAATGCGGCTTTTGTGCATTTATCATCAGCATCTTCTCCTACATTTACTGTAAAGGGATTATTCAATAGGACCTGTGGGAGTGCAGTTTTTATTGCCACACTCTCACTTAGCAAATCAGGACAGGCCCTACAAACTGACCTGCACAGGAACATTACATTAAAGTTGTTCTTACACTCATTTTTAAGCAGAAGCGGGGAAAGGCACAGGATTTTCTTTGGTGCTCCTTGTTCCCTGCTTGAAGTGACAGGTGTATTGTTTTCTGTTTGCATGTGTTTACTTGTACTTTTCAGTTTTCTGTGTTCCTGGGTTTGATCTTCTTCCTGGAGCTGACTGCAGGGATCCTTGCCTTCGTCTTTAAGGACTGGATCAAAGACCAGCTTAACTTTTTCATCAACAATAATGTCAAGGCATACCGCGATGACATCGACTTGCAGAATCTCATCGACTTTGCCCAGGAATATGTGAGTTCACCCCCACCGATGGTATCTCTTATCTTAAAATCGTTCATGTCTCTTTGCTGGAAGAAGTTACTCCCTTTCTTAGAAATGCGGCTGTACATGTGAGCTCAGAAAATGATGAGTCAGCCTTGTTATGGTAAGAATGAAGAGACTCAGCTGCTGCAAATGTGGAGTGGTTTTTCTGATTAATGTGATTGTATTTCGGTCAAATGGCTATCCAATTATGTGGAGGAAGCAGTTGAGATCATTTGCTCCTGTGTGTAAACGCTAGGTTCTGTCATGAGGCACCCTAAAGGCGATTAGATTGGCTTTTGTGTTCATACTTGAATCTCACTGTTTGTAGTCATTACCTGCCATAGTAAGCTAACAACCTAGGCTGACCTGAGCCAGCCTGTTAAGGGCTCAGATGGCAAGATCAAAGAAGGTACATCTGTGTGTTTACTAGAGTTAGCTGTTTAATCTCTGCTTGTTGTTGTTGTTTGTCCCAGTGGTCATGCTGTGGAGCGCACGGGCCTGACGACTGGAACATGAACATCTACTTCAACTGCACTGACAGGAATCCCAGTAGGGAGCGCTGTGGCGTTCCCTTTTCATGCTGCATCAAAGACCCTGCAGTGAGTCGCGTTTCAGCAGCACAAACAACTGTCCATAATCAGCTTTTTGTTTCGTGTAATACTCTGTAGCCATGCATCATGTGTGTCAACATAAGAAGTTTCTCTCATGCAAAGAGTCATTATTTCAAACCTTCTGACCTTAGGTAAAATTGTAACGGATGAATGTGGTCGAGGATCCCATTTTAATCTCCATTTGGTTTGGTTTTTTTGCAGGAGGATGTCATCAACACGCAGTGTGGTTATGATGTTCGGCAGCAAATGGTTGGTATCTCTTCTATTTCTGTAGATCTCTTTAGACAAGGAAATCAAGGAAATCTGTAATTTAGAGTCCCAACAAATTGCAACGCTTAACCAGTTCTCATACGATAGAGTCAGCTGCAAATGTGGAGTTCTGCAGGAAGAAAGAAATCTTGGTTAAAATGATGCAATGCTGCTGGAGAGAAATACTCCCGAGGGCGAATTGACTGACAGCCTGCAAACCCGTTTGACTGAAACGGTCTAAGTTGTCGAACGCAGAGTGACAGTTGGGTTCATTTGTATTGGACTTGATTGTCAGTCGATCAAAAAGTAAATTTGTGTTTGAAATGCAAAGGAAAACCAATTAAATGTGAGATTTTATGGCATTCTCTGCATTCTCTCTTTAAAACTACTATAGGTAAAACCAGATGGCTGGTGTTAGATATAGAGAACATAGTGGGTTAAGTAGCTTACACAGACTAGTCTGTATGCTTCTTGCCTTAATAACAGATTGTTCTTCTAACAGGGATAATTAGGCTCCAGTTATAGCCTCAAGAGCAGCCTTACTACACTCTGTAATTGGCGACTCAGTGGGTTATGCCAGTCCGTTCCCTTTTCCTCTGTGTGTGTGTGTGTGTGTGGGTGTGGTGGTTACAACTCACTGCACTGCAGTCAGAAAGATTGCTGTTGCTAGGCGAGCTGCAGTACAGTGAACCACCTGCCATTGAGTTGCTATGAATTCATTTTCTGTGCGCTAACGCCCTGGCCATTGACATTTTGCTGAAACTATCAGGGATGTGCAGAGAGTTCCTGTGCAGCACCTGAGCGGGGAGCAGGGTGGGAAAGAGGAAGAGCAGGAAGTATGGCAAGGACAGGAGCACAACAAAGGCAAAGGGCTGAAATAGCTTTAGAGGAAGTCCACAGCTATAACAACATTGCATTTCCTGCTATTTTTTTTGGCTGCAAAGTGGCTCTCTCTACCTCATTGGTCTAAAACTAGATTTCAAGTTCTGGGAGAGAACAAAAGATTTTCCTGGTTGACTTGTCTGAAGGATAACAAAGAATGAATTGTACAGCGGCACCGATTCTTATCCCCTTTTTAGTTTCGTTGCAGCGTTAATTAAACCTGTTTTTGTTTTTTTTGTAAAAATGTTCGTGTCTGAGTAAAGCACGTACATCATCAGCTGGATCCAAAAGCAGAAATGGCCATCTGTCAGGCAACAGGAAACAGCTTTTGTCTGTTCAGTCCACCAGTGTCCTTGGTGGAAAAGAATACACTGCATTGATAGTCAGCGTAATTGAGAACACTGACATGTTGCAATCTTAGGCTGTGACTCAGCTTATCGTGAGGTCTTCACGCCCTCATCAACTGTGATGGAGTCAGTGGGCAAAACACTATCTTGTGTTTGTGTCCAGCATTAGTCATAGGGCAGAGTACCAGTTTTTGTTTAAATAATGAGCAATGCCAGCTTCCTCTCAGAGAGCAGATCATTCAATATGCTGTAAATTAAACACGTTTTCTCGCTCAAAACTTTAATGCACTTGAATTATGCTCATGTTTGTGAAAAAGGAGTTGGACCGGCAGAAGTTTATCTATACGAAGGGCTGCGTGGGACAGTTTGAGAAGTGGCTTCAAGACAACCTGATTATTGTAGCCGGCGTCTTTGTTGGAATTGCACTTTTACAGGTAATGAGCTGTTGTTTGGAGATTTCTCACACTAAGAAACCTGCTGTATCGCAAATGAGGCCTTTAATTAAAACTAACAATAGTTCTAGTTTTTTGATTTTATGTCTTCGCTTCCATCTAGTGTTGAGAACATGTAACTGTAGTTTGGTTTTTTTGTTTGTTTGTTTTTTGCCTTAATCCGGTGACTTAAAATCCTGTGTGGCCTTTTTAAAAAATGTTTTTATTTTCTTCTAGATTTTTGGTATCTGCCTTGCTCAAAACCTCGTGAGTGACATCAGAGCTGTCAAAGCCAACTGGTGACAGGAGAATTGAAGTGGGGCGGCCCCAGCACCAAACTCGCATAGCACACCGTCCGGCTGAGGCGGACAGCCGGCAACTTTTGCCACTGAGCTAAGCAACACACACACACATGCTCTCACACACTGATATGTGTGTGAGTGACGCTCGAAAAAGAAAATATATTTCACAGACAAACCAAACAGTCAGAACTTTGTTTACCACTCAGCTGGGATTTTAACCCAAATATACAGAAGAGAGTCCTGCCTACTTTTTTTCCCCCTCTATTGTTTTTTTTCTTTCGAGAAATTTATTTAAGGCACGCAGTTGCACAAGGACACCAGAAAACTCGGAGATCAGAAGCCATGGATAAAAGACAACAACAGCAAAAAAACAAAACAAAATGAGGAAAAACGTCTTTTTTCAAAAAAAAGAAAAAAAAAAACTCAAGCAACATGTTGTCACAGAGCCTTTGTCCTGCTCCGCAAGGGGGCTGAAGATCTTCCCTTAAAGTCAGCTCGCACCCACACCCACACTTCCTTCTCCTCCAGAGGACGATGACTGGCTGGCCGCATGGATTCGTCTGCGTGTCATTTTTCTCCTTTGTGACCTTTTTTATGACCACTAAAAAAACAAACAAAAGAGAGACTGAACTGAACACTGGTCGGTCATATCTGCAAATTTAAGTCACTTCAAGAGTTTTCTGTTCAAGTTCAAATGTAAAAAGTGCCATTAATTTCCAGTTTTGTGTCCTTCCTGTTCTGTACATGGAACTTGTGCACCTCGACCGCCCCCTTCCCTTATACCTCAGGGCCTGGCTAAAAATGTGTTTCCTTCCGCCAGTTAAAAGCATATCTTATTTTTCCATCCGTGTCTGTTGAATTTAGATCAACGCCAAAAGTTACCCCATTCGCCCTATGGTGATTGCATCATCTGTTTGAGTGTATTGTATGACATGAAATAGTAAGGATTATAAGTGTGTGCTATACAGAGAAAGAGGGTTTAATGATAGAGGTTGTTGTTTATCTCCGAGCATCCCTCAAGCACATGGGATTGCTAGTTTGGGGCCTTTTTATCTTCTTTTTTCTTTTTACTTGACTTCTGTGTACCATATTTGTCTTATATTTTTGTCTTTGCAAAAGAACATATGTCTGTTGTTAAAGATGTTCTTTTAATTCTTCATTCATTTCCTGTCATTTATAGATAAATCTGTTCTCGGGTTCATTGTTAAGCTTTACAGGCACCTGTTTTACTTCCAGCTCATCAGTCAGCTGCAAATTAGCTTCGTATTGTGAATGTTAGCGGTCCTAATGGAGACCAAATAATATCATTAGCTAACTGCCAAGGTTTTGTCTGGCCACAATTCTGTTGTTATTAGGAATGCCAAACGATAACAAATGGCATTTCCACGGCCAAAATGTGAATTCATTGTCCCTCCATGTGGGAAGTGCCAGTTGAACCTAGAAATCAAATGACAATTAAACAATGTTACAGTAACGCTTTTATCTTTTAATTCAGTGTTGTCTTTTTTTTTTCCTTTTGGATTTTTTTTTTTTTTTTTTAAATAGAATAGCAAATACACGCCGTACCATTTTAATATTAGCGACAGTCTCAATATAACATGAATGCTGCTTTTAACTTTGACTAGATTATTGATGGTGTATTACAATAGTCGAGCTAACAATCTATCTCACGTGGCGGCATTTGTAGAAAACGGTCTGGCCGCTACGGTTTCCATCTGAGGAAATAGTCACATTGTTTTTCATGTTAAAGTTTACACATTATACGTCACCGCCTTTTTAATTATTATGGGGTCCCCCCCCCCCCCCCCCATTTATTCAGTCATTCAGAACACTCTTGGAGTGAGTTCAGTTCTGCTATAACTGGCTTCACTCAGTAATTCTGTATATTATTCAAAGCATTTAACCACAACAGCTGTTTCTGGCTGTCACAATGTCATTCGGATACATTGCACAAGCTAGATTAGGAACGGATTTACTTGACTGCACACACAGGTCCATATATATACACACACACTCTCAAAAATGAGAAAACATGTTTGGAATTGCAATGCAGACTAGCTGAAAGATGAGTAGCATTAATATTCTGTGAACAGTGCAGGAAAACTTTCCCTGCTTCTCTCTCAGAGTCGGTCTGCAGAATACATATACATAGGAGTTCTTTCAGCGACGCCACCTTAAGATCGTCTGTCGTGTGCACATGTCACATGTTGCTTTTCACCCACGCCCCCTCCCTTTTGAAAAAAAAAAAAGAAAAAAAAAAAGAAGAAAAATCAAAAATCTACCTGATCATAGTGCACCTGTTTCAGAGCCTCTACCATTCTGATGTATTTTTAAACATCGGGCTCTTTTGACAAAAGAGGAACACACGACAAAGTGGGAGTCATTTGAGTTTAGGCGCCGCGAATGCACAAGCAGAAATATCGCCAGCGGAGAACAATGCATCTGCACAAGAGCAACAGAGCCTTAATGACTTCTCCCCGGTTCAGGTAGATGCGTGTGTATAGGAGAGGCTCTTTTATATCAGCACTTTAGGTCTAATCAGTGAGTAACAGCTTCCAGTAATCTCCAAAAACAGATTTCATTTAGAATAAATATGGAGTCGTTTTACAGGATGTACTTGCAGTTAATTCTCACCTGGAGTTATATTTTCGTGACGTGCCGCGAAAGTTGTTTGTCATGCTTTGTGTGTGGGCTTCTTTGATTTCACTTACTGTTCAGTCTGTTAGATGAATCTGGATGAAACCTGTGTGTGTGTGTGTGTGTGTGTGTGTGTGTGTGTGTGTTGTTGTTTTCTTTTTTCTCTTCCCTCCATACATCTGTGGGTTGAAACGAATGTGTGCCACTAATTAGCAAATGAGAAAGTTTAACAAATCTGTGAAGCATTTTCATGTTTTTTTTTGGTTTTTTTTTCTCTCTTCTAAAAATCTTAATTGGAAAGTCTTTGCTCAGGGTCTTTAACACACCGTTCCCTCCAAAGACCAAAGAGAAATAACAGAAGAGTGCATTTGCATAGGATGAGATCCTGTGTTATGTTTGATGAAGTGAAGAGCTGCAGCCGTTTGAGTTATGCTGAGGATCTGGCTGAACGCAGGCGGAGGCCATGAGTGTCAATTCTCCTGGACTACAGTTCTGCAGCTCTTAAATAAAAACCGCTCTGCAGCCAACATCATGCTTGAATGGATGTGCCAAGACAGTCACCTTGGTAATAAGGATAATGATGCCATAATAATTCGCAGTAGCCGCCTGGCAGGATTTAAATATGCAGACTCCACAGAGGTGAACTTGCTCGAGTATGTTTGTTTTTAACGGCTTTGGCTAATTCTGCTTTTGTATTCCTGTAATGCAGGGTAAAGCAGGAGGGAGAGAACGATGCTAATTACGCTTTGTCCTTTATCATAATGGCCTTGCATCAAGAAACACCTTCTTAATTTTCTCTGCTTCCCCCCTGTGGGTGCTTAAATCATTCCCGAGAAGGAGCCTTATACATACCATGAATGTACAAGTCTGTTATCAGCGTGGACCTACTGCTCCACATTCAGTTTGAACTTCCCTTTATCCTGATGCAGTGCAATGCATAACATGAATCGAGATAAGGAATGTGAATCAAGAGTATGCGGAGATGTTTTAATGTTCTTTTCTTGAAGATTTCTACATTTTTAAATATGTTGTAGCGAGCATGAAAGCAGATGAGCATTCCTTTTCCTCAGTCTCCGTGTGTGTGTGTGTGTGTGTGTGTGTGTGTGTGTAGACCTACATTTATATGCAATCACAAAACCTTTTTAATTAGCAGATACAACCAGTTAACATCGTCCTGGTTTCTCTGTGTAGCTGAATATGTGGATCTTTTTCTTTAAATACACAAACTTGTCTGTTCAGGTTGGAATAAACCATTATCGATTATTCATTTGTACTGATTGAATTATCTGAATGAGCCTTTTAAAAATTGCTTTACAGGTATAATTCAGAGTGGCTGCCAAGTGCGTCGGATGACATGTCCTGCGAGCATGTTTAACAGAAATGAGCAGCACATCAGACATTTGTACGTCTTACCTCATCGTGTGCACGTGCTCATGTCACACAGAATGCAGCTTAACTGGCTTGTTTGCTAGCATATGAACAGCAATACCACACGTGTTAGTACCGACGTTCCCAAATCGAACACATTTGTGGTTTGAGCTGGTATGAAAACGCATTTGTGTTGATTTGGCGGGTTTTACAGAGATGACATTTATGAAGACAACTTGTTTGTCAGTCTGATATAAACCACCACAAAAATTTCTGAAGATCCTCTGTTTTCTTTGTTTGTTTGTTTTTTATGTTTAAAGCTTTGTGGATAACAGCAGAATAATACCACAATCGGCCGTATTTTTCCGATCTGCCTACTCCGAGGGGTAACCTCGTGAAGAAGTGTTGTAAATGAAAACTGTGGGACTTGGTCTTTTACACTGTATATTCTGTTAATACATGCCTCTTTCATATATTAAAGGATTATTGATAAAAGTGTTCTTTTTTTCCTTTGTGGTTTATGAAAATAATCATGAACGCTCGGCCTTATGTATTTATTTCTTTTGTCCGAAATCCTTATTCATCATTAATGACACATGAAAAAGGAATGAATGGCCAGTACATGAATACGTGGCCTTATGATGAAGCCTAAGTAGCAATAATAACATTTTTTTTCTTTCTTTCTTTTTTTTTTTTTATGTAATAGGTCTTTCAGCAATCCTGACCCGTATTTGAGATTAAGTTATTTCTACTTGTACATGAAGTCTAATGTTACAGAATATTGTTTATGGGGAAGCAGGCCTACCTAAAGGGCAAAAGATGAATGCTAAACCTACTCATTTACTTACTCTGGGGGTGTTGTTAATGTCTCCTATGTTTACAAAGTCCTTTTAATTCATCATATTTGGATAAATTTAGCCAATAGAGGGAGACAAATAGTGATTCAGAGCTCAGATGCTGACACAGTGCTGCTGTGACCTCCTCTGCTAATCCTGAAAGTCAGAGAAAACGCCGTGCAAAAAGCTGTGCGTTTCTGTATTGTATTCTTGATGTTATTAGCTTTTGTAGAACAGCTCAGATCTATACAAACCCATCCCGTCGACCTGCTGTTGCAGCTCTGCCTTATGATAACAAGATCAAAGAGAAAAATTAATCAACTAGTTTAATCCGTGAACTTCAGAGACATTTTCTTACGCATCTCAGAGATGAAACACTTCATAGTTATGCACGCACTGCTGTTCTTTCCCTGGCAGTAAACAAATAACTTAACAGACAAATGTCACTGGTCTTTTCCATCTTTGTTACCGTTTCTGGCCACGGGGGAAAACGAATACACCGAAAGTCTTAACTTATTACCAAAAAAAAAAAAAAGCATGCAGCTTCATGGACAGACCAGCCAGTACAGCTCCCTCTTTTCTGATTTGATTTAGAGCAGCTGCTACCATCATCTGTCCAATAGATTTGACTGACCTTGTGTTTTTATAGGCGCAGGAAGCATCTTAGGCACCAACGATTCGCTTTCATACCATACTGTAGTTCATCACTGAAAACCAGACCAATTGATATCATTTAAAAGACACAGTTCAGAGAGATCACTGCTCGATGCATGCTCCATTTCCTTTATGAGAGACGTTTAAAGATTTAATCTCCAGATTGTATCTCACATCTGGAAGGCTACATCAGACTCTGCTGCTTCTGCAGTCCCTATTGTTACTGCCTTTCATCTTTGAGAGGAAAGCAGAGCGCCTGACCTTCTCACCTTAAATAATATTAATCACAAGTGTTATGCTTGTAATCTTTTAAATTTGTTTTGATATTATTTTCCCCCCAAGTTCAGTGGAAAAAGTACGGGATGGGCATGATAACAGAACAATAGGGATAGATTTAATAACTTGCATAAGTAAAGCCTCTTGTTATATCCTTATCCCCCTTGTCCAATAACAGCGCTCACTACATCAAACCTTTCCTTCAATTCCCGTGAAGAATGAACAGATTCTTATGAACAGATTCAATATGAACAGATATTGAGCATTTAGTCTCTGGCAAAATAACTCAACAATAAAGGTTAAACAATAAATGACAATCAGATTTTTCAATAATAGAAATAAAGCAAAGCTGCAGTGTGAAAAGTGACCAGGACTACCAGCTTTATAATACTAGTAGTATTGATCTGAACCCACCCTTTTTTTTTGGTCTCACATCAACTCACTGAAAGCTGCCTGCTTGAAGTCTGGAAAAGATCATGGTCTGAGATTCATGCTACATGTGAATCATACTGCTGAGTCAGATCTACGTCGTAACTCACGCCATAACTGCAACCCAATTTTAACCCTGGACCGCAACCTCCTACTTAACCTGACGTGCACCTCCCGAGAAATCTAGCTACATGTCGGGCTGATGCATACCACAACGACTTAAAAAGCATGGAAGGTTACGCTGTAGGAATAATAGGAGTTTCCGGTCATCTGAAGCATTTTTAGAAAGCTCTATTTCATGTTCTTGCACAGTGCCAATTCCAAATCTAAAGATGCCAGCACCAACACCCATCGTACATACACTTCTTCAGACACATACATTAAACTGATAACAGCCTGACAGACCTATAAGGTCTCTTTTTGGGAGAGGACATCTCTGTATCCACGTAACATGAACAGAGCTTCTCCAGAGGGCTGTACAACAAAGCAGGGTTTGGGTTAGTGGGTTAACTGCAGCTTTTGAATGAAAGCTCTGAATGGTTTAGGACCAAAATACATCAGTGACCTCCTGACCCAGTATGAACCTTCCACATCCCTCAGGTCATCTGGATCCGGTTTTTTATCAGTTCCCAGAACCAGACACGGAGAAGCTGCATTCAGCTTTTATGCTCCATATATCTGGAACAAACTCCCAGAAAGCCCCAGATCCGCTGAAACACTGTTTATTTAAATCCAGGTTGAAGACTCACCTGTTCTCAGCTGCATTTGAATAAAGCACCAAATCCACACTGTATTACTTTTTAAGCTTAAATTTCAAAACTTACATTTTAACTACTGATTTTATCTATTGTTTCTTTCTTTTTTCCCATTTTAAATCATGCTTTTTATTTGCTTTTGTTTTTTAGTGTCTCTGTAACGCACTTTGAATGACCTCGCTGGTGAATTGTGCTATATAAATAAACTTGCCTTGCCTTTTTCTGTATTGTAAAGGTAGCTCACTTTTTACTGGGGTGCATCCCCGCTAGAGTTTGCAGCATGGGTAACAGCGCTCTTATGCTCAGAAGCACTTTTTTCTTATGAAAAGAGTACCACCATTTGTCCCACAGACCTCAGCACGGAGCATGGCGAGTAAGTGGTTTTCTAGGTTTCTGAGACTTTCTAAACCCTCTGGCACTCCGTGGGAGATATAGATTCTCAGCAGAGATAACTTTACTTCTTGCTTCATTTCCCCCCCCAGCTGCTAGCTAGGAATTTAATCTTTTTTCATTACTAATTGTTACCCACTTGTTGGTCATATATAAGATTTGTCAGTTCAACACAGCCAGTGTTGCATCTAAAAGGGTAATAACTCTAGTCATTAAAGTCATTATAGCTATTATAGCCCACGGGTGGGCCCTGGAAGGTTAAAGAGTAGCACGGAAGTTATGGGGTTAAACTATCAAAATAACTTTTAAGTAGCTGGTACAGTTATTCTGCTGAGCACTGGGAAAAATGGAAACTTTATTCTGTTTTTGGCTTCTTTTTGTTTTCTCTATAAATCTAGCTTTTTATGTTAAAGTTAAAAAAGTTTAAAAAAAACTGTATTACTAAGTATACGTTTGACTTTTTTTGCTGCTTTCTTTTTTAGAACTATAGGAGAATAAAAGCGGTAGCTATTAAAACCAGCAGCAGTACCACTCATTGCCTTCAGGTGGCACAATAGTTTTAAAAACTATTAGCTTTACCTGTAGGTGGCACACTGTAGCTTTTAGTAGCTGGTCACTGCTCAGATCCATGAGAAGCTTGAAATCTAAAAAAAAGTTTTTGTCTGAATTCATAAACATATGTAATGATAACCTGTTGCTGAATACTGCAGTTGGATCTTATTTACATAAAACTACAGGGCAGTTAAATCTGATTAGACACTCTTGTTGTTTGTGTTTAGGCTTGCAAAAAGTTGTGCTGAGTTATTTCATAAAGTGCAGTGCAGTAAGATTTCCCTCACTGCAGCCTGACTCACACCATAGCCCCCTAAAAAACATCATCAACAACAACAACATACATTTGTGTTCAGGTTGTCTAAATATGCAGTTAAGCAGCTAAATTGGATGCACACAGTTAGTAATTAGCTAATTAAATGGCACGGTGGGGCCTCTGTTTACCATCTTAAAGAAGCCGAATGGCCCCGATGTGACACTCAAGAACAAAAGCATCTTGTTCCTGAAGGCGTGACACCCTATAGCCCAGCCTGGATTTCTTCTATCTGAAATTGGATGAGTCAAAAACTCATGAGCAGCAACTAAGCTCCTAGCACAGATGAATGAAAAACACAGAGGTTTCACAGTCTTGGCCGAGCACAGCATTTCCTTCTTATTGTTCACATGGGAATGAAAGGCATAACTTTCCAGTGAAAGGTGTAAAAGTTTAAGCCCCCTGCATCCACTCTGATTGATCTGAACAAGCATCGAGGAACAACAATATCATTACGAGGCAGTGGGAAACCTCCTTGCGGTTCTCCACAAGGGGAGGGATCATGTCAGCCTGCAGAAAGAGATGATATTGCCTCTGGCATGGACAGAACTTGATTTCATTGATGTGTTCTATAGAAAAAAGCTTTCCCCACCAAACTGTCAAAGGCGCCCATTAAATAGCCGGTGACGTCAAATGTGCGTAAGCTAACTTAGAGAAACAGACATCACATGACAGCACTCTCGCTTTTTCATGTGGTATCTTTATGGAGGGGGGACAAGGGAGTCATTGACACATACTGCAGTTAAATAAAAAATCTTTGAAGTTTTCAAGTAAAAGCTTTTATTTTTTTTCTTTTGGGATTAAATGAAACATGCTGCTTTTGATTTGTTTTCTTATCTAGTGCGTGTGAGGAAAATGAACATCATTATTTTATCTTTTATCCTATAATCAGAAACTCCGCATTATTAGACAGCAATGGCCTCCACTTAGTCGAGACAAACACAGACATCAAATGATGTCATGATGTCTGCCCTTTGTTGTGATCTAACAGATCTGATTGGTTGTAATTGAATGAGTATGTTTCTCTTATTACCACACAAACTGAGATTGAAGCAGGGGCCAGTTGAAGTAACGGCAAGAGGGATTACAATGGCCCAAGCAGCAAAATCGCAGAATTGCTCTTTAGCTGCTGCCTCCTCAGTCTGAGGAATGTGCCGTAGGGTTAAGTTGAAGGAGAGAGCTTCTCAGGCCAACCATAAGTCACCCAAGTGGCTCTACTTTAAAGGCAGAATCCCACAAGAGCTAATTGCATGTCACCCATTTTTAGCCAGAATATTTATCTGAGCTATATATATTGATAGTGCTTCAAGGTGCTCGAAAAGAAGAGCAGGATGTGCGTGTGTGTCTATGAAAAAGACCACTTGTGCCGATGTATTTTTACCACTGCCAGCATTCAGCTCCTTTAATGAAGCAATAGTATTAATACTGTGCTGTAGAAATGCTCTGTTAAAAGCAAATGTTCTGCATTTACTTTACAAAAATGAACTCAAAATACTAAAATTAAAAATAGTAAATACATAAACTAGCATTAGTGGGTACAGTATGTTGAAAAAAGCAATACAGTTACCCGCTGTTAATTGTTAACATTATCAAAATTATATATATATTAAAGTTATTAAATAAATAAGAGGAAAAAGAGAAATATCATTTTGTGAAGCTGCAGCCAGGAAATACTTTCAAACAGAGTGACTTAAATTGATTAACAAAATAGTCTGCAATTAATCTTCTGCCAGTCAGCTTAATTGATTTTTAAACTGTTTGTTAAAAACAAAACATGTCTTTTTAAGATCTTCTTTTGTGTACAAAAATATACAAATTGGTAACTGAAGTTGTATCTTACTAACATTATTACTGTTAAACTGTTTTTTGTTTTTATTAAAGCAAGAAAATGGCATTATGGTTATTGTCAGCCTTTAAAATCTCCAAGTCTAACCATATCCCAAAATGATCTATTGGATTGGGATCTGGTGAATGTAGAGGCCATTTGAGTACAGTGAACTCACTGTCATGTCCATGAAAGCAGTTTGAGATGATTTAAGATTTGTGACATAGTGAGTTATCCTCTTGGAAGCAGCCATCAGAAGATGGGTAAACTGCGGGCTGAAAGACATGGATATCGTAACCAACAATACTTAGGCAGGCTGCGGAGTGTAAACATGCTCAGTTGATTCTAAGCGACTCAAAGTGTGCTAATAAAATACCCACCATAAATTTATACAACAACGGGGTGGATCCAGGCTTTCAGGTTGTTTACACTAAATTCTGACCTACCATCTGAACGTTGCAGCAAAAATCGAGACTCATCAGACCAGGCAACGTTTTTCAAACTAAAGGTTGTCTGATTTGTGGGAGGCTGTGTGGACTGGAGACTCTTTTTTCCTGTTCTTAGCTGAGAGGAGTGGCACTCAGTTTGGTCTTCTGCTGCTGCAGCCCATCTGATAGAAGATTCGATGTGTTGTGTATTCAGATATGCTCTTCTGCATACCTTGCTTACAGCGAGTGGTTATTTAAGTTACCGTTGCCTGCCTATCAACTCAAAGAATCCCTGATGTCACCAAGGCATTTTTGCCCAGATAATTGCCATTCACTGGACACTTTCTCTTTTTCATAGCATCCTCTTTGAACCATACAGATGGCTGTTTGGAAAATCCCAGCAGCAGATCAGCAGCTTACGAAATACTCTGACCAGCCCATCTGACACCAACAGCCACATGTTCCTCAAGCACCTTTCTTCCTCATTTTCATGCTAAGTCCAAACGTTAGCAGCTCTTCTTGACCATGTCTTCATGCTTAGATGCGTCTTGTGATTGTGAAACAGTTGAACAGGTGTACCTAATAAAGTGGCTGGTAAGTGTCTTTATGAAATACCTCTGTATTTTGAATATACCACACAGTACTGCTTACCTAGTAGACATTAGCATGCTAGCACTGTTTAGCATGCTAACATTAGCATTTTGTTCAAACTGTGCCTTCTGTCCTGGCAGGCTCTCAGACTTTGTTTTAGGACAACACATTGATGTCATCAGTGAGCTCATCTAACTCAGAAAAAGCAAGTACCACACCAAAAAGTCTATCTGTTGGTTTCAAAATAACTAAAGGAACCAGCCTTAGCAAAGAGGCTGATGTATCAAACTGGCATTCAGTACTTTGTCTGTGAAGGTTCTCAGTCATCCAGGTCATCGTAGTCAAAGGAGCTTGCAAAGAAAAACGTCTGGACTTCTTTAAGTTGCTTTAAGATGTTTCACCTCTCATCCGAGAAGCTTCTTCAGTTCTAAGGTCAAATGGTGGGGAGTCCCAGATTTAAACCTAGTGGGAGTATCCCCCCGCAGAGGGACAAAAGGACCCCCTGATGATCCTCTAATCCCCTGAGCCAAGGTGTGAAACTGGGTGTGGGCCAAGAAAACAGTCCTCATGAACTGGAAAAATAAAAATAATCTTAATTCTAACCAATATAGAAATTATCTATTAGATTACATTAGTCTTGACACAGCCTCTGCCACCACATTAGATCAATTGCTCTGGGCCCCTTTTATCAGCTCCATCACCTAGTGGGGGTGGGGGGTCATAGTTTGGTCCCGCCTTCACTGTTGTGATTGGTGAGGGGGTAGGGACAGGCTTAGGGCGTCGGGGGGTTCCCCGGAGGCATCTTCCTTGGGGGGCTCAACCCGGGGTAGCGGTCACGTCCGGTTGAGGGCTCTGTTGGCTCTCAGGTGACTGTTTCCTCGCGGCTGCGTGCAGCGGGGCTAGGGGAGGGTCTGTGCTGACGGACGCGGGTTACTGACCTGGCAACCTGGCTGCCCCTGGGTGGGTCCGGGATGGGCGTGAGGTTCTGGGGGCGCTCCGTCTCTGGGCTGGGGCCCGGGCCGGGCCTCGGGGGCTCGGGTCCTGGTTGGTGTGTTGCCGGGGTTGTGGGCGGGTGGGTGCATGGGGGCCCGGCCCTGGAGCAGGGTGCCGCCGGTGCATTGAGCCGCCTGGGGGGCTCTTCAACTGGTGGGGGGGATGGTCACATCTTGCAGGAGCTTTCTTCTCTCAGGAACTCTCTGCAGGAGGGGGAGATACAGGAGAGGTGGAGGAAGATCTCAGCCTGGGCGTTTACCGTCTTATGTAGTCTGGAAGATGTGTGGTTGGTGGGGTGGGTGCAGTTTTCTCTGTGGTGGGGTTGGGTGGACTGTCCAGGGCTCTGTGGAGCCGGGGGGCGCTACTGCACTGGGCCCCGGTCTGATGGGCCTGGGCCCCCCTTCCCTGGCGGGTCGCGGAGGGTGGGAGTGCCTACTGGGGTCAGCGGGGGAGCTGGCCCCAGGGAGGGGTTACCTGCCCCTCCCTTCCTTCCCTCCCCATCTCCAGCTGCCTCCCTCTTCCCGCTCCTCCACAACCACCCACACATGCAGGGCCTTGGAGTGGGGGTATGTCACCAGGGTGCAGAGGAGGCTACCCCCCCCCCCCCCCCCCCCCCGTCCCCTTCTGGCTGCCTCTGCCTCAATTTTATCCCACAACTTAGACATTCACATTATTCACACTCTCATTACACATACATATAGGATCTTGGGGGTGGGCACAATCACGGAGTCCAAATCACCATCAGGGTGTATACCTCACCCCTGACGTCGTTGCCCACCTCTCAATTTTAAATACACTTAGTCATTGAGGGTTAGCAGGAGGGACTATGCGCTTACCTGCTGCTCCTTGGCAGGTAGCTCCATGCCCTCCTGGGTTTTAATTGCACCTTAGAACACATATGCATCAACACTACAATGAGCGGGTGGAGGGAGGTTTGGAGTCTTCTCCCACCCCCATTCTCTGCGGCCTGCTGGAGCGGGAGGGCTAGTAGGAGGAGTTGGCCGTCCGACTGCGGTCTGGGGTGTGGGGCCTCCCTGCTGCTGCGGAGTCGGGGTGGTCTGCCTCTCCCCACCGCAGGGAAAAGGGTAACACCACCTGGGTCTGGGTGCAATTCCCCCCTCCAGGGGCAAGGGTACCTAGACCCGGTTTGTAGAGTACGCTTGGGGAGTGTGATTGTGTGTACAGCGTCTCTTTATGTCTGTCTCCACGTTGGTTGAGTGTGGAGTGAGTGCATATGAGAGCATGAGGGTGGGAATGGATGTTTGTATATGTGTGTGCCTGTATGTCTGTGTCTATATGTCAGGTTGGGTATCAGACGCCACCTCTCTGGGGACACCTCAGGCCCTCCAAGGTTTGGAGGCCTATCTCCACCCACCACCACTTCCCCTGCCGGTGGCGGACTCCCTCAGGTGTCGGTGTGTTGGTGGTTCTTTGTGTCTGGGGGTGGGCGTCCGGGTACACACCGGCTCACTCCTTGGCGGCCGCTTGTCGGGGCCTGGGGCCTGGGGCTCGCTCGGGCCCCTTTGGAGGTGGGGTGCCCCCGGCCTCTCGGCCTAGGGCTCGGTCACTCAGGCGCAGCTGGGGGCCGGCGGAGCTCACGGGCGCGTCACTGCAACTCCCCCTGACTTCTGCTCCGCGGCTGCTGGGCGAGCCCTCATCTGGGACTCTCCTCAGCTCTTACTGGGACAGTGGCGCGGCTGCTCCTCTGTTGGTCTTCCATGGTCTCTTGTGTTCTGGGGGCCTCTGGATGTCTGGAGTTTTGATCTCCTCCATACCCGCTTCACACCCTGGAGGACGGGGCTGTGGCCCCCCCACACTCCCTAGCAGATCATTACATGGAGAAACCTTTGGAATGCAAGCATGCTGATCCACACAGGTATGCACACATGGGTATTCACAGACGCGGACTAAAGCTTTCTTGGCTGCTGCCTCAAAGCACACTGTGCGCTGTCTATCTTGCGTGCTGCACAATATCGTTTATTACTTAGTAAATACTGATATCTATGACTAGCTAGTTTATTGTGATGGTGCTTTGTTTTCTCTATTATTATGTTGCTCTTTGTTGTTTGCTGTCTCCTCTGTTTGTTTTTGTTTGTTTGTTTGTTTTTTTTTTTTTTCCCATACAGGTGACCCAGGAGTTCTTTTTTTTTTTTTTTTTTTGTCTCTCTTCCCCCCCCTTCTCACCGTCTCTTCTCCCCTTTGGTTTTCTTTCTTTCTCTCCCCCTCTCTCTCTCATTCATTCCCCCTGTCCTATTTATTAAAAAAAAAAAAAAAAAAAAAAAATGACAAAGGATGAACTGAAGCTCTGCCATCACGTAATGTCGCATACTGCTGTTTCTGATGTCATTAAAAAAAAAAAAAAAAAAAAAAAAAAGAAAAAAAGAAACTGGGTGTGGGTCCCAATCAGCCAGGGTTTTGGGTGAGCTCATTGTGAAACCTGGCCCCACCTTATCATGCGAATTCCTGAGGTCAGATGGCCCAGGATGTGAGTTGGCGTTAAGGCGTCTGGGAAGGGATCTCAAAACTGGATTATAGATGGCAGACAGTTGGAGTCGTAAACCACCGCCTCTGTTCAAAGATGGTCGCTCACAGTGGACATAGATGGCTTCTTTCACTCCTCTTTCAAACCATCTGTCCTCTCTGTCCAAAATGTGAACATTGGCATCCTCGAAAGAGTGTCCTTTGTCCTTAAGATGCAGATGGACAGCTGAGTCGTATCCTGTGGAGGTGGCTCTTCTGTGTTGTGCCATGCGCTTGTGAAGTGGCTGTTTGGTCTCTCCAATGTAGAGGTCTGGGCATTCCTCGCTACACTGTACAGCATACACCACATTGTTAAGTCTGTGTTTTGGAGTTTTGTCTTTCGGGTGAACCAGTTTTTGTCTGAGCGTGTTGCTGGGTCTGAAATGCACCGGGATGTCATGC
This sequence comes from Aulonocara stuartgranti, assembly GCF_965226115.1. Classification (NCBI taxonomy): domain Eukaryota; kingdom Metazoa; phylum Chordata; class Actinopteri; order Cichliformes; family Cichlidae; genus Aulonocara; species Aulonocara stuartgranti. Next base: position 26,180,845 of record NC_138940.1, on the reverse strand, counting down.
TTGGAGAAAACTCTCCTGTGTTTGTCTGATACACCGGCTACATAGGGGATGACAATGTTGTTGCATCTGTCCTTCTTATCCTCCCTCACTGGTGTCTGATCTTCTTTTCTGTGCTTCTTTGCTGACTTTAAGAATGCCCATTTAGGATAACCGCATGTTTTAAGTGCTTCCTTTACATGCGTGTGTTCCTTCTTTTTCCCTTCAGGCTTAGAGGGAACATGTTCTGCCTGGTGGTGTAGGGTCCTAATTACTCCAAGTTTGTGTTCCAGAGGGTGATGGGAGTCAAAGGGGAGGTACTGGTCCGTGTGTGTGGGCTTCCGGTAAATTTCGATGTTGAGGTTGCCATTCTCTTCAATGTGCACAGCGCAGTCCAGGAAAGGCAAACAGTTATCCTTTGTGTCTTCCCTGGTGAACTTGATGTTTTTATCCACAGTGTTAATGTGCGCAGTGAAGGATTCCACTTCATGTGTCTTGATTTTGACCCAGGTGTCATCTACAACACATATCTGTACCAGTGGCTGGGTACTCTTCCTTTGAAAGAGCCAAGAGCCTTCCTTTCCACTTCCTCCATGTAAAGGTTGGCTACAATAGGTGACACGGGGGAGCCCATGGCACAGCCATGTTGTTGTCTGTAGAAGCCTTCGTTGTATTTGAAGTATGTTGTGGTAAGGCAGAGGCCTAACAGTGTGCAAATCTGATCGGGTGTGAAGTTGGTCCTGTTTTCCAAGGAGCTGTCTTCTTGTAGTCGTTTTCTGACAGTCTCCACTGCCTCCGTAGTGGGTATGCAAGTGAAGAGAGAGACTACATCAAAGGACACCATGGTTTCATCTGGATCCAGGGTAAGTTTCTGGACCTTGTCAGTGAAGTCGGTGGAGTTCTTGATGTGGTGTGGGGTCTTCCCCACGAGAGGAGCAAGGATGGTAGCAAGGTGTTTTGCAATATAAGTGGCTGAGTTTATGCTACTGACTATGGGTCTGAGTGGGACAGTTTACTTAGTACTTTTTAGTACTTTACACTTTATTCAATGTTAAAATGCAATTCTGTTTCTGCTTTTCATTCTGGTGCTGATTAAATTTTAATGTCACAGTGTTAGTTGCTCTCTGATCACTGTGTGCCAAGTATCCAAGTATCATCAGAGGAAAGGTTTAATCGCTGTATGCCAAGTAGCATAATCTATGCTGGTGAACATCTGCAGTCTTTTTCCAGCTTTCTTCTATGCTAAGCCCATTACTCTCCTCAAAATACAAATTGAGATGTTTCCCTTGAGTGTTCAAAAGTCATATTTACCATTTTTTGCACTGTAAAAATAAAACTTTCTAAATGCTTTGAATGATGTTAATTAACAATTTAATTTCCAGGATATTAATAATGTTAAGCTCCACCATGAACACATCAGCCAGTGGCACTTTCAATGCAGCTAAAAGTACAGCGAAAAGACTTCCTTACACACTTTATGCACTTCACGTTTAAGCTTTTTTTGGCATGAAATACAGAATCCCATCTTTGCAGCAGTGCAGTCATAATCACATCATTTCTCCACATATCATCAAGGCTAGCTTATATAATGCACACACCTGCCAACAAGTCCCACTTAATCATATTAGTGAGAAAGCGAGGGTTGTGTGTGTCTGACTACTTCCTCGCATTCCTTAGTTCTGCAGATTTGTTTATCTCCCACCTTAGTATATGTTACTACAAGGCAATTTAATCACACTCCTTTTGTGTTGGTTTTTTAGCAAAGTCATGGTATGATGGCTGCTGTAGCTAAGAGCGAATTGAACCGAGTCACTCCTCCTTGTGTGGGACAGATGCCCAAACACTGTGGCAGCCTTGTTGAAAGGGACCTTTGTAGCTGTCAGGAGCGGTGGAGGGGGCTGAAGAAGCACATGCAGCGCTGCGAAAACACTCACATGAACATGTTCAGACACTGACAATGTGCTTCATTTACATGTCAGGATACAACTTATTTATCAATTTGCTGTTCTGGAGCTTTCAGTGACATCATGTAATCTTCAGCTGCCGATTGAGCGCGCCCAGATGTGAACCAGAAATCCCTGAGCTCCTTTAGGAAAAAATGGATGTTAAGAAAGCTGCATTTCCACGACAACTCGGGCCAACTCTGTCTGCTGATAAAGATCATGTGATGCAATCCAAAGCTCCAGAATGGCTTTTAATGGACCTCGGGGCAGGGTTTTCTGAAGAGCTTTATTCAAGGTCAAAAAAAAAAAAAAGTTGTAATATTATTACTGCATGTTTGAATGTAGGCTATAAAGTCAAATTACATGCTTTTGTGGGGTCTTTTTATAGGCTGTATGTGCTGCTTATAATAATAAATAAACTGTTTAATTTGCCTGGACATTTCTTTAAGCAATGAGAGACAGCCCAGTAACAATTAATACTGCGACAATGAAAAAACATTAATTTTCAAATCACGAGTATCGGCAATACCAGTTCAACAAAACAAAATTGTTCGTTTTTTAAAGCTGATCGAATAGTAAAATGTATGATCAAACTTGACAGTCATCCTAAAAGGCCACTGGACACTTACTTAAGATGTTGTTTTGAATAATTTTACAAATTAAATGAAGAAAATGCTTAAAAACTTTGCCGACTTTCCTTCTAAAACAAACTGTTTTCCTCTGAGCTGAATCCTCACAATCCTTTACTTACCATAATACACAAAATCCGTCCAACAACTGCTCCTACGCAATCAGCATTTGAGCAACCCAACTTGACACATTGGTACGTCTTAGTCCCCCGAAGGTTCTCGTCAGATGCTATGAAGTCACCACGTTGCCTAGCAACCGCCTACCAATGGACTGAAATGACCCATTTGTTGCATTTATGCACATTCAACACCTTTTTTAAAGCATTGTGTCGTGTCAGTAACTTCTTACTGATGTTCACAAAACTTGAAAAATACATGAAGTCAAGTATGTATTATGACGCCATCACCTTGCCTGACAACCACCTAACAACGGACTAAAATCGCAGACCAAGCAATACGGTACTGCATGGGCTTTTACTAGCAGACTATGTCTCTCTCTTATAATGTTTCTGATATGATATCTTTTCATCATCTAACATATAACTCTAGGCACCGGGGCGAGATTAAGTACAGAATCTCTATATGCTGCCAGATCTCTATTCACCCAGAGTCTCATTAAACTGTCATTCAAAACTATTTAAAACAGTACAATGGCCTGTCTGCTACATATCTGTTTTTTAAATGAGTCCACAGACAGGTACTGTCTCATTTGCATTGATTATTATCAGAAGCTTGTCACTGATGTCTGTGTGTTACCAATGAAAATGATGATACTGTGCAAATACTATTCAAGCATAATAAAACTAACTTAAAGTTCAATTGTTTGACTTTTGTTTGAGAGCAGCGCTTGAACTAAAGTCTGATGAACATATCAAAGTCAGGTGGCTGTGATTCACTTGGTAAAGCAGGTTTTGCTTTTCACATGGCACCCCCACTATATTGGTAAAGAGCTGAATCACAACCCCTTAAAGACTTAAATTGCTTGTAAGAAGCACAACTTGCTTAACATTTGGCATCTTTTTCTAGTTTTAGGGCCCATTTTGATCTCTATGTCTAGACTCTGAAGCTAGTTTTGAGAATTATAGTCCATTAAAACTGGCGTGCCGTATTGGCAGATTTCTTTTGTCATTTTTCTTGATACGGGACAATTTGACTATATTTAAGAATATTTGGCTTCTTTCTAGTGGGGCTGGTGCCATCCTGCCAAGATCTATCGAGCTCTCTGAGGCCTTCAGAAAAGGCTATCAGTGGGTGTCTATCAGTCTGGCTGTGGGTTTAAAAAGATCTCCAAATTATTTGAAATAAACTATTCTGCTGTAAGGAAAGTCTTCTTCAAATGGCTCAGATTTCAAATGAATGCCAGTTTTTCCAGGCTAAGGGCAGACTGGTGATGGATGCATAATCGGAAAAATATTACATAGATAAAACATAGAGAATGAACATTAAGATGATGAGCAGGTGTTTTTGGAATAATGTGCTGAAAGACAGAGTTGTCTGGCCATGGTAAAAGCAGAAATATTAGGCCCTGACCCCCAGACTTCAGGAGAAACTATGAGAATATTAGGTGGTGGGAATATTAAGGGTTGAGGTTGTTTGGCGCCTCGGGGACTGGGTAGCTCACAGTCAGTTATTCAATTATTAATCCTGCATCGCGCCAAAGAGTGCTTGATGATAATGTGAAGGCATCTGTCTGTCTGCAATTTTCAGTGAAAATGTAAATGGGTTTATCAGGAGAATAATTATTCTAAAGCACACAGAGAAACATATTGAGAAAAGGCTCAGGAAGGAAGAGATAGAGCCAAAGCCCTGATTTCAATCCCTTTGAAATGCTGTTGGGAGATTTGAAACACATGGTACATAAAAACACTCCTGAAGGACACGAAAGTGGGGTCAAAATGTAACAATTGTGCGAAATAGCTACAGTAATTTTTTGTTGTTGTTGTTTGCCACAGAGGGCAATACCGGCTTTCGAGGCTTTATCTTTACTTCAGACTCTCTGGATGTTTTTGATAATCAATAATTGTTTAAGTCAGCGCTGCTTCAACGAGGACTGTCCAAATTTATACATAAACATCACAATTTCTTGGGCTGTTCTTACTTTTTTTAAATATTGTGCGTATTATATTGTGCATGAGCACACCCCGCCTTGGTTGTGTCACTGGTGCATTTATTCTTTAAGCCTCATAGCAGATTTGTGCACAGAGTGTCTGCACCTATTAAACTGGTCTGCTGGTTTCTGCTGCCAAACCTCTCGTCTTCTGGCTTTTTTTTTTATTGCCTCCTCTAGTCTGAGCCAATTGCTGAAACCATATTGCCTCCTTTAAGCATCCCGACTCAAACAGTATGTTCTCTGGCAAGTAAACCGCAGCACGACGAGCTCTGTGTGGATGGATTTGCACATTATTACAGTTACGAATTAAAGATGCGAGTCACCAGAGCCTCAGCTTCTATGAGGACAAACAACAAAAAAACGCCGACCTTTTTATTGTCGCACTCTAGAAAGGCCACGCTTTAAAGCTATTTATGACCTTCTGTGGGGGCCAGGTGGGGTAGGGTTTAATAGAAAACACTGCACAAGGAACAGCAAGAAACTTTGTGAAAGTGACAGTGGGCGTCCGCTTCCGGCGTGCTCTGTGCAAGGCCCACAGCAGGAGTCCCTCTTAGCAAGACAAACACCCTTGCGTCTGCCTGCGTGTATGAAAGCGGAAAAGTGTTTTTCAGCGTTTAAACTGAATGTCAAAATCAATGTCCAGATTTCGTTTTGATATGGCTGAGGGTTGTCATATCACATTAAGATGGATGCCCTGTGGGGAGGTGTTGCCAGGAAGTGCGATGAGGAGGATCCTTTCCTCCAGGAGGAGCTAATCAATATGCCTCTCAGACACTCTCTTTTCCAGTCTAAGCACCGCTTTTTTTAACACTGCTGACACAGTTCAATTAAACTTGTGCTGCAGATAAAGAAAAGTCCGATTCAGTGGATGGAGCCGAGTCTAACTCATTTCAATTTCAGAACACTCAATCATTTCCCAGCTATTTAATCTCCATTCCACACCTTTTTTAATATAGATGATCAAAACAATTAAGTTACGATGCATCTGGATCAGCACTTGAATGTAACCCGATCGCTCTTTCATAACCTGCGCGTGCATGCTAGTGTGTGTGTGTATGTGTGCGCTGAGATATGACAGATAACACCTTGCACAGCGTGGTTGCATCCTCTGTCATCACTCCATCAGGTGTGCCCCGACGGAGGCAGAACAAGTGTGGAAATGATTATATTGAGGTGCCTCGGGGCTGTACAGAGACACCTGATCAATATTCAATCTCAGTTATTTCACCCCGCATTACCATCTCACGCGGCGCTGCTCGATGACTGGAAGGGCCGTCTCTGCTCGTTGAGACTGAGAATCGCTTAATCAGAGAAAGTAACTAGATTTAGTGGCGTCAATAGGAACATGTTAGCCAGTGTGTTTGAAGCAGGTCGGGATATTCTGTTCAGTCTTTGATGCAGGAAGACAAATTGAGGAGGATTCTTCCAGCACCTCGAGACAGAAATCGTTTCAGTAGTTGTGCCAGTGAGTGGGAGAGATATGAGGTGCATTAGTGAGCTGTTAGTAGTGTTTATTTATTTTGTGGGTAGCAATATTAGCTTGATGACAAAAGTAAAACAATAGAAGAGCGCTTAGAAAGTGTACTGAACGCCGAGGCCAGAGGATATCTTTTATGGTGGATTTGCTTCATAGTACTTGTGGTAATTATCCAAATACAGTTACTGAAGAGTTTTTGGATGTGTTACAACCCTCTGGCATCAGGAGACAACTTCCTTCCAAAGCAAAGATGAATCACAAAAGCGCAGCACTAAGATGTTTGCCCATTTCTGGTTTCTGGTGGCACCAGGAGAATCTATTTATTGGAGAACCTTAGCCAACTGGTTTTCATGACAGCAATAACTTAAAACAGTCGCTTTCTTTATGAATTATCGGTCCCTCATTGCTGTGAAACTCTCTGGCGCTTTTCTACTCTGTTTCAAAAAATCTGTTGTAGAGTTGCTGCTGTGCTTGGGATCACTGTCCTGTGGCTCATTTGTGGCCAAGCTGTTGAACAGATAGCCTCACATTTGACTCTAGAGTATTTTGGTAAACAGAAGCGATCACTGATGGTCGACTGAATGACTGCAAGGTGGCCAGGTGTGGTGGTTACAAAAAACAGTCCAAATCATGCTGTGCTTGACAGTTTGTATGAGGTGTTTGTGCTCATATCCTGTGTTTGGTATTTGTCAAGCGTGGAGCTGTGCATTATGTAAACACCTCTACTTTTATCTCGCCTGTCTTGTGGTTTGTTTAGATGGGACTTTGTAAACTACACCGTGCTGTCATGCTCTTTTTAGAGAGAAGAGGTGTTCCCCTGCAAACTCTGCCGTACAAGCCAAACTTGTTCACTCTTTTTCTAATTGTGCTGTCATGAACATTTCACATGCTAACCGAGGCCCGTAGAGCCTGAGATGTAGCTCTTGGTCTTTTTTGCACTTTCTCCATGCAGTACACAGTCTGACTTTGGGGTGAATTTGTGGGGATGTCTACGGTGGCCCTGAGAGGCCAAACGGACTGATCTTAAGAAAACATCAGCAATAAGAAAAACGCTGCAAAAGCACACAGAACACAACGGAAATAGGAAAAACGACAACGGAAATAGGAAAAAACAGATTTCCAATAGCACAAGGGAAGTGTTTCTGGGGAGACAATAACCAGACGAACCAGTTGCTGGAACCCAAAACATGCTAGGTGTGTTTTATCATGATTCATATAATACTGATGACAGATTTTTAGGCTAACACACTTACCTCTCATCTTTTCTTTCCTCATAAAACCGATAGATCCTCCACTTCTTTTAAGCGCAACTCTTAACATATTTTGGTTCCTGCAACTGGTCCGTCAGGTTATTGTCTCCCCAGAAACACTTCCCTTGTGCTTTCGGAAATCTGTTTTTTCATATTTCTGTTTTCTTTTTTCCTATTTCCGTTGTGTTTTGTGTGCTTTTGCAGCGTTTTTCTTATTGCTGGTGTTTTCTTAAGCTGCAGTCCATTTGGCCTCTCAGGGCCACCGTAGATGTCCAATGTTGGGAAGATTGTGAGATTATGTAAAGACATACCTAAAAGCTTGAGACCAGCAAACTGCTAAAACTTCTACTTTTTTAGAGGTGCTCACACTCACTGATGAATGTTTAATCAAATACATTTGATTAGCAGCACCTAGCTGCTATTTTTCCTTTCCTATGGAGGGAGTATGGGTGTACTTATACATAGATATGAAGAGCCGATCCCGATTCAGACCAAATTTTAACTGGGTTCCACTTTCCCCCATCTCTTCCCCAAGTTTCATTTGGCTCAGGAGCTTTAGTCTTATCTTGCTGACAGAGTAGAGTGACAGAAAAACAACAGACAGGCAGACAAACGGTGCTGAAAATCTGCCACTGCCTCAGTAGCTGCGCTGGCTGTTTCAGCTTTTTTCAAGGAAAATACTCCTGTGAGCAGAGCAGTTGAGAAGAAAGATGGCTGAAAAGGGGTTTAAGTTTGCTTCTTAATGGGGAACAATAGGCCTGGTATCACAGCTCTGCATATCTACGTCTATGAGACTGGACATTACACTGAGTAATGTGCTCATAAAATTTGTTACAGCAACTGTACTGAAACAGAAAGTCTCTTTATGTTATGAGAAAAAAGTGTAATTGTGAAGTTACCGAGTCATTTGTATTAAAAATTGCTTGGGGAGTTGATTATGTTCAGCCTGTTAGAACAGAGTAGGAAAAAGAGCCAGAACACAATGAACCAGTGCCCTAGCACGGACACGAGAAGTACCTGATAATAGTTGGAAAATATTACCCCATCTTCCCCACAGGCAGTGAAGGAGACAAAGCAAAGAGGTACAAAAGGTAACACTTGAATTGGTAAGCATGGAAGAAATAGTACGCCATCATTTTCTGTTACACCCATGACTCTAAAATTAAATCCACAAAATACTCAAATTTGTTGTAATTTAAATTAGAAACGCTCATCTTGCACATTTTGACCAATGTTCTTATTAAAAATCAAGAATTAAAATAAGCTTAGTGCTTTTCTGATAGTTTAGATAATAACAGTTTTCCTCCAAGATCCTGGTAGACAAAGAAAAGAAGACATGGAAGAAATGCTCTTATGAAGCCTCAGATAAGTCCCCTCCGTCACTATAAAGCATTCAACCTTGTGACTCAAATGACTCAAATTAAAACTCAAAGTAATTTGAAAGTTTTCTTCTTTTGATTAAATAACTGTTATTACATAATAATAGAATATATTAATTATACTATTTATTAATATTTAAAATGATAATTTATATTAATAATGCTTTTGAAATGTTACAATTGTAATATAATACCACATTTTTACTAAGGTTATGTCACAGCTGTCATCTCCTCCTGATGTTTAAGTCATCAAACAGTCACGAGGTTTTAAACTACAGTTCTTTTAGGAGTTAAGCTGGTTGACAAAAGCTAAAAACGGTGTACATGCATAAATAGCTTTGGGTATGCTACACTAAAACACCAACAGCAGGAAACGGCACAGTGTTCTCATGTTGCCTCGCTTGCTGTTTATAGCGTTCGGCCAAGATGTATCTAAGAAATTTGTTTACTTGACCTGGCACGACAACGCTGCCGAGGAGTTTGCTGTTGAGTAAGAAGCAGGGACTGAGGGTTTACGCTGTTTGGAGTGTGTTTTTCTTGAAAGCCTTCATGAGAAAACACTGAATCTTTAGCTCAAGCAGGAATTGCACAAAACCTTCATTCAACACAGTGTCCTATATGATTTTTGTTATTGCAAATATGCATTCTTTTCTGTAGCTGAAAAGTCATGTTAGGCGAGGCCTGAAGACCAAGCTTTGTCAGTACAAGGCTCCTCTTTATGTCAATGGAACAGAGGCCATGACTTATACTTTCAAGCTTATGAGCCTAGATGACTGCACAAAGAGCTTCCAGCGTGGATCACTGATGTGCACAACTGACTACATTCGAGCAGCTCTGTTAGCTTTCTGCTTTAAGCCCAGAGTAATGTTCTCTAAAAAAAACCCAACAACAACAAAGGAACAGTCACACATTTACTCTGAGAGGTTTTTAATTTAGAAAACCATAAAGAAGCTTTCTGTCACTTTAATGTTGGCACTTGAGTGTCAGCTTGCTGTCACACATAAAGAGGTTTATATTGTGCTTTAGTGCAAATTGCTTTGCATACTACAGTATGTGTGCAGCAGTACAGCATAGTCTCATTTGTTGATGATTTAGGTTTGTCTGTCAGTCAAGTTTTTTCCTTTATCAGGCTTTAAAAATCTCATTAATTCAGTTTATTAAAAAGAAAAGCTTTAAGTCAAAGGTCTTGCCTCACTGGAAGAGTTGGTGGAGGATCTGTAGTGGAGTTTGTTTCGTGTTTGGTGCTTTTAGCAGTTTGAAAAGTTGCTGCATGGAAAATTAGTTCAATAATTTACATAATATTTACGTAATATACAGTCATGTGAAAAAGAAATTACAGTATACCCCTGCAAAGTTGTGGTTCAGAGTTTGCAGTCTCAGTCGTTTTCTAATTTTTCCTTAGAACTAAGAATTGTTTGTGGAAACCCCTGGAATTTCACAGAAACTGCACATGTCCTTTGCAGCTTGGCATGGTGAAGTTTGAATGTAGCCAATTTGAGTGCATCAGTCATGTCTCCTTATTATTATCTCTGGCAGACGTCCAGTCCAGCATTCCCAAAATTTGCTGTTTTTCCACACTTAGCGGGTGCTTTAAGAGCGTAACACCCTCCAAATTTCAACTACATATCTGTAATTTCTTTCAGTTCATGTTAGGATATAATGAACACATGACACATCCCACTGTGTCGCTATTCTTTGGAACAAAGACTAAGCCAAATAAGCTCACCCCATGATTCAGTAGCTTATAGAACCACCTTTGGTGAAATAATCATTTTCAGTCTCTCACATCGTTGTGGAGGAATTTTGCCAAAATGTTTTCCTTACAATATTGCTTTAGTTCATTGATGTTGCTCTTAACGTCTCTCAGCTGTCAGACAGATGGCTTCACATCTGAATAATCTGGTATCCAGTGGTTGCAAAACAAGCCCAAATCATCACCGCTCCACCACCGTGCTTGACACTTGGTGTGAGATGTTTGTTCTGATATGTTGTGTTTGGTTTGCTCCAAATGGGATACTGTGTATTATGACTAAACCTTTTCACTTTGGTCTCATCCATCCAAAGGTCATTGTTCCAGACATTTTGTGGTTTGTTCAGATACAATTTTGCAAATCTTTGAGAGAAGAAGCTTTCTCCAGGCATCCCTTCCAAACAAGCCATACTTGCTTGGTCTTCTTATAATTGTAATGTGATGAACTTAAACACTTAACATGCTAACTGCAGCCTTTAGAGCCTGAAATGTAGCTCTTGGGTTGTTTGCAATTTCTCTGAGCATTGCACGGTTTGATCTTGGGGTGAACTGACTGGGACAACAATACATTCGCTGCTGGTACGATTGTGGATTCACACCTGAATGTTTCCAGAGTAGCTGCTTTTATAAAGGTGATCATCAGTTAATCGTTTGCATTTCATTAGCAGCACCCAGCAGCCACTTACCATCCTTCTATGGAAGCAGTGAGGATGCACTTAGTTTTTCCTCACACTGCTTCTGCATTTAGGCTTAATCTTTGTCAAATGCATAATGATATAATATCGTGTTGTTCATCTCAGGTTATATTTACCTAAATTTAAGATCTGATTAGGACCTGATTATTTGTATTGTCTCCTTAAATGTACTTTCCTTTTTACATGGCTGTATGAGACATGTGATATATTGTCTTATCATATATTAGTTGCCTTTAATACTGCTCTAAAGCCACCTTAATGTGCTCTCAGATTAGTTTTTTTAACTATCTGCCGGGACCAATCTGACCTTTGTAGTTTTTACTATTTGCCACAAAGGACTACAAAGCGTCTTAAACTTATAAGGATTAATGAAGTAATGCAATCTAGTATATGCAGTATATGCAAATGCAAGAAATGAAGAACTGAAGCTAAGCAGGGGAAGAGGAGATAAAACATAATTGGTAAAGTGCCTGAGCTTGATCAGGGACTTCCACTGCAACTGTACTGCTGGGTTCATATTGTTCTCCTGAGTGTTAAAAAGCACCAATCATTTTAAAGGGCTTTACTTTGTGCACGTTTTTTCCAACTAATCACAACTTTGTTTTTACCCAGAGAAAGTCATGACGAGCTTACTTACTGCTTCCTAGCAGAGAAATGTCAAGATGACGATATACAGAGAAAATGGCATAGTTTCTGAATGTCACCCTCTCTTTCCCCTGTGATTTTCACCTTTTCTCCAGGGTTTCGATGTGTCTTCAGTTTTCCTTTGTCACAGGGTGCTAAACCATGCTTCTTCATCCCCCTAAATTGCGCTCTTTCTGATAACGTAAAAAAAATGTCTTAGTTGCACTCAAGTAGAAAGGAGAAGGATTCTGGAGGAGCAGAATCCTGAACAAAAACTGTAGAGGCTTTGTTTATTTTCACAGAGCTTACTTTTCTGTGTCATATATATGCATCAACAGATAATATAGCTGATTAAAGTACACTGTCACACCTTATTCAGATTAATCTCACACAGTGCAGTGTTTCTACCCTTGTGCAAGTTGATCCACTCCACAACAGTCTCCCCACCCATCTAAGCCCAGCTCTGCCTTCAGCATCCGCCTCCTTCTATTATTATTAAATTTCCCAAAGGCAGTATTGTTGATTTGACTGTAGCGTACTGCTTTCGGGTGAACTGCTCCATGAAAGTAAACAACCTCCTGTGACAGCATGCTGGTTTAATATTAAGAATTAGGTTCAATAAAGTTATTAGTCTCTCTGAAAAAAAATTTAAACCCTAATTTCAAAGAATGCATTTAATGATCCAAACTCAAAGCTAACTTGAAGATGTTGCACACTTATAGTCTGTAATTTGATACACATTCCTCAACATATGTATTTGCAAAGCACTTTACAGTGGTAATACACACAGACGCACGCTGGACCAGAGGCACGTTGGACAAATTACTAACCCTTAAAAACTGACCGAATTAGTGGTCACTTTTTTATTGGATCTAGAGGTTATATTCTAATTTAATTTGGTACTGTGTTTTACACATAAGTTGTGATTTCAGTCTCTCTCATTTGGTGTTTAGACTTCAAAACTACTTAGTTAAGATGCATTCTTCTAAAATGACATGCATTAGATTTCAAATTGTGATAAATGGCACCACTGTACACGAAGGGAAAGAAAGCGATCCTATTCTTAACTACTCTGTGAAATGGAGGCGAACTAGTGAGCCATACTGTCGATTCCTCTGACGGGGTTCATATTCATACATTTTATTTACACATGTTCAATAAGTATGTGGATGTTGACGCAGCCTTAGAATATGCAATAATAATGTGAGCGAAAATCATAAATGTGGCAAACAGGGAAGTCTTAGAATAACTTGTGAACTGACAATAATAACTTTTTACCTTGAAAATGACTGAAAAAGAGACAAAAACCTTCAGGAAGCCTGGAGAACTGTTGCTGAAGACCACTTCTGTCACAGTCCTGAGTCTGTGGACTGTGTTTTTCTGTTATTCTCTATTAGTTCTCCTTGAATTCATGATGTGTTTTTGCTAGCCTCTTGGTTTTGATTTCTGTCTCTAGTATTCCGAGCTCCTTAGTTCCTTAGCATTTCTTGTGTTCTAGTTCTTAGGTTGTGGTTCTGTGCTACTTCTGTTTAGTGTACAGTCATTTTTGCCAGTGTGTTCATTTGTTCTCTGTCAGCTGTATCCCCTAGTCAAGTCCTCGTCTGTTATGTTTCCTGTTTTACTTTGAAAGTCTGTGTATTATTATTCAATGTGTTGATTTTTGCTTCACCTTTGTCTTGTCATGGGGCGATCGTGGCTCAAGAGTTGGGAGTTCGCCTTGTAATCGGAAGGTTGCCGGTTCGAGCCCCGGCTTGGACAGTCTCGGTCGTTGTGTCCTTGGGCAAGACACTTCACCCGTTGCCTACTGGTGGTGGTCAGAGGGCCCGGTGGCGCCAGTGTCCGGCAGCCTCGCCTCTGTCAGTGCGCCCCAGGGTGGCTGTGGCTACATTGTAGCTTGCCATCACCAGTGTGTGAATGTGTGTGTGAATGGGTGGATGACAGGTTGTGTAAAGCGCTTTGGGGTCCTTAGGGACTAGAAAAGCGCTATACAAATACAGGCCATATGTCAGATTACTCTCAGCTGTGCTCTCCTCCTGTTTCACATTCCCTAATCACCTCAGTTTGTATTCAAGCCCTGTGTTTTTTCCCTGCCAGTTGTTGCGTCCTCCACGTTAGTTGTGTGTGTGAGTCTCTTGTCTTGTATCGTCAGCTCATATCAAGTCACCAAGTATTCTTGGTTTACTTAACCTTCCTAGTTGGAGTTTTATTTTTGTGTGGCCAAGTTTCTTATGCCAGCAAATAAGGCTGCCACTTTTGAGTTAACTATTCTGTCTCGGAGTCCTGCACTTGGGTCCAGCCATTGCCAGCCACACAGCTCACCGTGACAGTTTCTGACTCCTTGGAAAAATATAAAGAAACGAGGAGTGAAAACTTTTGCACAGCACTTCTTCTTCTTGTGGCTGCTCCCTTTAGGGGTTGTTACAGCAGATCATCTTCTTCCATCTCCTGCTATCCCTAGCATCCTCCTCCGTCACATTGACTCTATGCACGTCCTCCTTCATTACATCCATGAATCTTCTCTGAGGTCTTCCTCTTTTCCTCCTGTCTGGACGCTCTAGCTTCAAGTTTCCATCATTTTTCCTCAATCTGCACATGTCCAAACCATCTCGAACTTGCCTCTCTAACCTTATCTGTGTCGATCCTCGACGCCCCCAATGAAAACCTCCTCATTCTCTTCATAGCTGCCCTCATTCTCTTCTTACTAATCCTCTGAACTTCCCGATTCACTAACCGTCCTCCACACCATCCCTTCTCCTATCTCGCATTGTATTGATTCATAAGTGTTAGTTAATTTCCATCTCTATCCTTAATCATCCTAACCTACTGTACATCCTTTCCAGTTTAATCTCTCTGCCTAACCAATCAGTACAACTCCTGCTCTCTTTCCTTAGTGTTCAGTCTCACATACATGCATACCTTTTCCTTTGAATACTACTACACTTCCTCATTTTACCACCAGGTCTCCTTGCCTTCTTTCCTCTGCCTTGAGACTACACCCAACACCTTCCTGGCAGTTTCCCTCACCACTTCAGCTCTACGTTCCCAGCCATCTGGTATCGCTTCACTACCACCTAGAGCCTGCCTCAACCCCTCCCTGAACTCTGCACAGAATTCTTTCATCAAAATCCATCATTTAACCCCTGCTTCTCACTTTACTTGCTTCGTCTTCTTAGTTTCTAAAGTCATTCTGCATACCGTCATCCAATGCTGCCTAGCTACTTTCTCCCCTGACGCCACTTTTCAGTCTTCTATCTACACTCAACAAAAATATAAACGCAACACCTTTGTTACTGCTCCCATTCCCCATGGGATGGACGTAGAGACCTAAAATTCATTCCAGATACACAATATAACCATCCCTCCCAAACAGTGGTCACAAATCAGTCCAAATGTGTGGTAGTGGGCACATCTGCTATATTGAGATAATCCATCCCACCTCACAGGTGTGCCACATCAGGATGCTGATCTGACATCATGAGTAGTGCACAGGTGTACCTCAGACTGCCCACAACAAAAGGCCACCCTGGAATGTGCAGTTTTTTGCGGTATTGGGGGTCTGGGGACCCAGAACCGGTCAGTATCTGGTGTGACCACCATTTGCCTCATGCAGTGCAACACATCGTCGCATGGAGTCTATCAGATTGTCAATTGTGGCCTGTGGAATGTTGGTCCACTCCACTTCAATGGCTGTGCGAGGTTGTTGGATATTCGTGGGAACTGGTACACGCTGTCGTATACACCGGTCAAGCACATCCCGAACATGCTCAATGGGTGACATGTCCGGTGAGTATGCTGGCCATGCAAGAACTGGGACATTCTCAGCTGCCATCTGCCCTGAACAATGTGAACCATGATTCATCCGTGAAGCGCACACCTCTCCAACGTGCCAGACGCCATCGAATGTGAGCATTTGCCCACACAAGTCTGTTACGGCGAAGAGCTGGAGTCAGGTCAAGACCCCAATGAGGACGACGGGCATGCAGTTGAGCGTCCCTGAGACGGTTTCTGACAGTTTGTGCAGAAATTGTTTGGTTGTGCAAACCAATTGTTCCAGCAGCTGTCTGGGTGGCTGGTCTCAGACGATCTTGGAGGTGAACCTGCTGGATGTGGAGGTCCTGGGCTGGTGTGGTTACACGAGGTCTGCGGTTGTGAGGCCGGTTGGATGTGCTGCCATATTCTCTGAAACGCCTGTGGAGACGGCTTATGGTTGAGAAATGAAGATTCAATGCACGGGCGACAGATCTGGTTGACATTCCTGCTGTCAGCATGCCAATTGCACGCTCCCTCATTGCTTGTGGCATCTGTGGCATTTTGCTGTGAGACAAAACTGCACATTCCAGGGTGGCCTTTTGTTGTGGGCAGTCTGAGGTACACCTGTGCACTACTCATGATGTCAGATCAGCATCCTGATGTGGCACACCTGTGAGGTGGGATGGATTATCTCAATATAGCAGATGTGCCCACTACCACACATTTGGACTGATTTGTGACCACTGTTTGGGAGGGATGGTTATATTGTGTATCTGGAATGAATTTTAGGTCTCTACGTCCATCCCATGGGGAATGGGAGCAGTAACAAAGGTGTTGCGTTTATATTTTTGTTGAGTGTATTTCAGATTGCACCCTCTGCATAAGATGTAATCTACCCGTGTGCACCTTCCCCCTATTCTTATACATCACCCCATTTTTCCACCCTCTTCTTCAAGTACATGTTCACCACAGCCATTTCCATCCTCTTCACAAAATCCACTACCATCTGTCGTTACAGGTTTCTCTCCTCAACACCATACCTACCTAACACCTCACCTCCTCGTTACCTCTGTTCCCTTCACCCATATGTCGCTGCAGCCTGCTCCAATCACTACTCTCTTCCCCCGGAAACACTCTCCACCTCTTCATCCAACTTACCATACAATTCTGCTTTTACTTCTACCTGGCATCCAATTTGTGGGCATACAACATGACTACATTTCAGCTTCAAACTTCATGATTCTCATTCTCATGATTCTGCCTGACGCTCTTCACCTCCACAAAACTATTCAGATACTCTTCCTTCAAGATTACTCCTGCTCCATTTCTCTTCCCATCTAAACCATGGTGGAACAGCTTGAATCCACCTCCGATGCTCCTGGCTTTGCTTCCCCTTTTGCACCATATTTTCAAGACACCCTGAGTTAAGATTTTGTGATTAGATATAAGATTGCAATCCTGGTTAGGTGGGAGTTTTTCCTCAGTGAAGAATGTTTTTTGTTTTTCAACTTATGAAACAAAGTTCAAACCTAAGTGCATCCGTGTGTGTGTGAGGAATGAAAAAAAAAGTGCTCATAATCAGAGATGGGCAGTAACGCATTACTGTAATCTGATTACTTTTTTCAAGTAATGAGTAAAGTAAGGGATTACTATTGCAAAAATGGTAATTATATTACCGTTACTTTCCCGTAGGAACGCTGCGTTATTGCGTTACTAAAACCGTGATATTTTTTGCGAGAATGTGTCATGACATTGACGTAAGCGAGTGCGACGTTCGTGACAACAGCTGTGTGCAGATCAACAATGGATCATATATTGAGTGCGGGAGAGAGTATGAGCATGCAGCGTTTAAAGCGTGGAAGTACTGACCTTACTTTGAGTTTGATTCCATAAAAAGTGACAAAAACATTAGCGTCCATCGTGCGTGGGAAGAAAACTTCTTTTTACAGCGAAAAAAACCCCTAAACTTCCGAGCAAGCACCGAGTGCGCTACGACGTAATGGGAAACTCACAGAGAATTTCCCATTGTTCAACTCACGGCTGTGGCACACCTGCACCAGAGTAAACCTCCGCCTACCCCACTACTGCTTTACAGGTGAAAATAGAGCAACAGGACCGCTAGTCTTTGATTTTATTTATTTTCTGCTGTGTTTTACTTACATCTATTTGAAAGACTGAGTGTAAACACAAAAAATATTTTATTTTATGTGCTGGAATGTGCAGAAAATAGATTTAAATGTTAAACTAATTTATTCAAGTCAGAGAATGTTGTATATAATTAAATTTAAAGTTAAAAGATTAAAACTAATAAAACAAGATTTAAAAAGAGACTTTTCCATTTGATTAGATTTTATATGATATATATCAGTAACTAATTATATGTAATTAGTTACTGATTACTTTTTTCAAGTAATTTGACCAACACTGCTCGTAATACATAATCAGATTCCACCATGGAGTGTGTTTTGCATATTTAGGTCTGGTAATTTTTTATGGATCATCTCCCTGCAGTGCAAATAGAAGTGGGCTCTATCCCGGGGAAGCTTGCTGTAAAATCCCTCGTGCCACAACCTCCTGGTGTTGCATTAAGATTTAATTTCCAGTAAAACAATGAGTCTTAACATGCATCAGAGCTGCAAGGGAGAGCAACAAGTGTTGCTCGCATGGCTCTCCATCAGCAGTCACAAGACCTCAACCCCAGTGAATATTTGGCATCATTTGAGGAAGAAAATTTTCAAACAACATCACAAGACATGCTCTGGGATGCTCTAAAAGCGAGCTGGAATTTTGTGTTTTGTGTGGTAGAAGGAAAGAAATAGTTACGTGAGGTGTGAGTTCTGATAAAAGCAAACAGTGAACAAAACCAGACTTTTAAGAGGGTTTCAAACACTGAGAGCAGTATCGCTGTGGCAGAGGCGGAGTGGAAAATCTGATTAGTGACCAATTGCATGTAATCTGGGGTTTTAGGCTGTATCCACACTGATAAACCTGAAACACACATTTTTCTCTCCTGCTGGGCTTTGTATCCGTGCCAGAACTGCTCTTTGCAGTTTCGAAATCGAGCTTTTTGGGACTGCTGACTATATTAGGTGAATCTGATAGCGCACGTTTCTTACATAACTTAGGAACGAGCCTCATGGTCTTTTATAGATGCTCCAACCATGCTCTGATCATAAAGTTGATGATGTCCGTGAAGATGTCAGAGCCTCGGAGTGGAAAATTCAAGACAAATACACATCTGTGTAACGCTTGGCAGTAACATGTTTGATAGGTGATCTCATCGCTGGTACGGGTTTGAATGCAGATCCACTGGGGAAACAGACACACAGAACCAGCATCAGCACATGTATGCACAAGCGTCACAATGAAGGATGATCCACTCATTTACATCCTCTGTGTACACAAAAGTACGTACTAATGCACAGCCTATAGTGATGTGTTACAGTGGACTCAAAAATCCTGGGAAACTTGCCTGGATGACGACGGAAAATCTAAGATGTTTTGATCAAGTTTTCTTTGAATTTTCAACCTCAGGCTGCAACACATGTTTATTTGCACAAGAGACATGACATGATGTCCCTTTAAACCAACGTAGAGATGCATGTTAATGCCAGATGTGAACAGGGTGAATGTAAGGCTCCTTGTAATTCAGCACACTCTGTCATCTGTTATGACTTTGCAGACTTGCTACATTTTAAAGGTAACAGCTATGCATGTCGCCTTCAGTCTACTGCTTAATTATGTTGTCTATGTGCTCATCTTCAAGCCACCGTAACATCTTAATGTGTTCTGAATTTTGATTGATTTGACTGCACATGTCACATCCACATTTTAAACTTTATTCTCTTAATCATCTGATTTATTTCATGCAGGCAGGCAGAGAAGAGCTCTCTCTGCGGATGGCTCTCTAAAGCACCGCATTCAAAGCGGCTTCCCTCTTATTAGTTCTGGTGCTCATCAAATTTTTACACTGTGGTGCTCGAGGGTTTAAAGTTAATACTTTTAAAGTCACTGAGTGCCATCGTGTTTAATTTGTACGTGAGCGGTCACAGTTGTTGGAGATCAGCTCCAAATCACCCAACAATCTGCTTCCCATTCACTCGCCAGCTAATAAACCCGCGAGGCAGGTTTAAGACTGCTGCAGTGCACGCTCGTGTCACATCCACATCCAGCGCTCTCCTTCGATCACCGCGGTGCATGTAAACGTTCGCTCCACCACGAGTTCTGCCACACTGCTCACCTGAAAATTATGCTGACGTGCGCTGCTGTCGCTGGCGTTCGTACAGCATTCATATGCCTTCCTGCACCACGAATCCAGTCGCATTTTAATACTTTCAAATGTCTTACATCAACACTGTGCACACACGTTCCCATAATCATCTTTTTCATTTGAGTCGACGTCCTGAAACCTAAGCCTTCTGATTGTGACAAGTTCTGACTGTGCTTCCTGCGTGACTGAATATGTTTATGGTTGTCTACAAATTCCGCATTAAGAACAAAACCAGTTTTGTGTTAGAATTTGTGCTCCGGTTTAAAAAAAATAAGCCAAAAGTAAACAGTGCGGCTCATTTATGTGTTCAAACAGTTTGAGCAATGACAGAAAGTTAAATTAAAGCAGATTGTGGCTCCACAGATGATCCCTGTTAATGCTTTTGGTCTTCAACATTATTACTGAATGAATTCAGGCTGAGTTTGAGTTTGAGCAGAGCTCCGAACACAAACAGTATTTTTTTTTACTGTTAGAGAGATAGATTTTCAGGTAGCATCAGCATTACTGTGAGAGAGCTGTGCTACTGCAACATTTTAATATTCAGTGAAGTTTTTACAGTCAGTGCCGGCCCGTCAGGTTTAACTCCAGCAACTCCTGAGGAGCATCAGCTCACGTTTTCTGCATTCTCTGTAATGCTTCAGCAGCAGAGTGGAAAATATGTCAGATGTGCAGCTTTTCTGATATCATCATAATGCTGGTTTCTTCTGTAATGCAGGCAAATAAAAAAGAAAGAAAGATTTTGGCTTCCGTTCTCCCATCAGAGACCGGAGTGTATGGAATCCATAATTGAATTCATGTTGTCTCCGATGGGAAAATATTAAGTGAAGCTGGGCTGGAAGGGCTCTGCTTCACTGAGATAGGAGGGAGAAGTCAGTGCAGATGAGAGGTGAGGAGGAAAATGTGATTTATATGTTAGCCTGAATCATAAAAAGGACTCCTGTCAAACCTTTGATTGAATCACAGCTGGAACGCATTCAGGTTTAAGCGCTGAACAGGTGCTGCTTGTAGCAAGGATTGCGGAGAGGAAGGCAGGATGACCCGTCTACCTCGACCGGCTTCAGTAACGAAATGTGAACACAAGAGTGAGATCTCCCTTTGAAAAGAGCTGAAAATCACATTTTAAAAGGGCGAGCGGGACAAACCCCTACGAATAAGAAAAGTAAAGGTGGACTGAAAGTTATTTTCATTTCAAATTAAAGTCTACTTCAGAAACATAATCATATAAATACAAACACAGTTGATGGACCTGTTCTCTAAAACTGCTACTTGTTCATTTCGTACTTGGTTAATCATTGCTTGATTGCGAGTTTGCTTACTAACTAATTTCTTTCAGGACTCTAAGAAAATACCTGACATTTTTTTAATCACTTTTTTCCTGAGCTTTGGATGAAAAGGTGGACAACACTTCATTCAATGGAGGATATAGTGATTTGATCCCCTGCTGGATTTGTAAGTTTGCTCACTTACAAAGAAATGAACAGTCTGTGGTTTTTATATTAGTTTAATATTAATGAAGAGAGAACAAATATCAACCCATAATCCAGAAAAACAAATGACATAAAAGTTATACATTGATTTGCATGTTACTGAGTGGACTAAGCATTTGATCCCCAAGCAAAGCAAAACTTAGTACTTGGTGCAGAAAACCTTGTTGGCAAGCACAGCAGTAAGATGTTTCTTGTGGTTGATCACCAGGTTTGCACACATCTCAGGGGCCACTTTTCTTTATAGAAACTCTCTAAATCCTTTAGATTTCATCCTCCACAGATTTTCTACATGATTCAGTTTGGAGACTGCCCACTCCATGACCTTAATGTGCTTTAGCCACTCCTTTGTTGCCTCGATGATATGTTTTGGGTCAGTATTATGCTGGAAGGCCCAGCCATGACCCATCTTCAGTGTTCTGACTGAGGGAGGATGAAGTCTTCCTGGACCCTCAGCAGAAAAAAGGGCACAAAGTAAAATGTTTCAATCTCTGTGCGTACCGTTTCTGAGCGCACATAGTCGGCACCTTCTCACCAAGCTGATGATCCACTGACAGCGCTTTGGACTTACTCATGGGTTTTTTTAGCAGATCGAATGCTTATTTCATGGCATGCAAATTAGTTTTTCAATTTTATGTAATTTTGGGGGGTTTTTCCCCCATTTTTGGTTGATTTTCTGCCCCTATTCATTAAAACGAAACTACCATAAAAATTAGAGACTATTCATTTCTTTGTAAGTGGGCAAACGTATGAATTCAGCAGGGGATCAAAAAATTATTTCCCCTGTTGGATCAGCGCAGCTGGAGTGAGCAGACAGTTAGACAGACCAGAAACAGCCAGCCAGGCCCTGTCTGAAGATTTTAAAAGTTCGCCTACTAGTACTTACAATGCTCACTAATTAATTCTGTTAAAATCCCTATAAGCAGTTTCCAGCTGTCATATTAAACTAAACTAGCAGTCTTATCCTGTCTAAAGATTAAGAATTTTACTTTCTCCTTTAATAGGAAAAAAAAATCTGTGTTCAACTGTGTTCCCAACTTTCAAATCAAAGATCCAAAGAAAAGAGGAGTGGGGGTGGTGGTTGTTGATGAAATCCTCTGCAACTTCACTTCACTTAACTAAAGCAAAGACAGAGGTCGATATATAATTCAGGGTCATTTCAGTGCACTGGTGTGACTTTGAAGCTGTTTTGGCTGCTGACGCTCTGACTCTTGCTTCGAAGAAGGCATGCAGGCATGTCCCAAAACACTAGACTAACCTGGGCCAAGCACACTTCCCCAGTACCTCCTTTTTTAAACTGGCACTTTCAACTGTTCCTTTGGCATTACTGGCATGTTGCTGGAGTGCTAAATAACACAAGAGCTACTGTACGAGCTTCACCGTAAATAGCAGAGGCAAGTGTTTTCGCTTGATGCGTCTGAAGATAATCAAAGATAAATCTGAAATATTACCACTGCACCAACTACTGATTAAAAGTTTGACTCTCCATGGATACTCTTTATGGTTGCTAAAGTGAGAATCGAGAGCACCGATGTATTAAATGAAATGCTGCTTGAATTACTGGGAAATGATTTGGAAGGATGCAGTTATACTGTACAATATGCTGCAGGTCTGAACATTTACAAGAAATTCACAAAGAACTCACAGAGTTCATATATATGATTGACATGTAAGCCATACCAAAAGCTAGAGAAGCCACAGAAGCTTTAAAGAGGCTTTTAAAGCTTTCATTGGCTGAGTAATTCAGCATAAAGCAATGAAAGAAAATAAAGAAAAAACACTTTACAATACAGACAGTGAGGAGACCACAGCAAAGCAAGGTCAGGGCTGGATTAACCCAATGTTGAGGTCCCTGGGCAAAAATCAGTTTTATTTATTTTTATTTAGATTATTTGATTTCACTTAAACTTGTTTGTTCTGGATGTAAGCTCAATGGCAACAGAAACAATAAAGGGAAATGCCACCAGTTTCACACATTAAACGCAGGTAGTGAGCCCTAGTCTGGTTCAACCTGTGAAATTGAGACTCCCAGCAGAAACAACAGCAGCGCTTCTTCCAGCAAATTTCCCAAAACAATATTTTTACAACAAGCTAGTGGTTTATAACTAGTGTCACTATTATAGAGTCAAGTACCAAAGAGGAAGAGAGGATCGGGGAGGATGAGCAAACTAACAAGATGTGAGAGACGGCAGACGGTCTCCCATTTCCTGTGTCAACAAAGTGTCTTTTATGCACCATTCTGGTCATTTCTGGTAGAAGGATTTTACTGTAACCATGGTTATGAAGATTTGTTTACCTTAATAAAGCAGCAAATTTTAATCCAAATCATAGTCTGTCCCTAAGACGAATCAAGCTGCTTAAAGCCAATTTCTTTTAGCTTTCACTTGAAAAAAAACCCTTTATTGTTATGAACAATCGTTGAGTTCAGAGGTTGTAAAATGAGGGAAGTGTTGCTTACATTGAAAGTTACACAAGGTTTGTCCCATCAAGTCTGAGAAAACGGTTCTCCTTCAGCATTGGGGGAGAGTTGCTATCCCAAGGGAAGGAGTTTGACCATCCCCGAGTGATGCTAACACCGAGTTTGAGATGGATGGGTGGATTGATTAATTCCACTGTGGTGAAAACAGACCCGAGCTAGATGACAAAGCTTTCCATTTACCAGTCCATCAGTTTTCCAACCTTCTACAACAGTCACAAGCACTGAGTAGTTCATTTTCCATTCGGTTCACGTTTATTTACATAGCACTGAATGACAACAACAGTCACCTCGAGGTTCTTCATACTGTACAGTAAAGACATTACAGTATTCTGGAGAAAACCTCGAGATAACACTTTGAACTAATGGGAAGGAAAAACTCCCTTTTAACAGGAAGAAACCTCCGGCACAACCAGGCTCAGGGAGGAGCAGCCATCTGCTACAACCAGTTGGGAGTGAAGGGAAAGAGAAAAAAAAGGAAAGAAAGAGAAGACAAAAGAAAGAGAGGAGCAGGAAACCAGACTAACACGGAGTAACGAAGAGAAAAGAGAAAAATGTAACGACATCCTGCAGGGGTTCATAAACGCCTAGGGAGTGAAAAGAGGTGAGTGGAGATGTGCTAAGTGCATCGCATGAGGTCCTCCAGCAGTCTGAGCATATAGCAGCATTACTAAGAAAGGATTTAGGGTCACCTGATCCAACCCAAACTATAAGTCTTATCAAAAAGGAAAGTTTTAAGTCTATTATTAAAAGCAGAGAGGGAGTCTATCTCCCAAATTCATACTGGGAGCTGGTTCCACAGATACAGGCTCTGCTTCCCGCTCTACTTTTATAAACTTTGGGAACCACAACAAAGCCTCAGTAAGTCTGAAAGCAAAATACTCTGTTGGGATAATATTATACTATAAGATCTTTAAGCTATGATGGGGCCTGATCAGTCAAGACTTTGCATGCAAACACAAGGATTTTAAAATCAATTCTAGGTTTAACAGGGAGCCAATGAAGAGAAAAAGGTCCCGTTGGTGCTCTCACCGCAGCGTTTTGGATCAACTGGAGAATTTTTAGAAGAACCTGATAATAATGCATTGCATATCCTCCATTGGGTGGCTGTGCTGAGCTGAGATAAAGTGACAAATCTGGACATGTAGAGGTAAATCTGCATGTTCAAACTCTATTGAAATAAGCTACATGTGGTAGTTCAGACATCTACTAATGATCTCTTCCAGGGCACATTCCCTTTGAAGGTAACTACGGTGGCCCTGACAGGTCAAATGCACAGTAATTTAAGAAAACACCAGCATGTAGAAAAATGCTGCAAAAACACACGAAACACAGCAGAAGTAAAAATATAACAATGGAAATGGAAAAAAAATGTCACAAAACACAATAGAAGTGTTTTTGGGGAGTCATTAGTGCAGATATGACAGAAGCCAAAATATAAGAAGGACTCCACTGACACACGCTTTAAAAGAAGAAGAGGAGGATGCATCGGTATCGGTGACACAGATGCCTGTTTACTGTTCACTCCACGACTGTTCCTTCACGTTATCGTCTCCCCCAAAAACACTTGTGTCGTGTTTAGTGAGATTTTAAGCTGCTGCCGCCATGAAAAAAAATGGACAGAAACTGGGATATTCCCGTTTTTCTCTTGTGAGTTTGTATTGAAATGCAACAAGGAATCACTTGAGGGCCGTTGACAAAGATAATGTGAGCTTACTCATTGACAAAGGCTCCCTTTCACAATACAGGGCCTCGATATGAAGTCAGACTCTGAGAGCCACTTCAACACTTCGAGCTCGGTTTGTATTTTGAGTTTCCAAACGAATTTACATGTCGTTAAATTACCACAAACTAATTTTCCAACTTGTATGCATCCAGGGCCCAGTCGCCTAATTAAGCACAGCTGGTAATCCACAGCGCAGAGAGAAACACACTGAAACACACTGTGATTATTTACTGAGGAGCAAGTGTGCGAGGACTCAGGAATGACCTGTAATTAATGAATGTGCGTTCCTCTTTAAAAACTCACTAGGCTCCTTCACCTCAGTTGGCACACAATGAATAAACAACACTCAAAATTAAAAGAATTCATCTTAAAAACTTATGAAAGAAACCAGTGATGATCATCTACTGTGCAGTCATAGCCGTTTCCAAACTATACAGTGACAGTTTATTCCTCTGTGTTTATGCTGCGTCACAGATCTAACAGGAAGCGTTATACTTATAAAACGTTCTCACTTTTCATTGTGCATTTTAACGTTACACTGAAGGGAAATGAGTATGCGGTCTCTGTAATATCACTCTGAGCCCTTTATGAGAAAAAACAACAACTTCTTATCACAAAATTACATGTCAGAGGCACAATCTGAAGCACATATCAAATATACATTACATGGGAGGAGAGAAGAACACCAATATTAAATCAACTATCTCAACTCAATATACAGTATCAACACTGTTTCAGAATGCTCAGAATGAACATGCCACCATGTGTGTTAACATTATCCGTCAAACACATAATAAAGCTGACTCCTTCTATCACCCTCCCATAGAAAGAGTCCTGAACATCACATCATTTCACACACTCAGCATGTGAACGCTTATCCAGCAAGCTGCACTTCAGTGTTGCAACTGACCAGCAAGAGACTGGAAGTACAGTTTATGAAGGCTAATGGAAACACTGAGGCTAAAAGAGAAAAAAACAGTACTTCCACTTTCCTGTTTTTTTCAGCTGCGGTTGCTTTTGCTGCTCGTGCCATTACGTTAGGTGGTATGAGTTTATGGTGATTCCATCCATCCGAGCTCCTTTCTTCTGTGTTAAGCAGCAATATATTTACATGTACATATGTGTATATATAGAAAAAAAAGTTAGATGACCGTACAGCGGTAGTTGGGGTCGTTTGTCGTGCTGGAGCCATCTGTTTTGACCACCGTCACCTTGGAGGAGTGCTGGGAGCTGTACAGCGCGTTCTTTCGGCACAGACGCTCACGGTAATTCTGGGCGAAGATGAGCAACATGAGCGGATTGATGCAGCTGTGAGAGTAGCTGAGGCAGATGCTGATGTTGTAGGCATAGACGAAAGCGACGGTTGGCTTGTTGTTGCTCAGGTTGATCACCTGGATGACGTGGTAGGGCGACCAGCAGATCAGGAACAGGGCGATGACCATGAGGACCATCTTAGTGGCTCTTTTAGCCCAAACAGACTGCTTACGCTTGACCCGACGTATGGAGCTGAACACGTGGTAGAGGGTGAGCGAGTAGAAGGTGCTGATGATGATGAGGGGGATGATGAAGCCCAGGATAGACTGGTAGAGAGTGTACCAGTACATATCTTCAGGCCCGTCCAGGTACATCATACACACCTCCAAATGCTGCCTGCTCACAACCTTGGCGTACATCATGACGGGGACGGAGAGGAGGAAGCTGCCCAGCCACACCAGAATATTGATGATGATGGTCCACTGCACGGTCCTCTTTTCTGAGGTGGGATGGACAATAGCTATGTACCTGTGAGGGAGAATGCACTGTGTAAAGAGTATGACCACTCTCTTGAACACAAATGGTAAAAGCAGCTTTGCCAGAGTGCATGCAAGTGCAGGATTTTGCTTGGATGGTCATTTTCATGCTGGATGAGCTCAGGCTACCCAATGAGATACAAGGTACTATGTCAGAGATACACAATCATTAAAGTGATGATTGCACTGATAAATCAGCATAATTTAATAAGAGTAATTTAGCAAGAGGGTGTAAACACATTTCCATATGGATTGTGCTTCAGTTTGAAGAGCCAGAAAAATCATTTTGCCATTACATGCAATCATTGCCATTTAAGTAGAGCCAGGGACTGTCTGCATGTTTGCGCCTGACCTTTCTGTTGCGATTTAGCAGGCGTGGACACAAAAACACTCCTGTAATTTCCTCCATGACATGCTGCTAAATTGCCATTGCTCTCTTATCATTAATTTAGTATACTGATCATTCAGAGCCATTCGTGTCCTGAGCTCAGGTTGAATATGTTTGCTATATGCCCAAATACCCCCACTTCAGACTGTCAAAACACTAGATAGCCCTGCACTATATTATGTGCAAAAAAGGTGTCCCTAGATGATTTTTAGGTTTGCATAGAGGAAGAATACTACAGTTTACCTCTATGCAAAGAACCAACAGCCCTTCGGTTATTGTGTTTCAAATAAACAAACACTTGTACGTATCTAAAACCTATAAATCCAACAGCATTGGGGCTTTAAAACATGAGTCACTCATCTGTAAATGTTTTTACAATTATTTAGGTCTTCTGTTAATTGGGAACACGATCATGTTGGTATCCACAAACCTCCCATGAAATGAAATTACACAGCAGCCCGAGATAAAGTGGCCTTTGTTGGGATAAACAGCAGCGAATTCAAAGAAAAGCACCGTAATGGCAGTTTGGACTTTACCTAATAAGAAATTAAGGGAAAAAAAAAAATGCAATTACAGTATGAGCAGATGTTGAGCAGATAATGTATGCTTTCTTTGAAAGGTAACATTGATATCAGAAATAAGGGGCAACTCAAATAAACTCAGATAATCAGATATCAAAAATGTGATTTGGAAACTCGGGAAAATCAGCTGCTTTTTGTTTTAGGTTTCCATGAGTTTCACTGCCATTTGACTCAAGACTACAGACTAAAATTATTTGCCTTGAAAGGGAAGAAGTTTTGATTTTTTTTAAAAGGATTGTTTGATCTTTTCCTCAGTGTTTGCTACAGTTAAGCCTTTGTCTTTGTTTTCCCCGTTAAAGAAGTGATTTAAAATGATGAAGCTGAATTGATGTGATATAAAGCTCCGATGATTCACAACCTAAATGGCAAAGCAAATAAGAAACCTGTGAGGAATTCTTCTTGTGGAGGTGGTGCCGCTAAATCGGAGCACATTTATCCGGTCCAGTGACCCCCCTCGCAGAAATGTATTATGTGTATTATTCTGAAGATGTGTGCAATCATACCTCTGTCAAAGCCACCTGATCCAGATTATGTCTAAATGGAGATGTTTATCACTTCAGCTCTTTGGCGTGAGGGCTCATTTAATGTCCTGAATGTGTTCAGCTCACAGACCCGACACATTTATATAGGGAAGATTGTGTTTTCATGGGTTGTTACTCGCATGAAAAAACCCACTCAGTGGTACATTTTTAGAAGGAGTGCCTTTCAAAAGAAATGAAAGCTTCACTTGCACCCACTGAGGCTGGCTATGTATCAGGCTGAACAAATGAGCATGAGCATGGATTTCTGTTTTCAAACAGAAAACTCTGGAAATGAGATTTAAAAACACCTACTGTGGAATAAAATAAAGACAGTGAGTACAAAGTGGATACCAGACAACTACTTTTACTTATTTTCAGGTAATATTGGGTTGTTATTATCTTGATTTTTTGCACAGATAAATACAGATAAAATTTGTTGTTAGCATGCTTTGGAGGATATCTTTTGTTTTGTTTTTTCCTAAAAGATAAAATATTAAAATATCTTCATGGATTGGGAACAACTCTGTGAGATGTGTGGATTTCAACGCTTACCGATCAATGCACAACACAGTGACAATCCCCACTGTGGTGAACTGGTTGCTGACATCCACCACAACGACCGCTTTGCACATGAAGTTTCCGAAAACCCACTGCCTGTCTCTGACCAGCTGGTGAATGTTGAAGGGCATCACAAGCAAGAAGAGCATATCTGCTATTGCCAGGTTAAACACGTAGATGTCTGATACCATTTTCTTCTTGCACGCTGCCACCGCGTAGATAACCAGCCCGTTGGCAACAACTCCAACTGAGCACAGGATGCCATAAATGGAAGGGAATATGTGCATGAAAGTGGTGATGTCGATCTGACTGTAAGGCGAGGGAGTTGAATTCTGACATGACTGATCAGCGAAGCTGTCTGTTTGGTTGTTTTTGCACAATATGCCAGTGTCATTCATCTTCAGCTCGTCCTCACAGTCACCTCGGCGTGGCCAGTAATTAAGTGGCGCACCGTGCGCTCCGGGATCCCCTCAAGCCCGAGCTTCAAACTTAGGGCGGCAAACTTTGGCTCTCTCTCCAAACGCGCGTATCCGCTTCTCTGCCCTGGCTTTCACTTACAAGGATT
This sequence comes from Aulonocara stuartgranti, assembly GCF_965226115.1. Classification (NCBI taxonomy): domain Eukaryota; kingdom Metazoa; phylum Chordata; class Actinopteri; order Cichliformes; family Cichlidae; genus Aulonocara; species Aulonocara stuartgranti. The sequence continues at coordinate 26,150,903 of NC_138940.1, read as the reverse complement.
ATATGATTTAGCACAAGAGGAGGGAAAAAAGCAGTGTCCAATCCAGGCTGACTCCACTAGCAAAGATATCGTTCCGAAGATGTTTATATGTGGGAGCAAATTAGGATCCAAATGTTTACTGTGCGCTTCTGCCGCGAGCTTCAACGGACACCAGTGTTCCCTCCTTGTAGAGGATCACGCTCCACGTTGTGTAATGAGAGGAGCAAATCACAAATCGGCACTTTAACCTCATGACAAGAATTTTTTTTTTTTTTTTTGGGGGGGGGGGGGGAGTAAAAAAACATTTAGTGAGACATTTTTGATCATAGGGGCGTTTCCAGGATTTTTTCCCATTTAAACGAGGCGACACACCCACAGTTTGTGCGCCTTTACGCTTCTACTTCTTTCTGGGTGTAGGTTAAGATTCAAGCTTCGTGGATCAAAGAGGACTTCCTGCTTAAACTTTAAGACGGCAAACTGAAAGAATCTCTCTTCAAGTTCTTTCAAATCGTTTAAGGCGTTAAAAAAAAGTTGGAAACAAATCTGAGGTTCAGACTGCAGACAGCTGTAGCGTGCCCCCCTTCCACACTTCTCTTGTTTCACTTAATTTTTTTACATAAAACAAAAGATCTGTCTCCCTTTGGGGGGTTTACCTAGATTTCCAGACGATCTTTAAACATTCTTCTCTTTTGCTTTCTCTAAATTATGATTAGCTTCAACTTCAGCAAATTAAGGCTGGCAATTAAGTTTTCCGGTGGTGAATAAGCCCTAAAGGCTCCTGTCTAACCCTGCTATCAAAGATGTGATTTTCTTTGGAGCTTTGTTCTGACATCGCTGGGAGCAGCTATAAAGGACAGGAGCTGATCCAGAATCTGAAGCAGCTCAACGTAGAGAGGGCTCTGCTGGGATCTCATCACAGGTCATCCGGCAGGAATATATATTGGAGGTTTCCCCGTGCCGGTTTCAGGGGCTGTTTGTTCATTCCCCGTAGTGCTTTCTTTCTGTTCCACCAACCATTCAAAGACGCATATAATATAATTATTTTTCACACAGTCCTCACATAAAATATACATTATACTTTTGCCAGTTCTCTCTTGTCCAAAACACACAGCCCACCTGCCTCAGCGAGCTCTTTAAACTCAGCTCTGAAATGAGTTTTGCATTTAATTATCTTGATCCTCCACACCAGCCCTCCTTCGTGCAGAGATAGACAGGTAATTGCTGTGATCTAGAGTACCTGTGCAGATTCTATCTACAAGTCAAAAACATGCAGAGTGACTAAAAGCAAGGCCGTTCGCTGCGTTTTGACTGAGGCCCCTCCACTTTGATATCAGCAATTCAAGGACAGGAGATGTGACTACGTTTCAAATAGAGGATTTGCATAATAATGTCCCCCCGCAGTATCAGAAGTCATTTGCTTTGCTTAAATGTTTTTGAGCAAATCCTTGAGATCAAGGACTAATCCATTGTTTGCATTTATTTCATTTAGTGTTGCATAACTTCATACTCTCTACATGGGCTCCTGTGGAATATTATATAAGAAGTGCGAGTCCCTGAGAAGGTCCTGATTTCTTTTCGATATATTTCTTCGTTGTATATCTCACTGGGTGGATGCTCCCCTACACAAGTTACCCCTAGAATGAATTCTAAGGACTTTTATTGTCCTCTGATAGTTTACAGATGTCACCATCAGTGACGTCATGAGTCATCATTGGACAGCTTCTTTTTTGCCTTTGCCTGCGTGGGTTTCTTCTGGGTTTCTTCCACAGTCCAAAGGCAGAGTTTGTTGGTTTAATTTTCTAAACTGGCATACCGGCTGTAGGTGTGGGTGTGAGATGAATCAAGCTCTCAAAGCACAGAGAATCAATGTATGTGTGAATGGATCAGTTTGGCTTGTTGTGAAAGATGGCTTTAGGCGGTTAGTGTGACTACAAAAGCTGTCCATTTCCATTCTTTTCAAAATTTCCATTTGTGCCCTGCACATTGTGTTTAGTGCAGATTTGCTAATGTTAGCGGGCCCACTTGGCAGGTAGTTTGTTCCAAGCTTGCCACGGTTCTTCTGTGGATTTGGGCAGTCTCGCTGTCTTTTGTCTCCTTGTGTAATCCTAGACTGACTGCAAGATGTTGAAATCAAAGGTCCACGGGCGCAGTGCCATCTGTTTTAGGACTCATTGTTCCTCTTGTAACAGAGGATAGTTCAGCTGCAGACTGAATTTGGGACCAGTCAGGCAACATCCTGATGGCTCTGCATCATTGATAACAACCAAATACATTTACACAACACTGTGCGGCTCTGTGTGTGTGTGTAGGTGTGTGTGTACATGTGTGTGTGTGTGTGTTTTAATAGCTTGTTTAGAGAATAACAGTGTTTCTCATGTGACTATCTGTTTCTTAGAAGGCTAGTAGAAAATAGTACAAAAAAGACACAGATCTCATTGTTTGCAGCAGCACGCTTCTTGTGCTATAAATGATAGACTACTGTGGGCTGAACGTACCCAAAGCTCTAAGAGCTGGGCTTGTGGCTGATACAAATCTCCAAAGGTGCGCAGTGTTTGAGTCTCTCTTTCGGCACCTGCCACTGTGAGCGCTGATGCGCGACAGGGTTAGTAGGGTCTTACCTCACACCTGCTCAAGTGGTCGAGCGCAGAGGACGGCGCTCGCCCTGGTCTAGCCCATGGATTGTGAAAGTGTGTTACTGTAAAAAGTACACTGCAGAAAAAAAGAGAGTGACAGACCAAGCCTGGATCAAGTTAGGATTAGCTGACAGCTTGTTAAAGTTTGGAGTGTGCCGACACGTTTCTGGGTACAGATTAAACCAGAAGGGTTAGGTGTATTAAAACCACAGGAAGATAATGCTTTACCATGCATTACCCTCTTGAGAAACTTTGCATCAAGGCATTCATGCAGAACACCCACATGAACATTGTCTTAGATCAAGAATCCCACCAATATATCCAAACTTGCCAGATCCCAATCCATGCAAGCCTCTGGTCTTGCATGGATTGTCAGTTCATTTATAGGATGAACTGACACAAACTGTTGAATGTTTTTTTTTTTTTTTTGGTGACAGCATGAATTGGAAACTCACTCACATGTATCATGCCTGCCCCACAGACTAACAGTGAGCAAAAAAAGAAGTGAACAAAACAAAAATATTGTCTTTAGTGTGACTCAGTCTGTAGTATATTAGGTAATGATCATGTGACCTATGCCACCAGTGTCCTCAAAGGCTTCATTATGGTCTCATGTTGTTGTCTACTTCTCCAGCCTGGATTACGGGAATTGAGCCAATGTGAATGCTTTGGAGGTTCACTCGGGTGCAGTCTTTGAGCACGCAAACAGCAGGTCTCCTCTGGCCAGTGACACTTTGCACACTTTGCAGACAATGCCCAGACGCCATAGGTCAGGTAGGCTGCCTTGAAGTGGAAATAGAACAGCAACAGCAGAGTCTAGTGACAACAGGAGGGAAAACAAACAAAGAATCAAGAACAAAGAGTCAGAGATGAGAAGCGGCTTCAGCGGACAGCTTTAATCATTTTTATGTTGGGTTTCATTCCTTTACAAAGAAGTTCTTTGTACACGGCTTCTGTCGGGGACAAACAGAAGCAACACATTCAGAAACAGAACGTTCTGATATTGATCTACACACGGACATTATTTTTTAACCTGATAAAAGCAAATTACCATTTGCCTGTCAATCGCAATTTCCCTTTTTGCTCTTCAATGAATTAGTAAAATAAAGTAATCCAAATGCCATCCATGTGACAAACACCATTTACAGCATTCAGTGAAATTACCCATGCTTCTTAGAAAGTTCCTCAATGCAAACACAGAAGTGGTTTCAAGTCTTCTCCAGACAGTTTAAAGACATTACATATTAGATGCTACCCTGTCCTATTTTTTGACATTTCATGCCCTCCAGAATTTTCTCACATCAGTACAGATGAGCACTCATTATGGTGAAGTGTATAATTGCTGTGACATTGAATCGTTTCAAAAGAGCATCGGGGAGCTGGCACTGAGCTGCGCACAGCAGGTTTTTACCTGTGTTTTCATGGTATCGCAGTCAGTATCAAATGCGCATGTAAAACACATGCAGGTTGATTTATATCCATGCAGATAGGCACTAGATTATCGCCTGACATCATAAGTGTGTCAAAAGTGTGGCCGCAACCGCACTGCAGCAAAATACACAGATTGAGCATAAATCTGTATTAGTAGAGTGCATCTACAGAGATTTATACTAAGAAACATTTCGACAAGCATGCACTGTAAACCTGTTTTGACATCCCGTTCCTCCTTTCACTTGGATTATTTTACAAAATCCAAAAACAGACACTAAAACCAATCAATACCTTTCCACAGCAAACCATGCTCCATCACATCAAAGGACACAAACCTGAGTACATCCTGTGCTCTGTGCCCGTGGTACACTCTGTGGACATGGAACTGAAAGCAGTGAGTGGCAAGTGTAGCAAAACATAATGTAGTGTCTGAGTAACTTATCTAGGAACATCTTTTATGCAATATAGTGCTATGCCTTAGGCCGATAATTAAATTCTGAAAATGTGAAACGCCACAGAGAAACTGCCACTGTATCTATACGTCAAGCTGAATGTATAGTATAGAAGGAGACTTCAAATTAAATTAATTTTGAAGGATCATGTTTCATTTCCTGCACATTCTGAGCAGGCTGCAATTTACTGAGCAGATACAGTAACGTATGGGCTGTACGTATAATGTGCTCAACGCTAAACTAAACCAGGGTAGAAGTGTCTGTTTGCAATTCAATTGCAAAACATGAACCAAAGAAAATGAAACTCCAGCCTGTCCACTGTGCAGTTAACAGTATCACATGCCTGAGAGGTTGCATGATACTCTGCAATGAAAAGATGCATAAATGCATATATATATATACTATCATGATCATCATGATCATCATCATTATTATCAGTAGTAGTAGCATAAGTAAAAGTAATTACTTAAGAATAAAGACAAGACAGAACATGGTTGACTTGGCAAGGTTAAGGCAAAAGGGCAAAATGTGCATTGATTATTTAAAGTTGCCAACAAAGTTGAAGCTGGAGTGGGTGTGCTGGGTTTATTTATTGGTGTGTAAATGTAGAGAAGCAGCCAAGAGTGTGTTTAGGAAAAAAATACATCAAATGGTTTTAAAAGTACAGGCACAGATTTGTTGGTACCCGAAGCAGCTTACATTGTGAGGTTTTTTTTAATATAATTTTAAATATGATTTTTAGTCTTATCCTGTATTTTTGAATTGCAGCTAGTTTACCGCAAAGCCATGATGCAATCTTTTACTTTAACGTATTACAGTGGAGTTATCTGTTTATTTGTTTGCCTTAACAGAGTTTGCATGTTTTCCCTGTGCCTATGTGGTTTTCCTGCGGGCAAAACACCAGAATGGTGTTTTGTAGTATAAAATGATCATTAGCAAATATATGACGATCAGTCCTACAGTGGTTTTTCTCCGAGTGTGGTTGCCACGCCGCGGCAGAGCTGTAAGACTGTTGGATGCAATCAAATGTCAGATACTGTACTGTCTGTCCTTTTCATTACTTTCAAATGCAGTAAAAGTCCCTGGAAACTAAATTTAGTCCCCTCTACAGTTCAAACCCTCACTTTCTACAGCCATGGCTGGCTTTCATTCTACTTCCAAAACATATAGAATTGAAATACATCCAACTACTGGTTCTACTGAATTTTCATTGGCCGCAAGTAATAAAAAGAAACTTGTGAGCTGTGAAAAAAACCCAAAAAAAACCCCAAACGCTGACAGGCAGAGCTAAGAGGTAAGTACTCCACACTGCTACCACCATAATTAAATGTGGCAGTAGGGTATGACTGAAGCTTATAATGATTTTATTGCCCCTTGTGACATTTCTGATAACAGATCTTTGCCAGCTTTCGAAGGCAAAACTTCAGCTTAGTACAAATTTCCCTCTGATAGTCCTTCCTTAATAGTGGATGTTTACTCAGAGTTCTCACAGATGGATGCTATATCTTACTAAAGGCAAAATCCCCTCATTATGGAAGACTACCCAGCTTCACAAAGGTTGTGACTTTTGTGACAGAAGAAACTGTGGATCTACAGTTTCTCAAAGCTGCCCAGTCTGTTTTTGACTTCCTCGATGATCAAAGCTTCCTTCAGTGACAGCATTCATACTTTAGACCTTAAACCAGCAAGAACTCAGCTCATAAAAAGTAACACTGTGCTGCAATCCTTGTAGATTTGTCCAAAGTTACAATATCATTACGTTTTGTTAAATAATCTGCTTTCAGCGGGCATTGAAGCCGCTCGTTATTCCAGATTAGATATACGAAACACACAAGATAAAGTAACATTCAAACATCCCTCAGATGAAAATGAGCCCCTTGTTATACTGTGGTCACTGGGTTAAAAGGCATCCACCACAGCCCCCTGACCTTATTTATAGAGCTGCCTCTCCTGTTGATCAAATGCTATGAAAATTCCTAGAATGGGACCTTTAGTAACAATTTGCCCTCACAGTTGAGACTAGATGCTGGAACAGATAAAAGCTATTCACAAACCATCTTTGCCATTAAGAGCTGATAAAGGGAAGGAGTGTAAGGAGCGGTGTAGGGAAGAGGATTTATAAGAGATTATTCAGTCCTCTAGTGCAGCACTGTGGCCATGCATCACAGTCTGATCAGGATGACAGCAATATTTCAAATAGTGATGGAAAAAGGACTCGGTCTGCATTTGATTATGGCATTAGTGTGTAAATAGATGCAAGAGGACTACCAGCCAAAGGTAGTTTCAGGTCACAGTTTGAACAGTCCCTAAGAGTTTTTGTTGTGGTTCACGGGGAGCTGGAACAAACACATGGGAAACACTTGACCCGCTTGGCCACATTCAGACTCATTAAGCTTAATAAGAGAAGTATTTATCTCATTAAGCTTGAATTTGGAGGCGGCTAGTTTGTACATTCTTGACTGCGGTGTGTAAAAGCTAACCTCATTTTAGACCCGTGTGTGATTTCCTCTGAGCCACAAATCCCATGATTCAAGGAAATGTGCCTTTTATATTTTCAGCTTCTTTGTTTTATGTTTATTAAATGAAATTGTAGTTTGCGGTGTAGCTACCCTGCCATGGATTACCACAGACTCATGGAATTTTGATACCATTTTGTGACTGATAACAATCAGTTAATACCTACCTACCTAAAAGCTACATTTCTAGGTCTAGGATTTCTGCATTGTTACATATTTGGTTGTCTTTGTGGGAAACCAGATTTAAATTGAGATGATTAATAATTCAATCTTTCATATGGAAGTGGTTCAGGGTCAACACTGGATGAAAGTGCGCTGCATGGCAGGCAGACTATGCTGGATTTGGATGAGAGAGTGAAGTACTGAGGTATCAGCTAATGCTTGCAGCCTCTGGCTCACATCTGCCAATTAGTAATTAGTAATATTAAAAAAGCCACTTTTGCAAAACAAAATCTGAGAATTCTGTTAGTAAAATTAACAGTAGAGGATAGTAAAATAAAATAAAAAACTTATAATTTTATTAAAACACCAAGACCATCTTGCATCTGAACCTAATCATTGTAGCCTTACAGCATGTGACAGATTTGCTAAAGTATTTGGAAATTCAATGCAAATCTACAGGTGCTACAAGGTTTTGTTTACTTAGGCTGTCAATATCTATTCAGCTGGACTTTAGATCCACCGGCGTGGCTCACATCAAGAAATCTATGGTTTCAGGGTTTTTAAAAAAAACTTTATTACATGCCTGTCCACGTCTGTATGTTTTTTATGGGACAGTGATGGCCGAGTTTGCACAGGTTTCTACAGAGACAAGCACCCATGAGTCTTAAAACTGGTCGTAAAAAAGTAAAATCCTTTTATGGTACATATAGATTATTCTTTTTTCAGTGAGGACAGTGTTTAATGTCTGCAATGGTTATCTATATATTGTAAATCTCAGCAACTTGAGAATTTTCTTGCTACTTTGACTTTCCGTTAAATATATTTAAATCATCATGGCTGTTTTCATGCTTCGGGGAAAGCAGGATGTGCAGGAAATGTTGTAGAAATGTAAAAGTACACTTTCGCTGCTCTCTGAAACATAAATTAAGGCTTAATCATTCATGTATTAATGTCAGGTTGGCTATTTATACATTCTAAATACATCTGTAGTTCGAAACTTGGCACAGAGATTTATTATGAGGGAGTTCTTGGCCGTCTAATGTGAGGGCATGAAATATGAACAGTATGCACGGTTTGAGGTTGACTAAGGAACCGTGAACACATTTATAATGTGTTGGATATGAAAGCAATGTTTATCAAAGCTGTTCTGTCTAAATGGAGAAATACTGCGTGACTGTATAACGAGAGTGCACAAAACTTTTTTTCAGTGTTTTTTTTTATTTTAGCACAAAAAATGAAGAAATTATACATAAAAGCAAGAGGTCAATCTGGCCTTGGTAGGATTCATATCATGCATCCCCACATGTTTTTATCTCTTATTATTTTGGGGGATTCCCAGTGGTGCACCACCTCACATACATGTCTCCTCTGGCTATTCAGTATGAATTTGTGTTTCTTCCTTATGTGCTGTTTTCAGCTGTGTAACACTGCTGGCCACAAGGAAGCTTTTTGTTCGGCTTCTTCTTCTCCGACTAAGCCTGATGAAATATTCATGGAAATTTCACCCAGAACAAAGAAAAGATCTGAATGTAAATAACATGTTATTCCGCGACTATTACAAAGCATGAATCCAGAACAATACTGTGGCTTTAGGGTTTTTTCTCTTTACATATAGCAACGACGCTCCCTGTATGTTTCGTCCCACGCGAGTTGTCATTTTAATGTGCCATTCATTCGGATTAGTCAATGACTCACTCCAGGCAAGAAGAACGAACGATAGGTCAGCGCATGTCAGCACAAACTTATCAGTCTGTGTCTGTGTTTGGATCACAGAATGAATGACGCGCATGTCTTTTAAGAAACTCCGATTGTACGACTTGTCCTTCCATGCTTGTTTTGTTCTTCTCTGGTTGTTGGATGACACAGATCTTGTGAAGGTTCTTTAGACCATCATATGATCTCCTTCAGGGGAATGAGCAAGATGAATTCACATACTGTATGCAGGGAAAGCATCCACTTATAAAATACCCACACATCTATTCTGGTGTTACAAATAACTCACTTTACTAGCATCTCATTTTCCAAGAATTAACAATCAAAACATTGTATTTTCCTACGAACTCGGGACAAAGTTTAGATTTGTGGACATTTTAAATAGGCTGCCATTTAAGTTATATATGCTGGTAATTCGGGTAATAACGACCAGAAGAAAAGTGGCATGAAAATTTTATTTTCTTAAGATACAGCAAGTGAAGTGAAAACATGCAGACAGGTGCTGAGCTCCAGGAAAATGTCACCACTTTCCAAGAACAGTTTTAATGCACATTGGCATTTACTGTGGAAGTGTGCTAATAAATAAAAAAACCAGCAGTTTTTTCAGTATGCCTGACTGGAGCAAAACCAATTGCTCCCGGAAGTTAGCGACATACGGTTGCTGAGTACTATAGAAAGCAGCACTGATGTTTGAGGTCATTTTTAAAAGGTAAGATGTTTTTTTGTTTGTTGAATGAGCAAGCCTGCATGTTATCAGCACATAAATCAAATTAATCTGTGTATTGAAACACAAAACTGTGGCTTACCTAGCAACAAATTACTACACTGTGGACATATTAGGCTAGCAAACTCGTAAAAGCAATGAGGAACGACACATTCATTTATCAATTAACCAAATATTTTATCCTAATGTTATTTCATTCATTGACATCATGACATGTTTAAAAAAAGACTTTGAGTTTTTGCTGGGTTGCTGGATTGAAATATTAGCTAAATATAACATTAATAAAACATTATGTCCTACGGCTGTCTGCTCTGTTTATCCTCAAATAATGTTTTCAATGTTTTCAAGCTTTGTCGTCCTGTTTACCGTTACTGTCTGTATTACAGCTGAGCTGACTGCTGAAGGAGAGCCAGTGAGACTGAAAACACAAGGTAAGTTTATAATATGCTACCAGGTCTGAAACAAATACTCAAGACTAAATAGATGAATTAGACTAAATACGTAAAACTTATATAACTCTAATCCTGTATTACAGTATTAGTATTTATTGAATATGTATTGAATTACACAAATTCATAATAAGTGAATTTGTGTAATTCAATACACAACTCGTCACAAAGTTCTATCATTAGAGTTTTCCAATGAAAACCATACTCACCTCCTGATGCATTTACCTGTCCAGGTAACGTGTTTATGTGATGCCATCACCGACAGTCTCTTTCTGTCCCACCTGCAAGTCTTGGAGATTACTTTCACTCTGAGATGTGAATCATGAAGATTACTGAAAACACAATGAAGAAAAAGTGGTAGGTAGACAATAATTCATTGTGAAATATAAATTTTATTGCATAAAAATATAACAATTAGTTATATCACAGTTAATTGTTATTGATTAGCAATATATTAACAATAAAAATGACCACCAGCAGCGTGCTGCAACATATGCTTCACTGTGAGGTAACAATTATTATAGATTGATTAATTTATTGACTATTAATTGCCGTTACTATTACGCTCTTCCACAGTGTCTTGTCTGTCTGCCTTCTGCCTGTGCCTGGTTCTTCCTGTTAAATGGGAGTTTTAGTTTCCCGCTGTTGCCAAGTGCTTGCTCACTTGATTGTTGGGGGTTTCTCTGCCTTATAATATAAAGCTTGAGTCAACTGCTGTTGTGATTTGAGGGTCTATAAATATAATTGAATCTTATAAATTGAATATTCCAGCTGCCTGTTAAGCACTTCCAGGAACTATCTGAATCACACGATGACCCCACATTCACCATTCGAGGGCTCTGACTGAAGCCAAACCATGTCTGCAAATTTCCTCTTGCAGCATAACAGTGCCACTAGATCTTGGGATCAAGAGTTTTTGACACATGTTGGAGGAGGACTTATCTGGTTTTATCACTTTCTCCCATCTCTGCAGACCAGTGCTATGGTTTCTCTCAAATGTGTATTCATCCGGGATATGCTCTGCTCTGCCACCAGTGTCATCCAGAGCTTCCTACCTTATTTACTTATTTATTTATAACGTTTTAGTCACCCTACTCATCTCGGCGACCGATGCTCCATCCACGACAGCAGTGACCCTCCCCCACCCCCAAATCACAATACTGAATCAGACTCCGCTGGGCCTCCTCAGCGCTTTCATACACCACAGAGCACAGCTGGATGTTAACTGCTTAATTGTACCACGCAGTGCAGCTGTGTGGTACCGTTTGCGTTCGTAGCGTTTCTCCCTTCATTTAATTTGCCATTTTTCCTTTAATTTGTCACCCATCTGCAGTTATGTCGTGCGCCTCTGTTTACCCTCAAACTGCGGGGCTTTGACAGCAGTCTGATGCGGTTCCTGTTTGATTCGTAATGCCTTTCAAAACAGTGGTTTAGAAAGCACAGAGTTCTCTTTCTGCAGCTTATCTGATTATAGATTTGATGTAAAACAAGAATCAGCCACACTTGCCAAGTTATGATTTCTTTTAAAAAAGCTCCTTCCTTTCCTTCCTTCGTTCCTTACTTCCTCCTGGCAGTTCTCAGGAGTCTCTCAGCAGTTTCTAATCTTTCCTTTTCTTTCTTTGTTTGTTTGGAAATACAAATATTTTCATATTCCTGATGTCTTCTTATGGCAGCGGGGTGTAGGTTGAAGAAATTACAAAGAAAAATAAAGGACAATAACCCAGCTTGATAACATTTAGCATCAGCTTAAGGAACTGTTTATATAATCACATCTACTGTTGAATGCCAGTATTTAATGGAAGTGTTTTCCATGAACCTTGATGTGACATGTAACTCATCACAGCTCCCCGATGCCACCCTGATGCTTTATTTGATTTCATATTCTAAGATAAAAGAAGACGAAGGAGAGGTAATAGTTCTTTGTTCATAATGAAGGCTTCAAGCAATCCTGAGAATGTTTAATTACTAATAGCAGACATTAATCCCGCATCACAAATGCAGTGCCAAAAAACAGACTACAAAATGCCGATAAAACGTTTCTAAAATGATAACTAAATAAAACGCAGCATAAGTGGTTTTAGTTTCAGTGACGGAGGCTGAGGACGCCGGCAGCTGCAGGCATGCCTTTCATTTAAAGTGGTAACTTTAAGCCATAACAAAGCCCTGATGGGTTAGTTATAAAGGCTTCTTTTTTAAAAAATTTGATTAAAAACAAACAACCAGGCTGTAAACATGTTATTTTCATGGTTGAATTTGGGCATTTTAAAACGAGTCTATGGGGACTGACTCACTTCGAGTGGCCTCGAGGGAAACAACAATTTTTCCTGCTTTTTTTTTTTAACCCTAAAACAGCTCTGAGTGAAGCACCAGAAGCCGGCATGATCTTTTCACAATACACCGTTTTCGTGAAGACATTTTACCAAACCACATACTCTGGGAAGAGCACAGAGGTCATTCTTTAGATCCTCACTTAGCTCTGTGTGTTACCTCCAAACTTCCGTTCTCAGCCAGCGTTTTAAAGAAACTAGCGTGCATGCAACTGTTAACTATTAGGAAATATTGCAGATTGTAATTTGTTTTTCCACAGATTGCACTCCACAGGGGCAGCTCTCCCTTGTTGTCACTAATTGCATTACTGGATGGCTCGAGCTGTAACTGGAGTGGGTTTTTTTATGTCTCGTTTTGTCTCTGAATATTCTGCATTTGCACAAATGATTTTTTTTTTTTTTGTTATTTGTGTGCTCATTATACAGCGAACCGCAAGAGCCGATTCTCGGTTCATACTGAGAGCAGGCTCAGTGACTCTAACCCTTGCTCATAGGAGGTCGCTCTATTAGTGTGGGGTCTTTACCTAGCATTGTTAAGTGTCTGTCCCATTTAAATCAGATAAAATGAACGAATTTGCTCCTCTGTTCATTGTGTTTACTGCTTATCCGGTTTAAGGTCACAGGGGAGCCTCCACCAGCAGACACCAGTTACAAGGCAGGGTACGCTCTGGTCAACACAAACCATAACCCCTCCCCTTGTGCTAATTTTTCAAGGGATCTTATATCTGTTTTCACTCTTGTATGCTTTTCATACAAGTTTCGCACAAGACAGATGCAAACTTTATAAGATTTATATATATCTTTTCCATATGGGAATACTTGAGCTTTAATCCAGTTTAGATTGTATTCACGGGTAAAGCTATTGGTTTAAAAGGGGTCAAATGTGATCGAAATACATCACCAGCACCGTCAGCAAACACGTGTTAGACATTTCTAAGTTGACGGAGACTTGCGGCAGTCTCCGAGCAAACACGGAGGGATTACACCTCGAACATAGCCTGGAAACACCTCTGTGCGATTCAAGAACGGCTGTGGGATGCGACTGGACAGTGGGGACAAAAAGAAAGCATTCACACGCACATATGAAGTGGCACATTTCCATGATGGCAGTATTTGATTTACCCAAAATTGTGTATTGATTTATTTGATTACTTGCCTCACAGACTCACAGAAAACCATGGCAAATAGTGAGTCATACCCGACCAATTTCATGTGCAGACAAGCATAATGTTTTGTGTGGTCTTATGGTGGGTGCTCAAGATTTAATCAAGGATCCACACTGGATCTTGCTTGCATAATCACAGCTTTGATATCGTGAGTCACTCAAAAATAGGAACTGCAGAGGAGAAGAAAATCCTCCATTGTCACATGGCTGCATGGGGAGGATGGATGCCTGACCACATTGTGGTAGCATAGGAGAGCAGTGACACCCAATGAAGGCTTTATTCAGTCATGGGCACAATTCTTCCCTCGCTTTCTTTAAACCAAGACAATAAAGGTACCCTAGCTTTAATTTTAAAGTTTAATTTAAAAAATGAACTGAGGTATTTCTGTGCCTGAAACTTGACAAGTCTAAACTGTAGCATTTCTGTTTCATAAAACAGATGAAGCTTTAATATTTTGGGAGAAAGCAGGGATTGTGTGCTGCAACAGTGTCCTCTTAGATTTATTTGCACTGTTATCAACACCACAAGAGGGCAAGATGTTATTTTGGGATATTGACGTTGCTTTTGTGCGGATTTGAAATGCAAATAAGAGTTTAGCGTGTAGTATCACAGCTCTTTTTAAGCATTAGAAAAATTATTTCGCCACTATTCTCACCTCAAAGTGCAGCAGCACAATAAAAACATAGTGCATCTTGCAAACTATACTTGCCAGATGCCACTAGACTAACAATGACACTGCAGTCATTTCAGGTCTTCTCCTCCTACTTCAGTGCACAGAGAGAGGAAAAAAGGAAAACAATAGCTCACTGTGAAAACATCATTTTTATTTATTTATTTTTTGCTTCATGCGCAATCATCAAATCTCTGGAATAGTTTTTGCCCATTTATGACCTGTCACAGCCACAACAAACATTGCCTCTCATAATTGGATTTTAAATAAGAGGATGAAAACTGAGCCACAAAGATGCCTTGTTTTGTGAGGGGACATCTGTATGCCAGTCTGTGTCAGAGCTCCCTCTGGAAATGGAGTCATTCCAGTAAAAGGGACGAATTAAGTAAGGTTCGGATTAGAGATTTGACGTTTTTTAGGAGCAAAGCCAGAACGAAAATGTTTGCTAAAGAAAAGTTATTGTATCAAACAACGTCTCAAAGGACCATTTTTCATGACAACTGTGTCAACAAGGCCACTGGTGGAGAACTTGAGATTGCTTTTTCCTCAATGACCGGTTCCCCTGTTCCCATCCTGGTTCCTGAACACCCACTGATAGCACAGAGAGTGAGCGATATAAAAAAAAACAAAACAGATTTCTACTAAAAATGTCTGCCAAAATTTGTTGGATGTGGATAATCAGTTATGCTGCAGACTACGCGTGCGCAACACTTGGTTACACATTTTTCTTGCAAATTGCAATCAAAGTATGAAACTGCAGTTTGTCTTCCTGCCATCCCCTTTCCCGCTTCCCCATGCTGAGCGCCAAACTGCGCCGCTGAAGTTAAGAACTTCCTTTTTGATGGGATTTTAAGTTTCTAATGGCATAATTAGTCTTTTCTCCAGGCTTAAGGGAGGGCATTTATGTTGTGTTTTCTTTCTTTTTCTCGACAGTCATGAAAGTGGCTTTATTCGAGGGTGTAAAATGCCTGTGCGCAGTTGCTCGTTTGATGACTGTTCGAAAAGAGAAGAGGCGCGTCACTCGGCTTTACGCAAACAAACAAAAGTCTAAAAGGCTCAAAATAGTTTCGGGGGTGGCGGGAGAGAACAAAAACAATAAAAAGAGACAAACACCGTATTGATCCTTCATCGCCCTCGGGGGCTTTTTGAATTAGAGCTCGCCATCTCCGCAAAGAGTTGTCTCACCTCTCTGTAGCATCTTAGCATTCACACAGTGTCTGTGGGGTTCCAGCACTATCAGTATGCGGCACACATCGCCTGCAGGTCTGCAAATAACTCTGTGGCATGCCCCCCACCTACCCACCCCGCCCCTTTGTTGATCTATACTTTATTGCTATATTTATGAGTAATACACAGGCACCAACGCAGTTGTTCCAATCAACTGGGGGCTGCGCAGATTTTTTTTTCCCTTCTAGCTGTAAAACTTAATGAATAATTTGAATAGGTGCTGACGCAGATAGAGAGCATTGTCAAGTTTATTTCGTTAGATTTTACATATACCGCTCTAAAGTTACACGCTAGCCCTCAAATCCTGCGAACGTCCTCTAGAAAAGCATTGATCCGAACATTCCCGTTCCTGCGTGTCAGCCCGTGGATCAAAGATGAACATATCAAACACAGTGTCATTCCAGATAACATCTCATCCCTACCTGTCTTTATAGAAGCAGAGACTGCCTTAGTGCACACGGGACTTGCAGTCACCGCTTTATACATAATCCTCTGTGGAGTTCAGTGATTTCACTGTGGAGATACGGACAAGCGCTAAGCCTGCAAAGAAGAAGGAATCAATAAAAAAAATTTTTTTTTTTAACACCAGAGAGACCGGGTTTATACCCGACATGTAACTGTCTTTGTCGCCAGCCCATGATAGCAAAGCTGGCATCATTTTCACCCTGTGACTCTGTAAGGCAGGACCTGCCAACCAAAAAGGTTTTTTTTTCTTGAAGCTCATTGGCAGTTGTTTATATTCCTGCCTGTGGACAGCTTTAGATGATGTAATAATGTCAAGATACAAACGCTAAAGTTTACAGGTGTGTAAAGATCGAAGTGAAGGCCAAGTTCAAAGATGGATGAGGTCATGGGTGGCCTATGAGTGCTCAGTGAAAGATTTTGTGTGTATTTTTAACTCCCATTTAGAGTTTATGAATACGGACTATTTTCCAGGATGGGTAACTCATTGGCATTACTGCTGAAGGATGGGATCACACATGGTCCATCCATTCATGCCTTCAACCAATGATCCATTTTCTTGTCCCCTTATCCAACAAAGATCGCGGTGGAGCTGGATTCCATCCTAGTTGGCACCGGGTTCAGCTAGCGTTCAGCCGCCATAAAATACGACTCAGGACAGATTTCCTCTTCTCTGACACCCATTTTACCAGCTTAAAGATGTACACACAGGGTTCCGTGGAAGAGCATTATCCACCAGAGGAAGATGGCACTGCAGCAAAACCTCTTGGCACTCACTCAGTCACTTAATATGCATGCATTTCCACCTACTGGTCAAGGGATAACACTGCACATCATGATCTCCCCGCCACCCCCATTTTTTTTCTTCTTATTTGTCAGTCTGTGATACAAATCTAAATTACTGCTGCAAAATAGAGATTCGGGCAGATAGTAGACATGCATGTAAAATTTGAGCATATTTATGTAATAGATTGCAGCCAGTGGAGCATATCACAGGCTGCCTCAGGGGTTTATAGAGGTTGTAAAAGCGGGCTGGTTCAGGCCTGAGTTGATTTGTGTCTCTGCTCTCAGGTGTTCCTGCATGTAATTTGTCCAGAACACCCCCACACCCCCTTTTTTTTTGATATCCAAGCTGCAAATTTTCTCTCAAACAGGATGACACAGTGCGTGAGCCATTATTGCAGTGCATTTTAAATTAAGCTTGTCACCCAGACCTGCTCTGACTGTTCGGCTATTGGGAATAAAAACAGGTGGTGCCTCCCCCTCTTGTGGTTTGATGCATTATTACATTGGTTTGTGCAGTTACTGCTTTAAGCTGTGCCCAGTCATTAGCGCTTTTTTCTTTTTTCTTTTTGATAACCGCACCGAGGCTGCGTCTGAGCCGGGGCAGTGCGTAAGAATCTGCATTTCATGAGATAAATGTGCGTGCAAGGGTGGCACCGATGTTTGATCTCAGCAAAACATCCCAGACGCTCTCCTTTATGAGCGTAATGTGGAGTTATGCGACTGGCTGTGATCATGAAGACAATGTTTGAGAGAGAAGAGAAAGAAATCCATGTCAGAATTGAAGTAGATCTCTTATTTCCTTTGGAGTGCAGTGTATTGCTGATTGAGCGTTCAGACCTATTCAAAACCAAGATTGCCTCTCCTCTTTATAGACAGCTTCAGCTTGGATTGACTCTCAGTCTCATGATGCTGGTAAAAATAGCCCTGTTCTCAACAGGCTAGATTTAATTTAGCAGTCTCTACATCGGCAGTCGATGAGAAAAAGTCGGAGTAGAACCAGGTTTAGAAAACTGAGTTCTGTGTGACTTTCATGAAAAAAAACAACAACAATAACAACAGTGACAACCAGAGTGATTACTGTAGAGCTTTGCATTGTTTGCATTTGTGTACCTATGATCACTTTCCTCTACCTTCACATCTGTCTGTGTGCATGTGGGGTTTTATTTTTTTTGTGACAGCGAAGACAAGTGTTCAGCATGGCAAATGTTTCCCCATGCGTTCAGAATTTTCTTCTTTAATCTCCTCCGAGAAAGCTTCGGGGCTTGGCTGCAAAGCATGGGTGCCTGGATGAGTTATGGCATGCCAGCGCCTCAGAAGGGTTTAGAAGAACGGGTGAAAGAGGAGGTTTCACCCAAGAACATGCTAATAGTGAAAACTTACCACATAACCGTGCAGAGATCACAGATCCCTATCAGTTATTAAAAAGCTATAATATGAGACAGACGGTATTGTGTCCTGGAGAACAGGGTTCCTGCAGGTGAGGGTGAAATGCCGCACACGAAGTGGTGATGAAACTGCAAGTATAGATTCTTGGATTCATTCTGAAAGCATCAAATTTAAGTGTTTCTTTTTCTCTTTTGTGCACACATGATTGTGCATACAATACTCGTGTGTGTTTGTGCACAGGAGGCTGTTGGTGCATCAGGGGGTTCAAGTTATGTGGATTGAAATTCATCAAAATCAGCAGAGCGTTATGATGAAGGTTTTGTGAGGGAAATTCAGCCACGACTATAGCCAGGCTCCATGCAAAGTTGTTCGTTTTCTGTTGCCTTTTTAATGAAAATTCTCCCCAGCTATATTGGTCCTCAGTATAGCTTTAACCTCTGCTGTTTTTACTATCCGCTGAATTGGCTGGTGCCATCCACTGGGTGGGCTGTGTGAATTAAAATCATCCAGGAGTTGTTTAGCGCGCTGAGAGTCTGGCCACGCGTCTATCTATCGCCTGAGTCCCTGGAGACAGATTCCCCATTTTAAATTTGTGTTTGTTCCATCCAGTTTCCATTTGGAAACTGATTGACTCAGTGCATCCCCATCCGCCATAATCACCAAATAATTTACCTTGTTGTTATCAAGAGGCAGATAATGGGAAAGAAAATAAATCTCCAATCTCAGCTTTGTTAGGCCAGAACATTACAATAAAATGCTCGAGTTGTTTGTGAGGCACCAAGAAATGAAAACGGAAGAAAAGCCTCCTAATGTTTTACTTGTTTGCATGATTGCTTTAGCGGTTCCTCACCTGTGTTGTGTCTTCTTAAGATCAAATGGGTTCACGTATCTATGGCCAGTCGTTCACTTCCTATAGCCCAGCACATTAGTGTGAATGGCACGACTGAAGCTGCCATCATGTCCTCAACTACTTACAGGATGATCACAGCCCATTGCATATGCATTTACAACCTCCAAGTAGGAGGCATGAAGTACAGTTGACATTAGCTCGCTCTCAGTGCACCATCATAAACAAATTCAGTGGCCTTGTACAATAACCTTGCCCAAATCATGATGGATGATTCGCCATCAAGATGATTTTTGGTGAGATCTTCGCTCTAGCAGTTTTTATGATGCAGTGTTTGGAGGCAAATAAAAAAAATATGCAACAGTATTGCACCATGACCTGTTGTGCATTAGCTGGCAAAACTTCCATCTATCATTGGCAGTCAGAGGTAGGAAATATTTAAGTAAGTACAAATACTAGAATTTTCAGGTATCTGTACTTTTTGAGTATTTTTTGTCAACTTTTTACTTTTATTCCCTACATTTTTAAACAAATATCTGTACTTCTACTAAAGGGTAGTAGAGATGAATTTGAAGCTAAGCTGATGATGATTGTGTAGTGTATAATATAAAGACGGGATAGGCATTGAACTGTCAGTGTAGAGGATGGAATTCAGCCAGGACAACTGATAAAAACATCTGCTTACACTTCGTTGAATTAAAAAAAGTCTACTGATGCTTTCAATAGACAAACATTGTGAGTTGTGATTCCTTTATTAGAATTAAAAATTAGACTGAAATTAAGTTTATAGTCCTATCTACTAATAATATTTTATTATTACATTAATATAGCCCAAGGTTCGGTTAGCGTTGCATAAAATTAGGTTGTTGAAATGTTCTTCAAGGAACTACATTTACTTGTGCTGACAGTGCAGCATTGGGATGCTGTTTACAATGTAAATACGATTAGGATGCAATGATGTGAAAATCACAAAAAACCACAAAATCTTCGCAATAGAACATCAAAACCATCTCAAATGTTTAAAGTCAGAAAATCATTTTGGTAGAAAAATAATATCATGTCAAATATAATGGCAGCAACATGGGCAACAAAAGGCTGGGAAAGTAAGTGGCACTAAAAATAAAAAGCTAAAGGAACATTGTGCAACTGGCAGGGGTGGAAGTAACGAATTACAAATACTCACGTTACTGTAATTAAGTACATTTTTTGGGTACTTGTACTTTTACGAGTAATTTTTCAAGTGTGTAATTTTACTCATACTTGAGTACAACTTACACCATGTAATCTACTTCGCTACTTATAAAATCAAAAGTCACTACTGAGTACGCCCACAATTTAAATTAATATTCAAACCTTTCGTCTGCATTTTTGCAGCCAATAAGGCCGTGCAATCGCAACCGCGCCAATTTAAGACGTAAGCAAAGAATAAACTCCGCTGCAGTAGCAGGCACAGGTGTCTGGAGGTGCTAAATGGTGGAGTATAAACTACTTTATAGACGAAAGATTTGGAGACAAAGAAGCCAAAATGGAGACAGAGGACAACACTGTCAACCATGAAAACGACGTAGAAAAGACGGAGGACGCGTGCCCGTGGCTATACCTGGAGGAATTTTTCGTGTACAGAGGAAGAAAAGGAGACAGCGTCCAGATGCAGTGCAAACTTTGTTTGACCTCTACAGTCATTTCAGCTTACAAGACTTCAGCATCTAATCTAAAAAAACACACTGAGGTAAGAGGTTTTACAACTATACGTGTATGATATTGCTTTCTTATTTTTCATGTGTGTTAAGGTTACTAGTTTGGCTAAGATATTGTCACCGCCATTGGTTAGCCTGATATTAAAATAAGACGGAGCTAGCTAATGTGCGTGTGTGCATGCATAACTGAGCTACAATTCGTAGGAATGTTTTAGCTTATTATTTGGATAACCACCGTCATTACAATAAATTAAACTTGTAGTCATTTAAAACTCACAGGCCTACAATCAGCTGGCCTATTTAAAAAAAACAAACAAACTTGAACACAGTGCTGAGCTGCATCTCAAATTAATCTTCCAGCTCTCAGCTGACATGTACCAGAGCCCGCTTGATGGATCAGTTGATCAGTATCATTGGCCTGATATAGGTCTATCATAGTGACATGGCTCTTAATCAGTAGGGTTATATGTTTCCCAATATGATATCTTTTTTTAAAGAACATAATGTGGATTGGTTTTATTTGTTAGCTGTATGGGCAGCATTTTTGTGTATGTGATCCCTTTTCTTAAATTAGATTTGCTAGATACACATATTTTGCTCTCTTAGTATTTTTAGGACCTGACTAATACTGAAAACTTTAGGGTGATACTGATAAAAAGGAGTTAAAAATTTAGATACTGATACATTGGTCGATACTCTTTTTACAGATAGTATACATATTACAGAACTTAGAATGTATACAGAAATTCATGTTTTTTGCAATGATCGTTCAAAATTGGTTTACATTTGTAAATAAATACAGCAATATATCTGCAAAATTTGACCAATTCACCACTCTTTTATACTATGCTCAACAATCAAAGATTAGCTCAAGTCTAGTTGAATAATGTTTTAAAAATGTGTTTTCTTTTAGTGTTAATCACAGTGATGTTATGAAGTAATGTATGAACCTGACGTATGATAATCTTTATCTCTACAGAGGAAACATCCATCGAAGATTGAGCAGTACAATATCACTGTGGCATCAACATCTCGACAGCGAAAGACCACAGCCACACCAAACAAGCTCTCAGCAAATACACAAGCCAAGTTACCAGACCTGATGTTGAGAGCTGCAAACAAACATGTTCCACAAGCAACTGTTGACAAGCTTGTCATCAATTTCATATGTGAGGGTCTACAGCCATTTGCAGTGGTAGAACAGCCATCTTTCAAAGAATTGGTTACCACATTACAACCTCAAGCCAAAGTCATCTCCAGACCCACTGTCCGTGCCAGAATCTGTGAAGCTGCTGATCACATGAAGATGACTTTGGTTGCAGCATTGGATAAAGTCAAATTTGTTGCTACCACTACTGATTGTTGGTCAGCTCATCAGAAAAGTTACCTTGGAGTCACATGCCATTGGATAGAGGAAGCGTCCCTGGAAAGAAGATCTGCAGCACTAGCATGCAAAAGATTGAGAGGGTCTCACACATTTGACATGCTTGCTGGTGCGCTTGATGATATCCATTGCCAATACAAGATTAGAGGCAAAGTTGTAAGAACCACAACTGATAGTGGATCCAACTTTGTCAAGGCCTTCCACATGTTTGGGGCACAAAATGATGCAGATGAAGCTGAAGATGAAGCAGACCCAGAAACTATTGACCTGACTGACCATAGGGACTACCATGAGGCAAGTGCAATTCTTGATGAAGACTCTGGTTTGGAGTATCAACTTCCGCCTCATCAGCGATGTGCATGTCACCTGCTAAACCTTGTGGCAACAACTGATGCTGCCCTAGCAGAGAGCATGAATGAAACCTACAAGAGGCTCTCCCGTGCAACCTTTGCAAAATGCCAGGCCATTTGGAACAAAACTGGCCGATCTCATTTGGCTAATGAAGTGGTAGAGGACAAGTGTGAGCTACAGATCATTCGTCCCAATGCAACACGATGGAATTCAACCTACCTTGCCATTGAAAGGATAATACGCATCATTGATGAGAAGGGGGAAGATGCCATCAGGAGCATTTGTGAGGAGTTCAAGGTGAAAATGTGAGTAAAATTGGACACCTACCAATATGGTTTCAAATTTTGTGAATTTTCCTTAATGGATGGTTAAAAACGTGAGCAGACTCTTAATATTAAATCAGAAGATCCCTTTTATAGTCATGGTGGGTTTTGTTGTTGTGTCTTACAGGTTGAGTCCTGCAGAAGTTGCATTCCTAAGGGAGTACTGTACCACCATGAAGCCACTGGTGAAAGCTTCAAACATCCTTCAGTCTGAGTCCACTTCCTTTATGGGATGGCTCCTGCCAGTAATCCAACAACTACTGTCCAAACTTAGCAGGCTGGAGACATCAAGCAAGACATGCGTGCCACTCATCAGAGCCCTGCAAAATGGCCTTCAAAAGCGTTTTGGAGCGATGATGGAGGATCCAGAGTTGGCTGCAGCTGCAGTCCTCTTACCCAAGTTCAAGACTTCCTGGACTGACAGAGCAGATGTAACAGAGGCTGGTAAGGATTCATGTGATCCCATTTTTGTGTATTTTTACATTTGAACACATGCTTAAGTGAGTATTTCACCTAATACATTGTAAGTTATTGATGGTCTGTCCTGAATACTAAACAATCCTTTTTGAGAATTTGCCGATTTTAAATTTGTGTTCAGGAATAATCACTGAAATTTAAATAACAAAATTGTGTTATCTACTTGCAATTACAGCCTTGACATACATCAAACAACATCTTGAAACGACAGAGCATGAGAGTGAGGATCAGCAAAGAGAGTCATCTGATGAAGATGAATTCTTCTCCAGACCAATCTCCAGAAGGCTGCAAAGTGCAGTTGAGCTTGATGGTTATCTTGCTTGTGCCACAGACACCATGGAGCTGCTGCACTCCTTCTCAGCCATCAAAAACCTCTCTCTTAAACTAAAAACAGCTCTGCCTGCTTCTGCTGCGTGTGAACGACTTTTTAGCTGTGCTGGTCTACTCTTCACTGCCAAACGAAGTCGGATTGCCTCTGTTAATTTAGAAAACCAGCTCTTGCTGAAACTGAACAAAAGGTTCAGAAAGTAAAGTGTGAAAGAAATGCTAAGACTTTAAGACACTTACCTGCCTGTTGTTCAGTGTATGGGGAAAAGTTTAAATGGTTCTACGCATGTTCAGAAACATTTTTGTCATTGTTTTAACAAACAAAATTCCTCCTTTTATATCTACATTTATTTACAAAACAAGTTACCTTTCTATACCTTGTTCATCTGAAAAATGTGCTTTGAACATAAATATTTATACTGGTGAATCGAGTTGAATGCCTGCTATTGACAACAGGATAAAACATCAGTCTGTTAAAAAGTAATTAATACTCTGAGTAGTTTTTGAGAACAGTACTTTGTACTTTTACTCAAGTATTTTTTTAACACCAGTACTTTTACTTGTAATTGAGTACAATTTAACCAGTGTAACAGTACTTGTACTTGAGTACAAATTTTGAGTACTCTTTCCACCTCTGGCAACTGGTTATGTTATTTGGCATAATTGGGCATAAAAAGAGCAACTTAGAGAGGCACAGAGAGTTACTCAGAAGTAAAGATGAGCAGAGGTTCACCGATCTGCAAAACATTGTGTCTACAATTTGTGAAGTAATTTCAAAATAAAATAATTCAACATAATTATCATCTACAGTACACAATATCTTTAAATGATTACAAAAATCTGGAGAAATCTATGTGCACATGGTAGAAGTTTAAAAGTCAATGATGATCATGATCTTTGGGTCCTTGATGCAATAAAAACAGTAAGGATTCTTTCATGGAAACCACTGTATGGGCGAGGACACAAAGCCATTGACAAATGTAGGTTAATTTTTTTTTTTTTTGGGGGGGGGGGTGTCATTGATGCAGATATACGAAGAGTATCTGCCTTGTTATCAGCATTCAATGATATATGGAGGTGCATTTGTGCCTATAGAATTGTCTGCGTGCACATATGGAAAGTGAATTAATACTTTTGGCTATATAGTGTACTGTATGTATATATGCTTTAGAGTAACATTTGCTCCAATCCAAACAACATCTTTCTCAGGGAAAGCCGTGGATATTTCATTAAGAAACTGCTAACCCGCACACTGTGATTTGCAGTAGAAGCGAGGTTGATTGACAATGATTGGGAATTTTTAGCTGAGAAAAGTTTTAATATAACTTTAAATTACTCTCAGAATCAGGAGTCACAATAGCAGACGTGGTATTACTTGGTGTCCAACTACGTGTGAGACAGGAAAGCTTCTTCTGTTACTCTCCACACGTACAGCAACACACACAGGAGGAGAGAGTAAAGGGAAAAAGTAGCAGTTTCTTTTCACATTCATTGCTTTCATATAGCACATTCATGCCGGGCTCCTGACAGATTTCACAACAGACCATGTTGTGTTGATTGAAAATCCACTGATATATTATCACCTTTACATAAGCCGTGTGGTTTTCACTGTAAAAAAAAAAAAAAAGTATTTTCTTTGTTGACAATAGAAAATCCGCACCTCTCATACCAATCACCTAATACTTTAATCACACTCGTTTGTCCCACACTTGTGAATGTAACTGATTAGCTGAATCCACCGGCAGATCAACACGTTGTTTCAACACTGTTAGCACAAGTGCTGACAATGATATTGCTTTCTCCCACTGATACCTCTGGCTATCATATCTGCATTTGAACTCTTGGTCTTCTGCTGCTCAACATTCCTATCCACTCTGCCTTTAACAAATTTGCATCTTAGTGCAGTGCAGAGAGGAAGGTCAGAGGAAGAACACTGTGTAAGCCTATCAATGAGCAAACCTGTGTCAACGATTTGGCCCAGTCTTGTTTTCAAAATTAGTGTTGAGCATCTAAAAATATAATCTGAAATGAGAGAATGTAAAATAGATTGGTGTGTATGTAAAAAAATAAAATGTTTTTAGAAGGAAGGGGTTTTGTACTGTGAAAGTACATACATAAGGCTTAAAGGTTTATTAAAAGCCCAAAACCTCAGTTTACTCAATGGCTACTCATTTATTATTAAGTCAGAATTGTTTATCCATGGTTAATAGCACTGCACCATAATTAATACATGAATGGTTTGTGGGCAGCCACACATAGAGAAGGTGCATTTAGCTTCATTTGCACAGACATGATTAAATTGAAGTCCAGAGAAACACAACCAGAAAAGGGAAAATCAATTCCAATCAGCAAGAGCCTGACCTAATGTTAACTATGAGGCCCTGAGACACTTGTGCTAACTGCGTACTCTGACCACACTACAGTGAAAGTAAACAGCATTTCCAGCCTGGGTGTAAAGTCGATCTCAACGGAAAGAGAATGAGAATGAACATCATGAGGATCCCGGCGGCGCTGATTGATAGCAATCGCCTTCCCGTATCAGAATAGAGCTCAGCGGACTCTAATTATGAGATGATGTTAAAGTAACATGTCACATCTGCACCTTGGAATCACTCCCCAGCATGAATTCAACATGACAGGTCTGTGTGCTGTGAGAGGAAATCTAATTATATTGTGACAAACCGCTCCAACGATGATACAAACTGCACAGAAAGAATTAAGCCTGGAAACCTGTCTGACAACTTTATTCTCAAAGCTGGGGAGCGGACCATTTATGAACATCAAGCATCAGATTCAGGAGCAGCAAAGAGGCCACCGAGTGTCATAAGTGTAAAATAGTTAGTTAGCGCATTTGGTTTCTGAAAGCATCAGGCAGAGAGGTTAATTGTACTTTAAGGTCATACTCAAGAACTCCAGTGCGCGCCTGCCCAGCGTTCCTCTAACTGTTCAACTCTGTGATGCTGCAAGTAGATTATTATGTCTCTTATGTTCAATGGCCCCTTGACCCTCCCACTTCAGCTTCCCTTTACTCCATACTTATAGATTACACCCTACCATCTTCATTTTGGTCTGAACTGCATTGCTGTAACATTTCTTGTCTGCATCCTGCGTGATTGCAATGCTCATGTCCTACAGTATGTTTCTCCAGAAGTGTGTTTTGCCACGATGACGCACACTGACAGACTCACAGGGTGGAAACAATACTAATGATGCTATACGTGCTGGTCATAAAACTTGGATTTGCAGCAGCTGAGGCTGATCTTGAATCACCACCCACTGATAATGTCTCTCCCTGAGAAGATAAAACTGATGTCATACTTTGAGTTTTCGAAACTATCCCAATATTTTGTTAAGTTTGAAAGTTTATACAGCATGAAAGGACAAATTTGCTGAAATAATTAAATTACTTAAGAAACTGTAGTCATTAAGGGATTAAGAAATGGCTCATTTATCTATACAGAACGACATCTGCTGACGAGCAAAGGACATTTATTATTGAAAATGCAATGAGTCAGACTATCAGCCTTCACAGCACTCCGTGCAAACTTGCACAAACATATATTAAAGGTGCTGCCATCAGAGCCGTTAAAAGTAATTGATACAATGGCAGTGTGCTTTACAAATATGAATGAATGTTAATGGAATGCAAAACACAAATTAGGCTGAAAGGACATCAAAGCCATCAATCAATTTAACAAGCATACATGATGATTTTCAGGCAGGCAGCAGAAGCATAAAAACAAGATGCTGTTTTTCTCAGTTTCTCAGTCTTTGAAAGTGGACGCGAAACACTACATGTATTAGGGCTAATTTACATCATGGAGCCGTCATAGATTTAACACTTTCTATGAAGCTGGATTTAAGCATGTGTGTAGCTTTGTCGACAGTACAAACCGGACACCTTGGATTACTAATCCAAGCGTCCTTTTCCATCTTCCACATCATTCTGTGTGTTTTGTCTTTTCATCGCCATGCCGCAACATATCCCTGCTCGTCTTCTGCTGACATGCTGACCCTGTGAAATGTTTATTTTCTCCATGTTCACAAATAGTTGCAACTTCCTTTCGCTCGAGTTCTTTACAGACAGTTTACAGCGCTCATACTTGTGACTTAGGTCGGAAAGTGAAGTGTTGCAGAAGAGTTGTAGAGCTGAGGTCTTTAAATCGTTATGGGGATGGGGGGGGGGCGACTCCTCCTCCTCCTCCTCCTCCAAAATGACTTCTGGTTGTATAGAGGTTTATGTGGGGAAAACACCCTAGGCCCTTTTGTTGTGTGATGGCGTAATTGGGTTCAGTCTCTCACTGAAAGAGAACATTACGTCCATTTTGCAATTTATGGTCATTCTAAGAGTCAGAAAGGAGGATTACCAAGCTCACTGGCTAATGATTTGTCAGTCACAAGTTGTTCACCAATGAATCAGTCACATCCACCTATCACTGCTCAAATCAAGTTCAAATCACCAAACTGGCAGAGGTGAAAACACTCATGCTGAGGCTGATCCTTGATTAGATGAACTATTCTGCATGTTTTGACTCACGACACAGTGAAACTATTTAAACAGGACTAAAACTATTCAGCTGACTTAAATAGATACACAACCAATATTTGTTTAATTTGTAGATACTTGGTAGTGTGGAGGTTAGTGCCATCGCCACACAGCAAGCAGGCTCTGGGTTCTAATCCATCAGCTGGATGGGACCTTTCTGTGGTAGCAATGTGATATTTTGGTGATCTGTCTGGACTGTACCCCGCCTCTGCCCTATCACAGCTACGATAGGCTCCAGCCAAGCTATGACCCTGAAGTAGATGAGCAGAAGAAGATGGATGGATGGACTTTAGATAATTGTACTCAATCCTATTTGCCTCCATTTCCTAAAACATGTATAACACAAAGCGCTCAGAGAAAGCAAACCTTCACGAAGCCTGGTCACTCTCTCAGCAATATTTACTTTAGAGAGAACAGTCTTGTATTTCTTTTGCATAGATTCATTTTGTTTTCTTTGTTCGTTGTAAACAGTGCAGTAAAAAATAACACACTCTGAGATCAACATAGAAGAAAAACTGTAGACAAGCATCACTTCTCTGAAAAATAAAATGCATTTAATGAAAGTTTGACCTTATTTGATTTTAAAAAAAGAGGTCAGAGGTCTAAATTAGCATTATTTATGTAATCCCCAATATCATTCCCTATATGCCTATATGTCATCAATACAAACAATGGAAGTAAGAAACATAGTTTTAAATAGATCAATATAGCATTTTTATTACTTTAACCTTGAGATCATTCTATTGACCTTGAAGGAGAGGTCGGAGGTCAGGTGTGATATTTAAAATCTTTATGTGTGGTACTTTCTATATGTTAACAAAACACACCACACTTGTAGGATTCATAATTTTTAAGTTATAAGGCTTTTGGTCCATTGCTGACCAATAAAAACTAAGCTGACTATGAAGACCTTGGTCATGTTAACATGACCCCACTCTATACACCTACAAAATTTAATCAAAACACATTCAAGGCTTTTTGAGCTGTCGTGTTTGCAGACAGAATGACATGCATGCAAAAACCATAACCATAACCTTCTAGGTGCCACTTTAGCTCAGTGGGTGAGCAGGCGATCACATGTTAGATGGCTGGGGGGCAGTGAGCTGGGTTTGAGTCTGACCTGCAGCCCCTTGTTGTGTGTCTAGTTTCCTATTTTCACTGCTAAACAGTGAAAGGCAAAAATGCTACAAAAAAGGATCTTTTAAAAAAAACACAACCTCCTTGGTGGAGGTTATGTTTTTTTTAAAATAATGAGCAACGAGAAATGCTTTTTCTGACGCGCACCATTACGAACAGCTTTGAAAAAGTCAACTGTCATCACCCGACAATTGAACCAAATCAACCGAGAAAAACAGACATGCAAGAAGGTACAAACCGAGGAGGCACGGTTAAGTAGTGGTCTTGATTTGGTGCAACAAATATTCCTCTTAGTTTAGTTCTGTTTATAAGCTTCATCAAGCCCTGAGAAAAATATCTGTTTCTAACTGCCCGCTGCTCAATTTTCCTCACAAGCATTTTCTTCATTCCAAACGCTATTTAAAATTGCATGTATGCATAATTCCACTCCAGTGAATGTTTTGCATACACACTGCAACACAATAAAGGGACTCAATTATATTGATGTTAATGGCTCGTTCCCAGCCGTAATTTAGTTTTTTGTCAGAGTCAGCGTATTGTTCCAATACGACCAGGTGCAAGGCAGCTTTTGATGCACTTGAGCACAGATAGCTTTACACTCAATTCTGTTGCCTGGTGAATTACATAGCAGGGGGAAGCCAGAAGTGCACATCTGTCGGGATAAATTTTTTATAAGGAAGTCCTACTTGTGGCCATATTCCCTTCAATAATGTGTGAAACATTTACCACAATCTGTGAAAATAAGTCGAGAAATCACCGAGAAATTGGTTGAAGGTGCTAACTGTAGCAGGACGCAGCTCTCTGACATACATGCAATGTGGTTTCCTGATCCTGCAACACCGACACTGGACGAGGACTTCTTCCATATTCCTGTGCTTTGATCATTGCTTCTTCTTAACCAGGTCCATTCCCCTCCTTTCTGTTTCCCTTTTATTCTGCTCCTCCAAACTCTCGGATTCTTTATAAAACACAGCTGGGTCATTCTTCCCGTTGCACTTGTTATTCTCATCTCTTCATGCTTCATGCCTAATGGTTTCATTATACTTAAGAGATGACACATTTTTTGGATAGGCTGCATTATATTTGTCACAGGCTTGTTGTATTTTTTTTCAGGCTTGTCTGCTGTCACTAGATAACCTTGGTATGTTAAATGGAGCAGCTACAGTTCTTCCCCAGATGAAACTGCAATGTGACGCCTTTCATTATCGCTTTGTCTTGTCTTTGTCTTTCTTCAAAGACGCGTCAGTGCAATAGTCAACAGTGGTTTAACCCTCGGATTAGTTTTCTCCGCCATGGGCTTTATCTCGCTGTTGATGTGCCGCTACAGAGTGCATTTCAGCTGTGTCACTCAAACTGACAGGGTGGGATCCTTTTCTGGACATAAGTCATTCTCTTTCTCTTAGGTTCTTACATGTACATATTAAAGTGTAATTAGAAGAATTTTCAATGAAAGCTCCATTACTGAAACATCAAGAAAAATAATAACTGTGTTAGGAATGGTGTTTAAAGTTGAACACGTAGCATAGATTTGAAATACCACAGATGCTAGCACACGAATTAAGCTGTTCAATCTGATTGTTTCCGATCCAGTCAGAAGGCAAGGACATAGCAATAATGCTTTTGAATGTATTTGTGCTATTTTCATAGCAATGTGATCCATGGGTCCCAGTGCAACAGAGAAGTGAAGCCACTGCAAGCAAAGCACAGTTTGTGCTAATTTTTTCTTTGTGGCTTTATGAGACATTGGACAACAATACATTTTGAAAAAAGGAGAATTTTTCTTCTAACTTGTTTTCACAGCCAAGTAAACAGATATTTAAACATAAGCTAAAGGCGCACACATTAGTTCTCAAGGCTTTGGGGGTGGGGGAGTGACACTGTCTGCCATGGCATTCCAGATACACCAAGTTCTGCCAAATATCTGCTAATATCGCCAAGAAGTGGACAAACTGACCCAAAAAATTAAAGAAATAACCCAGAGTAAATATGTTAATTTCAAGCTGACACAATCACACACTGAGCTGCTTAAAATAATTATTAAATAATTAGATGAAGACTCATCCTATCCACAAGACATTTTCGTAATGCACTCTTGAAGGAAGTGTGTTTTGTGTAATGTATGTATATTCTTTTATCAGAATAATAATGAAAGTGTTTATTTCCCTTAGATTTGAGTTACTAAAATATGGATGGGACTATTATGTCACCGCATTAAAGAAATATTGAATCACATTATACTGCAATGTGCACTTTTGTATCACAAAATCAATCAGATCACTTGAACACATTCATCCAGTCACACAGCGCTTTTATCTGTGACTAAGTGCTTTTTAGCATTCTGGGGGAGTCAGGGATCGAGCCACCAACCTTCTGATTGGTGGATGACTTGCTTTACCTCTTGAGCCCAGATAGATAGATAGATAGATAGATAGATAGATAGATAGCGAACACTTAAACTGTAGCACCAGCAAACTAATGAGATGCTGAGGTGAGTGCTGGGCCATAAAGTTAATTGTGGGTGTGGACAAGCGAGACAGCAATTACTGATGGCCCTGTGATAATGATGTCACTTTTCAGACAGCCAATTAGGGGTTCAACCCCCTGTCTGCATAAACCGTCTCTTATTAGCTACTGAAATAGCACAGACCCAAACTGAAAGTATCTGATTTAAGCACACAGCTCTGTAAAGTAATCTAATATAAGACAGCGCGTTGATTAATCCTAAGAGGGTGTAACACATCAGCCTTTTTTATTTTCAGTGCAGACATTATAATGTATACAGTGCATGCCCAAGACGTTGGACCAGGACATACTGCACCTCTCGCTATATGAGAGCTGGGACAGTCCAGCCACCCTCCTGTGACATTACGTTTGATAAGAAGTTGTGGAAATGGATGGATAGGTGGATGTGTACTCTCTTGGCTCCTCTGATTTAAAAAAAAAAAGAAAGAAATCTCTAAATGTCATGTCTATAGATAACCAATGTAAAATTTTTATTCTTTGACTGCTTAAAAAAAAAACACGGTACAAATAAGCACAAAATAAAACAGATCCTCAACAATTTTAAGATCACATAAAATATAGGAATGCCTCACCAAGTGTCTGACTACCTCAGTTGCTGTTTGTAGTCTTCTCAATTGGACACACCAGGGCTTCTGCATATTTCTTAAATATTTTATTTATACTACTTTTCATCTTTATCAAGCGAATGTTAATAATTTAGATCTGCAACTCTTCTTTGTGCTTGTTTTGAGGTTATCAAGCAGTTGCTTTTCACTAGTTGTTTTTTTTCTTTCATGGATCAGTATGATTTCTGAACTTCTCCTGACTCCAGCATCTGACACAAACTGCTACAGTATGCACCCTCTATAAGGAATAAAAAGTAACAAACGTTTCTTTTGCTTATGTGATGCACAGTTCATGTTCCAAATCAGTCAATTAATACGTTCCTTCTAAGAAATTTGCACTCTGATTTCTGCTACTCCAGAATTTATTTCCTCATATATTACAGAATTTTGATAATGGACGTGCGGGATTCCCGCTTGGCAACACTGACGCGTCAAAATAGAAATCCATAAACCTCTCTTGACAGCGCATTAAATTGGACACATCCTGGTGATTGATTAGACATCCAGCTGACAGATACCCGGCGATTGTTTACTGTGGTGGACCCTGGATACGACTGGGTGTTTATTGCTGTCTGGTCCTGCAGTATTTCAACATTGTATCTCACTATTTAGAGCTATCAGCAAGCAGCTACACAGCAACCACACGCTTCCAAGTACCAGTTTGTTTCCAAACCGCAGCACATCCCTGCCGTGTTTACCTGTGCTATCACCTCTTCACACTGATGTTTTCACCTGCAGGTATTGCTTTTACAGACCGGGTAAAAAAAACTGTCATTTTGGATAATTTATGGGTAATTATCCATACGCGTTCTGACATTCAACACGTCTGCTGAATTCCCTTCAGGTTTGTAAGTACTCTTGGAGGAATGAAAACTGCTGTTTGCCATGTTAGTTTTGGCAAAACGGCAGAAATGTCAACACTAAATGCATAACCATTTCCGTTGCAGTTGTAGTTTGTGTGCTTTTTCTCTTCGTAAAAGGTTTTTGCATATCAGTAGATCAGCTCTTCAATCTTCTATTCATTATTCAAAAAACAAACAAACAAACAAACACTATCAGGTGCTTCTGAAAACTTTATCCATCATCCATTCAAACAGCATAGTGCCATATCAAGTGAAAGTGACTGACTACACATAAACGACGATTCTGGTGACAACCTCCTCCACCAGAAGTCCTCACATCGGAAAGAATCAACGTCAGAACGGCGGCGGTTCGCTTTCCTTCGCTGCTCTTTCTGCAATGTGCGAGAATTTTATGCTTTCAATGACCCGTGCTTTGCAGCACAGCAAAAACAAGTCATGGCCGACTACACAGAAAGAGCATTACTTCCCCTCTTTTCCATTGTTTCACTGCCTTAGGAAGACTTCTGTAAATCTGTGACGGTGATTACATTTCGTTATATGTGGAAGTAATTTGATTTTACAATACACTGTGTGAGGCACCTTTTAAACAGGCCATGAGCAAACAAATGTTTGAGCTTCAGTTCTGCCCGAGCTACAGCCAGAAAAAAATGACATCATCTGACTTATTATCAGCTGTGTGGAAAATGGTAGGTAGTGCCGGCTGAATTGCCACATTTCTGCTGCTGCACTGAGTGACGCTTCGAGCAGTTGGTTTGATAAATTTTTATTATAATAAATATGGCATGAGTGGAGCCGGGGAGAGCTGATATTCTCTACAGGCCTGTCTACACATCACATGGACCCAATCAGGTCCTGATGATGTCATAGCTCTCTGCATCATTAATATTGAAAGGTCATTTCCCCAGCTTGGAAGTTGTCTCTATCACAGGCCGGATTCAATTTCCAATTTGCCACACAACTCTCGAGGTCTTTCTTACTGTATATCTGAGAGAACGCCACCTCACAGTGTTGTAAAATTCTATTTCCTCTATTCTGCTTATAGAGCCATTGACTCAGAGTGGCATTTTATTATTTTCTATGAAATGAATATTTAGTGAGTAGTCATACTCATAACTATACACACACCAAATCCACATTGGATTTCAGGCTTTAATAATATGACTAAGTATCCATTTTTATTTTATTCACAAACATCTATTTATTGCTTGTTTTATTGTTTTATTTCCTACATAGACTGCTTCAGCTCTTTCAGCGCATTAGAAGTCGCAAGCAAAAACATATTCTTTCTTTTTTCTTTTGGCTGTTTTAATAAGGCCCTTAGGTTACTGTGGTACTTTTATGATTAGTTTCTGAACTTCAAAGAAGTCTTATTTTCCATCAGCCCAAATCCTTTTGTGGATTCTCTTTTTACCCATTTCTCTTCAAGTTCCACCTAAAATCACGCCTGGTTATGTGACACATGTGACTTGAAATACATTTCTACCTATAAACACATATGTATAAATATATACACTCTTTGTGTATAAAATGTTCTATCAGAAGTCACAGATTATAATATAAACAGCCTGTGGCGCAGACATTTCCCGAGCGTCCCTTATTAAAAAAACAAAAAAACATCTCTTCTGTAAGGTAGAGTCTGACATTATATAAGCTGTCTTCAGTCATTTCACTGCTGGTAATGCTATGAGTGTGTATGTGTGTACACGATTAGTGCTTCAATGCAAAACAAAGCTTGCATCCTACTGTATTTTTGAAGCTCGCGAATGTGCTTAGTTCAAACACTTTGGCAGCTGCTTAAACCTGTGACTCATTATCGCTTTGAAATTCATTATGTTTCATTCTGTGGCTTCTATCACACACTTCACCTTCCTTTTAGCCTGAATCCCACTTGGAAAATGAGAAATTAGGGCAGCGGGTCTCAAGAGACTTTTGGAATAAAACAAGGTTTCTAGAATAGTTCTTTGTACTGTGAATGACAAGTGATTTCGTGGTTGGTGGCCTGGTGGTAATTGCATACCAGTCAGTAATCACTGTTTATGTGAAAGTGATTATAAACACACGATTGTCTTCTAATCAGCGAAACCCATCTGGCAATAGAGGTAACATGATGAATACAAGTAAGAGGGAGAGAGAAAAAAATAGAGATGCTTGTATAGTATAGTCTGCATCACTGTTTTCCTATTAACATCACCTATCATCAACATCACCTAATATTAACACCACCTTCGCAAGTAGAACCTCTGCAAAAAACATTTGTTTGAAATGCACTGCTTGAAAAAATTAGAGGAACACTTTGAAAACACATCAGATCTCAATGGAGGGGGGGGGGGGGGGGGGGGGGTGTGAATCATGCTGGATATCTACACTCGTTTGGACTGGGAAATATGTTAGACATGAAAGGATGCCAAATCATTTGTTGAAAATGAAAATGATCAATCTCCAGAAAACTGAATGCAACGAAACCCTGAAAATGCTGAAAGTGCTTACTGTGAGTGTTACTCAGTAGTATTTATGCCCCCCACATGCTTGTATACATGCCTGACAATATGCTCCTAGTGTGATAATGGATGGTGTCCTGGGGGGTCTCCTTCCTAACCCCTAACCCTGGACCAAGGTATTGCTAGGCTCTGGAACAGTCTGAGGTGCAACCTGACAGCATTGCATGGGCTGAAACATAATGTTCTAGAGGTCTTCTGTTGGTTATAGCTCAGGTGAGCACTGGGATCCAGTCAGTGGTTCCTTTATCCTCCAGGAACTGCCTGCATTTCTCATCACATGAGGCTGGGCACTGTTGTCCATCAGAAGGAATCCAAGGCCTGCTGCATCAGTGTCTGACAGTGGAGCCAAGGATTTCATCCTAAGATACCTAATAGCAGGCTTGTGTGTCCCTCCATGGATATGTCTCCCCAGACCATCACTGACACACCACCAAACTGGTCATACTAAACGATGTTACAGCAAAATGTTCTCCACAGTTTCTCCAGACCATTTCAGTCTGTCACATGTGCTCAGAGTGAGTCTGCTCTCAGCGAGCCTGTTCTCAGCTCCTTGTAATCTCCTTCATGCTCTTTAGACTGCGCTGGGGGACACAGCTAGCCTTCTGGCAATGGCAAGTATTGATGTGACATCCTGGAGGAGTTGGACTACCTGTGCAACCCTTGCTCGTGTTACCAGTAGTGACACTGACCCTAGCCAAATGCCAGACTACTGAATAAACAGTAAGAAACGTGTGAAGAGTGAAAAGGAGGCACGTTCAGATCAGTTCATAGCTATACTTGTTATACTTGACCCAGAAACAGAAAAAGGGTTATTTCGTTAGTTCCTTGCTTTTTTTGTAAGTCAAGGA
The DNA here is from genome assembly GCF_965226115.1 of Aulonocara stuartgranti. Classification (NCBI taxonomy): domain Eukaryota; kingdom Metazoa; phylum Chordata; class Actinopteri; order Cichliformes; family Cichlidae; genus Aulonocara; species Aulonocara stuartgranti. The sequence continues at coordinate 26,114,394 of NC_138940.1, read as the reverse complement.
GAGGTTCTGTCAAAGCAGCTCCACTGGGACAGCAGGGAAGAGTGTGATCAAAAAGCCTAAACCAGCAGGTGGAGCTCAGCAGACTGCAAAGAACAGTTTAGTAGTGTTTGAGTCATGGTCACTGTGACCTTCCGATATGTCCAATCAGACAAGCAAGGCAGACCTCTGATATTATGACATCACCGTCCTAACACCTACCTGTAGGCATGTCTGATATGTCATAAGGGCTTATTGTTTGTCCACTGGAATAATGTACGTTTCTGTTCCGCTTTGCTGGACTGTCTCGATGAATGACTGATTATCATTAGCGTCACTAGTCGGCTGACTTCTCTCTGATGCCATGCATCACCACACACTCATTTCTAATCAAGGTACAGGGTTTTGCTTAGGAAAGGGAAAGCCTGCAGATGACATCATGCAGCTCCATGGACAGCTGTCAGAATGAGTCAGGTGGTCCTAGGCAGACTGATAGTCGCTGTGTTCCTTATGTCAGGGAACAAAATTCCTCCAGCAACGAGGCAGCTTCCAGTTCAGTCACCGTCAAAGCATGAGTAACTACTTTGACAGGAAGCTGTAACATACAGTAGCATCCATGACTGAAAAAAACAATAGATAATAACACAATTGTGAAAGATGCTTACCTTTAGTAGTCACCGTGAGCATTTCTTTTATCGGCGTGGAGCAGTGCCAAGGACTGTGATTCAATAAGATGCCGTGTCCCCTGAATAGAAATGTAGAGCTAATCTATAGAATCCATGAAAGCTAAGAGGAAAGATAGCATAAATACCATTTTTGTATTTTGATTTTTGTAATATTCACCTGACGTAGCACAAAATAATATTGCCGCATTTTCTATTTTTCTAGTGCCACACTCTGAAGATTTGCATGCACTCAATTATACATTCAGTATGTGACAAACATGTGCACTTCCACATAATGAGAAGGAATTATTTATAGCATGCTGCGCTCTTATCATTTGTCGGGCCCAACAGGTACAAAAAGATGAAGTTCAAGGACACCCAAACTTGTCCTCCCAGCAAGCTGTTACTTAGACAAACATTCATCATTCAAGAACACAATTACACCACATCTAAACCGTCTTCTCTATGGAGTATTAATTGGATAAACAGATCTCTGTTACACTATGTACATGCCGGTTTTCTCTGTTCTACACTGAAATTAATAATGTACACAAGATAGTTCACTGCTGTATCTCCATCCCAAAGAATTTAATATGGAAATTGAATCCATTACTCCTTAAGTTTTAACATGGTCAAAACTCTATGGCGAAAACAATTACTTCACAAATTATTATTGCACAAAAACCCCAAAAAACATTAAGGAGTGTCTTTCTGAAAGATAATTATATTCCGAGGCCTTCATTAAGAGCTTGATAAGTACATTTGTAAGCTCATTCTCTCCAAGACCGTAATTCATGCTGCACTGGTGGAGCTTCTTAATTAACACCTACTCAAGCCAACAAATAGAAGTGTGTTAGTTGTGCTTGGCTGCAGGACAAGACAGCATTGTTGATTGTAGTGTTCTGTGTGTCCACTGCTTTGAATTACTGATGACTGTCCTCTCTTTTTGGAACCATGACGTGAAGCACTGTAGAAAAGTCTTATCTCACCCATCAGTTCTTCATATTTTGCTTGGACAATACAGATCCATTGTGCAGAGATCTATTGAAACATGCAAACATGTATAGTTTGTGCGATTCTAACAGTTTTGAAGCTTCATTGAACCACACTGCTTCAATAATGTTGAGGTCCAGGCTCTGTGGGTGCCAGTCAACGACTGATAGTGTTCCATTGTGTGTTTTTCTATTCAGTTATGCTTTCACTGCAGTGGCAGTGTGTTTGGGATCATTGTTATGCTTGAATATGAAGCTGTTGCCAATCAGACTTGGTATTGCATGATGGATCAAAATCTCATGGTACTTTTCTGCAATCATAATTCAGTCAGTTTAGACAAGATATCCAACACCACTGGATTAAATTCAGCCTCAAACCACGACAGAGCCTCCACTGTATTTTCCACATGGCTGTGGACACTCACTGTTGTTCCTCTCTTCTGAGCTACTCCATACATTCTCATAAAAATTAAAACCCACAATGTCAAACTTGGATTAATCGCTCCAAAAGACCTGCTGCGACTCCTTTTTAGGTCTGAACTGACACCCCAGTGTTGGTTTTGTGTGTACAACATCATCATAACAATGTTGGCTCAACATTGCAACTGACCAGTCACGCTGTCTGAGCAAACCAACACAAGTAATCTAAATTTGGCTAAAAGAAATGCTAACTTGATCATATGTTTGTTAAATAAAATAACTTTTAAAAAATGAACCACTTACCATTTGTTCCATAAGAGTTTAATATAAACAAAGTAATTTGTTTTCTTTTTTCTCAATATTCCAAAGCTATCACGTCACAACAATATGACTGGTCAGTAGCAATGCTGACCAACATTAACAACACCAGCACAGAGATAAGAGATTATTTAGTCCAGCTCTTATCTAATATGGCATACTTCAGTCTTTTTATTCCTCTGTTAGCCTTTAGTGGCTTTCCTGAACTGTAGGCCAGTTGTACCTCTCAGGTCAGGTCTTTGCTGGATTCCCCCCCTTTCTCAAGCACATGATTTTCACAGGTCCATGTTAAGTAGCTTAACAAACACAAAAACACATTCCTCTGAAAGTGGTCAGGTACAAGGACTGGACTAAAAATGGCTAAAAAGCAAACAATGGCAGAAGAAAAGCCTGGAGGACTTTTACTTACAAACACTTTGCAATATTGCAAGAAAGTCTGGCTCCTTGGAAGCAAAATGTTACAAAATGAGGGGTAACTCAAGACTTTTTCACAGTACTGTATTTCTTTAAGAGGTGTCTTGTGCCATAAACACACATAACATTAGGAGGATACAGATTGAACTTAATTAATAAACTATTAATTGCCAGCTCTGCAGCTAGTTCTATACAACCAAGAACCAAGCACTGAAGCTACCACTGCTATACGTGTGTGCGTGTATGTGTGAATTAGAAAAGTGAGGCTAGAGGGGTGGCACCTGGCCTCTTTAGATAATCTATTTATGTCTTTCACACTTCATCAAGCCTGAACCAAAATACCCAGCACTTGAATATGTTTATCAAATGTCTCAGTCCACGACATATGTGAGATATATTTGCTCTTGACCTTGTAAGAGTTGAATTTGCACATGTTTGCGTATCCACAAAGCATTTCTAGATATAGATATGCTGGTTAATTTACTTGTCTTGAATGCCTGCAGTGTTTCCATATGATGTTTATTTATTAATAATAAATGAATAAATGGCGCTTCAATGTGCCCATTGTGTCTGTGCACCTGATGCCACATCAGCTGGCTTTCCCTAGGGGATTCTGTTATACAGAGTTGCTAACATGTAAAACCCATTAGCATTAACAAAAGATAAACATAATTTTAGTTTAAAACAAATCGAGCTGCTCTAAATTGAGTTAAAATTAAAAATTAAATCAACTGAAAGGAAGATAATCAGCAAGTTAACAGAAGGTACAAAATGTGCAAAAGTTTTGATTTACCCCTCTAGTTTTGCATATTTATGTTTTATGAAATATGTGCTAAGATAAATAGAAGTACAGTAAATAAGGAAAAAACAGAGTTTGCAGAATTCTAATGACTTTTGCACAGCACTATATAACGCAAATAGCTATTTGTGAGTCTTCGTGATACTTCACAAAAAGAAGGTTTCAGTTTGAAAAGGCTCTGTTTTACATTCTGCTAGCGACGCACACACAGAGAGACAGTAAGAAAATAAGCAACAGACAAAAGAGCCACTGCCTGTGGTAATAACCTTAAACCTTGGAGTTTGTTATCGACACCGCCTCATTGCTGTCACTGAGTGGTGCAGTGCAGAGAGGAAAGTAAAGAGACAAAGGTCCAATACACGAGTTAGCAATAATACGAGATAATGAACTGATTTGCTCACGGAGAATTTCACTGTTTTTTAATGATTATTTTTTCTGTTGTGACAGACTTAAGAAGAGTAAATCTTTTTATGGCTTTCTAGTTTAGCCGTTACGATTGAATGTCGAAGAAATCCTGGCAGAAAAAACAAAACAAAAACTATTACAACAAAATGTCACGTCTGAAAATCCCCTCAAATCAAATGTCATATTTAAAAATCAGATTTCTTCATAATAACTACTTGCAGTTTATTTTCCATCCTCTGTCAGAAGTCTGTTTTTTCGCCCAACAGTTTAAATAGCTCTTCCCTACTCCTGCCTTTATGGAAGCAGTAATTAATCCATATATGGACATACACAGCGCGCGCCACGCCTAAAACACCTCCTGGTTTTACGGACTTGCTGTGGCCCGTGTCCTCCCTTCCCCGCTGCCTGGAAGTTCAGGAACTTGGTCACCGCCCAGCGCCCCCTCCTCCTCCTTTTACCTCATCTATTGTTGGGCAATACGTTACGCCATCGAAATTCTCTTAACCGAAACTTTTCAGCTGACTTGCTGGAGCTCTTGTGATACTTTTCTGTATAGCCGTCGAGCGGAGGGAGTGTTTATCGTGAGTGAGCGGCGCAGTTAAACTAAGTCCGTGGGGCGAGGAAACGGGAGGAGAACTTTTGACGCAAGGAATTCCGTAATTCCCATTCCTCCATTTTGAACTTTTAAACTTCACTTTGTCTAGCGGACTGTTGTCGGTGAGTATATAACGAGTCTTTCTTACTTTACATACAATGAATACTTAAACAAAATGAGTGGACTAGTTGTTTGGGCCGTCGGTAAAGTTTCTCGCAGAAAGCAGGCTAACAGTTGTTTGTCGCTTAGCATTAGCTTTAGCTCATCGCTGTGTTTGGAGAGCTCCGTGTTACAGCAGGCAACCTGCATTACGCTAAGCTAAGCTGGTTACCTGTTACCTGTAGCCTGCTGTTAATAAAGTATTGAAAATGACTTGAGGTGGACAGTTATTGGCTGTTAAATGTGTACACGAGTATCTTCTGCTTTGTATATTCTCGCTTAACGCTTTTTGACGGGGTAAAACCGACGTTTGTTTAGGTAGTTTTTGCAACAGGTGGAAGTTGAGCTAATGTTAGCACACCAGGTGATTGACCCACCCTAGTGCTTCTCAGCAAGTGTTAACATGTTTCTGTTTTGTTACGTAATTTTTCCTGTTTGGATACATTATATACACTTCTTGGTACCTACACATGGCTTAGTTTGACAGTTTTAAACCGTTAATATTATTATTTTTTTGCCTAAGTCGCGTACATAAACCCCCCCCAAACCTGCTAGACGGTTTCGATTTAATTTGCAGAGATTTGTAGATATCACTTTGCGACATGTACCACGCCCATACAGAGCAGTCGAACGCAGTTTCTCCCACGCTGGCCCAGATTAACCTTCGTCTCATGACTAGCATTTTAATGTTGCTTTCAGTGGAAATGCGTCATGTTGTCTGGACAAACAGACGTCTTCCTCAAACAACCTTTACAGAATTTTTTTTATTTTTTTTCCCCCCCAATACACTTTTTCTTTCAATACAACATTATCAGTTTCACTGCGTGTTAACTCATGGGTAGAAACTCTGTGTATATTAGAAAGAAGAAAAGTGGTTAATAATACAGTAGAACTGAAAATAGCTCTAATATATAACGATTCACTATAAAATTAGAAAGCCATGGTTGCCATGTTCCCCTCTTAATATTTTTGTACTTTTGTTGGTAATGTAGGCTAATAGCTAGTGTTGTAATTCCTCACATAATACAGCTGACCAACTTTTCAGTTGAAGCCTCTCAGCCCTCGGGCCATCCTGATTATCCCTGCCCCTCCATGTTTGATAGCTAATCAATGGAGTCACAGCCACTGCCTGAAAAGAGAAATTGAAATTGGGCCACTGTGTTGCTGTGCTCTGCCGTTGGCATTCATTCTGAAAGCAATGGAGCACTGCTGGCTCTAACAAGGACTTTAATAATTTCTTTAATGCACCGAGTTCTAGACACTAGTCTGATAATCTGACAGAAATCTTGATTTGTGAAGAGAAATTATAACTTTTAAGTCATTCAGGGAAGCAAATATTGAGTAATCAAAGGACAGAGATGTCCATTTTTTTCTGTAGTCTACATTTTCTGCTTCAGAAGAATTAATTTGTCGTTTGTTTTTGTTTTTTGTTTTATTTTATTTATTTATTTTGAAACCCAGTAAACTAGACATCATGACTAGCAACACCGCACCAAACATCAACTTTAAATGGGACCCGAAGAGCCTGGAGATCCGTACTCTGGCAGTAGAAAGGCTACTGGAGCCTCTGGTCACACAGGTAATACAACAAGTATTAGTATTATTAAAATGAGGCACCTTACACATCTTATTTCACAAAACAGCAAAGTGAAAAAATGTAGTGTTTTTTCCCCCCTGTGGTTCATTCTTGCATTTCACCATTTTAGAACTGTTATTTTGCCTTACTATGTCATATGTTGTTTGTTTTGTTTTTTTTAGACTTATCACAATTTATTAACTGTAGGCAGGTATATAATATCCTAATAATCTCTGCCATAGGTCACCACTTTGGTAAACACCAGCAATAAAGGCCCATCTAACAAGAGGAAGGGACGCTCTAAGAAGGCCCATGTTTTGGCTGCATCAGTGGAGACTGCTACCGAGAACTTCCTTGAAAAAGGCGAAAAGATTGCAAAGGAAAGTCAGTTCCTCAAGGATGAGCTGACTGCTGCTGTGGAAGATGTCCGCAAGCAAGGTATATTGAAAATACGAATTGCAGCAGTGTGGCTTCATGCTTGTACAGAGTGCCTCTTAAGATAGGACGGATGAAAAATAAACCATAAGCTATGTATACATCATCTACTCCAGCAAAAATCCTTGAAATAAGAATATGGTTTGAGTCTGATAGATTTCTTTTAGAAATGGGTTTTTCAATGAGGCCATTAATAGACTTTCAGTTTAAGCATGCACATGGTTCAGATTCATTTCATGCTAGATGGTGTCATTCCCGTACCTTCTGTGGGGATCAAATTTAACCACTTTTCCCAGAGAAGCCTGCGTGTTCTCTTAGCGCAGTGTTAGGATACTCCCCAGTTATCTGAACTTGAGAATCAACCTCACAATATTCAGTGTTGTATTTTCTGTGCTTCCTCCCGTTTCTTGTCCTTTGTTTTTGTTATAGAAGGATACCAAGATGTGGTTATATTATAGAGGTTTGCATAACATCAAATCAGTATTATTTTACTTGTTTCTTAATGTTCAGAACTTATTTTTGGGTAGTGTGTGGGGTATTCTTGGCTTTTAAAAATCCTTACTGAGCAGTCTACTATAAACTATGTAGTACTCACACGAAGAACTAAATTCCAATTTAAATCTTGTGTTTGCCAGAAATCATAAAATGTATACAAATTAGGGTGTAACATGTAATTGCACGTTCTGTACTGATTGCCAAATATCAACAGTTGTGGAAAAAAAAAAAGAGGTTTTGTATGATAGAAAATTTAGAAGATTTATGTTATGGTTAGCATCAAAAAGATTGATGCCGATTTACAGTTTTATTATATTTCTTCTAACATTGGAGTGATATCACACACACTATCTGGGCCCTACATTATTGTGCTCATCTCTGCGGAACTGGGGTTTTATGATTAGCACAGTGGGTTGAGGAAGGTTTCTGTACCCGTTAACAGCCCACTGTTAGAACCGAGACAGGGCACAAGTTTGCACCTACACCTGGATCTGCGTACAAGTCTGTAAGGTTTATTTGTACCCAAAGTTGGCGGTATTCAAGATTTTTCCTGGCTCAGAATAGGTCTTTGGATTTGACTCTGTATACAAGTCTGATTGATTCACATAGCCAAAGAGTGTGTTAGCAGCCTTAACAGAGGTCAATACACTTCCTGTGGTTTGGACTGTTTTGATAAACAAAATGCATTTTAGCTTGGAAAAACTTCAAAATCACAGCCCTGATCATTTTCCTTTTATCTAAGGCCAAAACGTTTTTTTTTTGTTACAGAATAAACCCTGATATTGCAGATAACGTCAAAAGTGATCTGTGGAGGCTTGTGTTGGTGGAGAGGTCTGTTATTCTGTGTAATTAGTCATCTTACTGGGGTGATTAGTGGTATACAAACTCATATGGCAGAAGTGACACATGAGCTGTGCACTGTTGTTCCCGCTTTTTAATCAGAATGCTTCCCTTCTTAGTTGTTGCCACGGAGACCAGAGAAGGAAAAAAAGTTTGCAGATGTCACCAGTGATGTCAAATTTATTTAAATGGCTATATCCACCTGCCTGGTGGGAGGCCTCCCACGCACAGTCCATTTCAAATTCAATTTCATGACTTCCTCAAGTCTCAAGACAGGAATCCACCATAAAAATCACCAGCCAATGCAATTACAATTTGTCTTGCGATAGCAGGTTCCATCATCTTAACAACCACACAGCAAGTCTCATTGACTCTCTCTTTTTCCGTATATCATATCCGTCTTTTGACACGCTAGGAGACCATTGAGACCAAGGAGCTATGACTGGAGGGTGGCTGTTATCACCTTCTGAAGTGACATCTTTGTAGCTCTGTCCTTTTTTCTTTTCTTTTTTTTCTTCTTTTTTTTTTCCTCTGACCCCCTTCCCCTTGATGCCCAGTGAGTTAGATGTCCCCTGCTCAAGCTCAGCTCTGAGTATTTGGGAGGTAGAAGACATGTTGCTAGATAGCTTGTGCTGTGCTCAGTGCCCAGGAATGTTACTGTAGTTATGGTAAGCTGTCACTGGGCTGGAATTCAGTGACTGTTAGCTGGTGCCTAGGCCTGGCTGTCAGCTATGCCATGCTGCTCAGTGGAGCGTGCCTAGACTGATAATATAGCCATTGAGTAGGGTAAAACCACCCTGGATTCAGAAAGCATTTTCTACCCAGCTGTGGATTACCAGCTGTTTAAAAGGAAACACAAAGAAATCACTGACATAATAATAAATAAAAACTCTGTATATATTGCATGTTCAAGTGGTTGTTGCAGCAATTATGCCCTCTTTTCCCTTTTAAAGACTTTTTGTTTACTCAGTCCTTTCTGTCTGCTCTTGTCCTTGTTCCGTCTCTGTTGCCCTTCCCTCTGTGTCTTTGTTGTCCTGCTGTTTTGGAGCCTTACTGTGTGATATACATTTTAATCATTTCATCATGCACTTGGTGGGCCGCAGGTGAGCATTAAACAGATGGAAGTTTATTAAAGGAGCACTGATCACTATCTGTCCCCTGAAAATGGCCTTATTGATTTTGTTCAGGGGGGAGTAACATCCTAAGGGTGTAGCAGACTGTGTTTGAGGTTTGTGTTGTCGATCATTTGCACAAACTGCTTTCGCTCTGTCAGACTAAAATGGGCAGAATCTGCGCGAGTGGTGTGTTATGCCTTTAGTGGTGCAACTTTTAGTTAAGTAAACAATGCTTCACTGAAGTAGGAAGAAAAACTCCAAATGTGCATTTTAAAAATACCTTAATTACTGTAAAGTTACAAGAGAAATGGTTGATTTTGTTAAATTTAATTAAAAAGTTATTATTGGTAGCAAGTAGTGTCTCAGTAAATGTCCCAGGAAACATTAACATCTTTGTGTTAATCTGAGGTTTCAATAATTTCTTTAACTAGGGATGGGTATCGTTTAGGTTTTATCCGATACTGGTGCCAAACTGGTACTTTTGAAACGGTGCCGGTGCTTAAACGGTGCTCAAACCGGTGCTTAAAGAATGGAGAACACAAAATTGATCCAAAAACCTCATGTTCAGCTGGGTTTGTGTGGTTTTATTTTTTTGTAAAAAGAAAAAAATGTTAACCTTTTCTGCAGCTATGGGGCATATATGATATCACTCTTGGCTGGAAGCAGTGCTTAATCAATGGGGGAAAAAACACAAACTTTGTCCAAAAACCTCTCATGTTTAACTGTTTTCCACTTTTTCTTTGGTCATTTTAGCTTTTTTGGCCAGGGCGAAGGGAGCATCTGCCATCAAACAAGAAGACAGCTGCATGTAACTACAACGGTGTTTGCTAGTTCACCTTACATGCATTAATGTAATAACGTGGTTAGCCTACTCAACGTAAATTACACACGGACAGCATTAAGCTACTCACACAGAGAAGAACGGCTGCTGCTGCCATCATCATCCGTCATCTTTTCTGCTACACTGGCAGGGCTAGGGGCCAGGACTCTCCTCTTCGTGTTTTTGGGGGATGTTGCTAACTCCGGGTTCGATAACAGGCAACCCACCCGCAGTAGATGCGCTCGGTGTGAGGTCTCGCAGCAAGCTATCAAATACGGCGCATTTTTCGGCTTTTAAAAAAACCGCTATGCGTCGCCAGGTGTTTCATCGGATTTGAGGTTTTACCTCCTTTGCACAGTATCACTTTAAAGCACTTGTTGCAGGCTGCTGAGTTTGCAAATTTTGCTGTGAAGTACAGCCAGACTTTTGACTGCTTGGCCTTGGGCATTTTTAATCTGTAGCTCTGCTCTAAAAGAACGTATGTACCTGGACCTGCCTACTATCCTCGGAAACGTAAAATGATTGGCTAGAATTCAAAGTGTATGACATCTCAGGGAGAAAAAAAAAAAGCACCGAAATAAAGCACCGAAATGTGCGCTGCTTTTCAGTCTGGTTACTACCGTTTATGTCAGAACCGGATACCAGTACCCATCCCTATTTATGACTCACTTTTCTTAGGTATTTGTAGTATTGCTCTATTTTAGATCTGCAGGGATTATTTAATGAATCTTTTGGACTGTTGGTGGTATATTGGAGACTGAGTTATTGTAACTGTAGATTTGTTTTGAAGCCAGTTGATGATATGACAGTTGCTGCTGATGTGGTGCTGCTAAAGCCACAGCCACTTCTGGCTCACAGATGGTCACAGCAGTGTTGTCCGTTGAGATACACGCGCCTTTGAATGACTGAAGCTTTCTACATTTGCCACATACAGTAAAAAATGTATCATTTCTGGGAGGAAGTCTATTTGCTTGTCTGTTTGACGTTGTAGTGTTTATATAAACTTTTTAAAACTGGTTCTCTGAACAAACCACAAAGCAGTATTTTGGCAGCGTGGATCTAGTGTGAACACAGCAGCCAAGCTGCTTTGCTTCCAACGTTCTATCTTCCTTTACAAGCTAGAAGGGACACGTTGGATCCCAAAGTGTTAAATCTGTCCATTTCTGCTTATTTGTTTGTTAATTTCTTTGAACAGTGAAATTTTAGAAGACGGTGAGTAAAATTAGTCATTTTAACTGCCTTTATGTTTCTGTCAAAATGGAAATTTAACATGAAATTTTGACAGTTTGGGGGAAGACGCCTTTTAAAAAAATTTTTTCTTGGTTTATTCATTAGGTTTAATTCAAGCAGGATTTTGTCCTAGAATTGTTTTTTTTGTTAAACAATCACTTGTATAGTAAAATGTGTGACAGTGTAATAATGGCCTTTATTTACATTTTGTGTAAATAATTTGAAAGCTTCCATGCAATAACGTACACCACAGTATAGATACTGTTCAGAACTAGTCAGTCAGTTCCAGCATGCATCAGGCAAGCTAGGAAAATGGCTTCTGTGTTAGCACTTCTATATTTCACTGCCCCCCCCCCCCCCCCCCCCAAAAAAAAAAATAAAAATAAAAAATAGATCTGCTATCTAAATAATCAGGTTGAGATATGTGAAGTGTTTGGCAAGATCCTAATAACTGAAGGTAAACATTAACAGCTAAATTAATTTTCATTCATCTTTATTCCACATCACACTGGCCAAAGAAAATTATTCATTCTGCTTGTCATATCTCCTCTCCAGTTTCTATAAAGCTGCACCACATGCTAGAAAGGTAGACACAACAGGTTTTCTCTCTTTTCTTTTTGTGGCTGCGCATTTCTGGGGCAACGATGGTGGTTTTACGGTCTTTTTCAGAGTTTGAGGTTAAATTTGTCTCCACTGAAGTAAACTACTGATTTCCTGCTTTGTTCATGACTACAGAATTTATTTATGTGCCCAGTCAACTGTGCAAACCCATCCAATGTAGAACAAAGCATGGTGCTGGACAGAGCAGACACCGAGCCTTTTGTTGTGGTTTTGACCTCCCTTTTTTGTGTGTGTGTGTGTGTGTGTGTGTGTGTGTGTATCCATGTATAACCAGAAACGCTGACAAATGCCTATATCTCAGATGAAGATTTCAAAAACAAAATGTGTTCAGTCATTGGTCACTCCCTGTAGGCGGCAACTACTATTAATGATTGTGTTTTTACTCTTCTTTTTTTGTCTTTTAATGAACCACAAAAAAGTGATTCATTGCACTGAAAAGCATTTTTTTTAAAAATATTTTTATTGAAAAAAGAAAACAGTACTTGCAGTTACCGAAATACAATCAACCTAAGTAAATAAACTTAATATATATGAAAAAAAAAAACAACCCCCCCCCCCCCCCCCCCAGTCCCACACAGATCAACACAACCATCAAACATATTAGAGGAATATAACAGTAACAGAAGTAGATTTAAACAGACAACACCTCTAGACTAGCAAAATAAGAGCATAATGGGTTGCCACTTGTGAAAAAATTTGGCTGTGCAACCTCTCAACGTATATTTAATTTTTTCAAGTTTAAAAAAAAAAAACATCTTTAAGCCACCGGGAAATGGTAAGCAACCGGGAAATAGTAGGATACTTAACAGACTTCCAATGCAACAATATTAGACGTCTCGCTAATAGGCATGTGAAGGCTATAATATCCTCTTGTGTGGAATCAAGTGTAAGTGAGCGAACAGGAATCCCAAATACAGCAATCGGAGGACAAGGATGAAGAGTTACCCCAAGAACAGTTGACATAATAGCAAAATCCCCTGTTCAGAAACCTTGTAGCTCAGGACACAGAAAAAACATGTGGCTAAGGTGACAAGGAGAACCATGGCATTTATCACATTTATTTTCCACTTCTGGATACAATTCAGAAAGTCTAGACTTAAAGAAATGCACCCTGTGTATGACCTTAAATTGAATGAGTCCAAGACGAGCACAGGACGTGGAAGATCGTACCCTCGCTATAGCCTGTTCCCAAGACTCCTCATGTATTCGAATTCCTAGTTCTCCTTCCCATGTACACTTAAGCTTAACATTAGAGTGGTTGCTAAAAGACAGAATAGCATCATAGTTTCGAAATGGTTCCTCTGTGATGAGGAATAAATGATAACGTAGTTTCCCACTGCTGTTCTGGAGGTAAAGACGGGAAATTTGGGAAACACTTGGCAACAAAATTTCGAATTTGAAAATAGCGAAACAAATGGGTAATAGGGAGATTATAACGAGAAGACAAGTTGGGAAAACTATCGAAAACACCATCCACATATAAATGTTTGACCTGTTTTATACCCTTGTCACACCACACTGAGAATGTCGAGTCCAAAAGTGAAGGGGGAAACAAATGGTTGTCGCTTAGAGGACCTGAGGAAGACGGCATTACAAAATTAAAGTGATGTCTAAACTGAAACTAGATTTTGAGTGTGTTAAGAACCACCTGATTATCAGTGTACAGAGGGTTTTACGGGTAAAGAGGAATAGAGCAAAGCCGGTAAAGAAGAGCCCTTACGTGACGATAGCTCCAATTTACACCACGAGGAACCAGAAGATTTTAGCCAGTAGCAAAGTTTATGGATTTGAGCGGCCCAGTAGTAGGCTAAAAAATTAGGTAATGCAAGTCCTCCACTAAATCTGCATCGCTGCAGCAAAGTTTTAGAGACCCTAGGTGGCTTCCCTCCCCAAATGAAAGAACAAATAATCTTGTCCAGTGAAACAAAAAAATGTTTTGGCAAAAATAAGGGAATTGACTGAAATAAAAAATTTTGGTAAGATGTTCATTTTAACAACATTAATCTTACCGATTAAAGAAAGGGGGAGATTACCTCATCTTTGAATATCAGATGTGATCCTTGATATAAGAGGAGACAAATTTGCTGATTTAGGGCCAGCTAAAGAGCGAGTCACGTTAATCCCTAAGTACTTAAACCCAGATGGACTGAGACGAAAGGTTAGATCGGACTGTTGAAGTTGACGTGCTGCCGTATTAACAGGAAAACACTCACTTTTCCCCAAATTTAATTTATAACCTGAAAACGAACGGAAGTTCTCCAGAATACTTAAAACAGCAGGGATGGAGCATGCAGGGTCAGTCATATATAATAACAAGTCATCCGCATACAATGATACTTTATGTGTAATTCCATTACGGATGATTCCCCTGAATACAGAAGAAGATCTCAGTGTAATAGACAGAGGCTCGATGGCAATGGCAAAAAGAGTAAGGGAGACAAGGGGCAACCAGGCGAGGAGGCCTGACGTCGTAACTGATGTGCCAACAAGCGACTAGCCTTGTAACCATATTCGTAATATGAGCCACGACTGCGTAGTAATAAGTGCTCAGCCTCTTTGGTTGACATAAGATCAAATTCTGCTTGCAAATCAAGGCGCTGCTTCAGTAATTCTGGAGAAGGGTTCAGTGTATAACTTTGATCAAGGTTACTAATTGCAGCTATAAGTTCTTTAAGCCTGGCATTAATCTTTTTATTAGCACGGCCAGAGTAAGAAATAATTTGACCTCTCAGGTAGCATTTAAGAGTCTCCCATAGCAGAGAATATGAAACAGAATCATCCTGATTGAAGGACAAGAACTCCTCAATAGAGCTTGAAATTCACAAAATTCTTTATCCACCAGAAGGAGAGAGCTAAATCTCCAAAGTGGAGGACTATGTTTATGGGTAGAAAGCTGAACATCCAATAGCAGAGGAGAATGATCAGATATTACAATACCAGAATAGTCAGAAGAATTAACACATGAATTAAGAGTTCTGTCGATGGAAAAAAAATCAATCCTGGAATAAGACTGGTGGACCTGAGAGAAAAAAGTCTGTGAAGATTCTCAGTCATCCAGGTCATCGTAGTCAAAGGAGCTTGCAAAGAAAAGTGTCTGGACTTCTTTAAGTTGCTTGAAGACGTTTCACCTCTCATCCGAGAAGCTTCTTCAGTTCTAAGGTCAAATGGTGGAGAGTCCCAGATATAAACCTAGTGGGAGTGACCCCCCACAGAGGGACAAAAGGACCCCCTGATGATCCTCTAATCCCCTGAGCCAAGGTGTGAAACTGGGCGTGGGTCCCAATCAGCCAGAGTTTCAGGTGAGTTCATGGTGAAACCTGGCCCCACCTTATCATGCGAATTCCTGAGATCAGATGGCCCAGGATGTGAGTGGGCGTTAAGGCGTCTGGGAAGGGATCTCAAAACTGGATTATAGATGGCAGAGAGTTGGTGTCGTAAACCACCGCCTCTGTTCAAAGATGGTCGCTCACAGTGGACATAGATGGCTTCTTTCACTCCTCTTTCAAACCATCTGTCCTCTCTGTCCAAAATGTGAACATTGGCATCCTCGAAAGAGTGTCCTTTGTCCTTAAGATGCAGATGGACTGCTGAGTCTTGTCCTGTGGAGGTGGCTCTTCTGTGTTGTGCCATGTGCTTGTGAAGTGGCTGTTTGGTCTCTCCAATGTAGAGGTCTGGGCATTCCTCGCTGCACTGTACAGCATACACCACATTGTTAAGTCTGTGTTTTGGCGTTTTGTCTTTCGAGTGAACCAGTTTTTGTCTGAGCGTGTTGCTGGGTCTGAAATACACTGGGATGTCGTGCTTGGAGAAAACTCTCCTGTGTTTCTCTGATACACCGGCTACATAGGGGATGACAATGTTGTTGCGTCTGTCTTTCTTATCCTCCTCGCTGGTGTCTGATCTTCTTTTCTGTGCCTCTTTGCTGACTTTTAGAACGCCCATTTAGGATAGCCGCATGTTTTAAGTGCTTCCTTTACACGTGTGTTCCTTCTTTTTTTCCTTCAGGCTTAGAGGGAACATGTTCTGCCCGGTGGTGTAGGGTCCTAATTACTCCAAGTTTGTGTTCCAGAGGGTGATGGGAGTTGAACAGGAGGTACTGGTCCGTGTGTGACAGACCAGTACCTCCATTGGCAGCTTTATCGATCGCCAGCTGCGTCTTCACCGCCTGCAGGTCGAACTTAATGGTAGACAAAGCATCACCAAGAGTATCCTGAAGTTCCTTTTTAAAGATGTCGGCGATATCTTTCCTCAGTGAAGCCAGCAACTCGACCTTGAGAGCCTCAATATCAGGATTAGCTTGACATGTGGGGGGGCTTTGCAGGAGACGACGGCTCACTCGAGGGTGTGGTCGCGGTTTGCAAACTAGGCCTCAGTTGTGTTTGAATAGTACTGCGGGTTTTAACATTTTTTTTTTTTTTTTTTTTTGGCTGCCATTTTACGCCAGCCCGAGTAAAACTTCTCAACAAGACAATCCACAAACCAAAACAGGACTGGAAATATGGCCAAAACGCGCGAATAAATAACAATTTAATCAAAATTGGCGCGAGCTCCCAGACTTGCTTCCTACTCCATCAAAGCTCAACTGGAAGTCCCACTGAAAAGCATTTTATGCAGATTTTGTGATACATGGCTTGCTGTGTACGAATGTGTGTCTCATATCTCTAAATCACTGCCTTCATGAGGCATGTGCCAGGTAGAGCTGGGCAAGTAATCAGATTTTCATCTTGGTTGTCATATGGGCTTCTGGCATTTTATGAAAACAAAATAATTGGTATACAGTGGTTATTTTTCTGTTTTCATTTTTGCTATGCTGTCTGTAACGGCGGATATGTAAAGCTAGCTCATATTCACGTAATATAACGTTTGTGCTTTTATTTTGGTAACGAATGGTTCTAGCTACAGTCGACAGGGGAACAAGGTTTGTAATGTATATGATTTAATTTGAGCAATCTGAAATCCATAATATGTATTATATAGTTTAATAAAAAACGTTAGACCAGCGTAATGAGCGATTAAGATGGTGTTACATGAATAATATGGTGTTTGTTTGTTTAGCTCTTACATTGGTTCGTTGTCTGATACACGGCAAGGAATAATAAAGGTCATTCAACAACCATCAGTTCTGGCCTTCTCAATTCGACTGGATGCTACACTGTCCTTGTTTTAAACACAGTGGTGCACTTTTTTTTTCCCCCTTCCTAAAAGGTTCAGCTCATCTGCTGACTAAAGGAGAACCTTCGGTCAACAGTATCCATTTAGAGGAAGCAGAACTCGGGACATTTATGTAGTTCAATCCTTGGAAGGATTATCAGTTGTCTACAGCTGTCTTTTCTCTGGATTGCTCAGGGTCTCTCGCCTAGTCTGCTTGCAGTAGCAGATGACAGTTGGCTGTTGGCTTCGTCTCTCTGTCATTCACCGTATGGTTGTTGTGCAAGTCTCACGGGGCTCACTAGTCCGCTGCTTTCTGTGGCTCCCTTTGCACCCTTCTGTACCTGCAGACATTCTGCAGTAAATACAGGCCGGTAGAGACTTGGCAGTTGCCCATGCGAGACAGACTTTATAATCACTAGTCAGGGCCTTACTCCTCACTGGATGAGCTGCTGTTGTCCATTTCATTTTTAAAAAAATATTTTTGTCATGTAACTTTACAATTCTCAATAGAATTATATTTAAAAGTATCTACATTTTAAGCACAAATATAAATAAAATAAAATATTGTCCCAAATAATACTCACTATTTTTCCCATAATAAATGTGATATCAATGTTAACAGCTCAGTAGCATGTTTTCTTTTATTTATTTTTCTTTTTGTTACTGTGAAAGATGTGAAAACTCTTTCCCAGTCACAGATGCCTGGGGGTTCAGAAAGAAAAGGTCATAATGGTTTAAAATGGTTGCTTTTGGACAAATGCTTGTAAAAATGTTTTGAACAGGTTTCTCATGTAAGGTTTCTGTTTAAATCTTGGATATGGAGCTGATTTTTTTTTTTTGATTTTTTTTTTTTTTTTGTGCTTTGTTTCTCTACCTGAAGGTGAGTCAATGCGTCAGGCCTCTGGAGAATTTGCAGAAGACCCCTGTTCATCTATGAAGAGAGGCAATATGGTTCGTGCAGCCAGGGCCCTCCTGTCAGCAGTTACGCACTTGTTGGTGCTGGCAGACATGTCTGATGTCTACAAACTTCTCGTGCAACTTAAACTGGTGAGATGTTGAATTCTCATGCATAACATACATTGATAATTCTAATTAAAGTGTCACTAACAATGAAGTGAATGCAGAGTTGGTAGAATCAGTTTGATTTAATATTTCTATTTGTCAGTAATTGCCTCAACCTCTTCATTCAAGTGCAAATTGAAATCTTGCATTCTCTCAAACTTTTGGGAACAGCTTGATGTCTTAATTGATCAATCCTAACTCATACTTGAATTTTAAAAGCAAGCATAGACATTACTAATCTAAGTTAACACTTAATGTTATGCAAACTGCTAATTCAGTCAAGTACTGCTTGTGTTTCAATTACTGTCTTCAGTATTGCAGCAACTCTTTCTATCTGTGTGGCTCAGGTGGAGGACAGTCTGGCCAAAGTGCGCAACGCAGGTACAGAACAGGATTTGGGAATCCAATACAAGGCCTTGAAACCAGAAGTGGACAAGCTGAATGCCATGGCTGCCAAGAGACAGCAGGTAATTGAAAAAAGTGATAGACAGGAGCAGAGTTACAGAATCTGTATTATAGCTTGAACACGGTTGGAAATTTTTTGAGTGACTTCAGTACTTGTAACCAAAAACGTGCTCCAAACAGCACAGTGATAAGTGACTATAAAAGTCTTGAGTGAGAAAGAAACATGTCCCAAAATTTACATTAAATTCAGCCTTCTAATTAGTATACAAGTATCGGAGTGATTTGTGTTTTTAAAATGATTATAGCTGGGCTATATAGCTATATATGATTATAATGGGCTTTTTTTTTTTTTTTTTAATAAATCTGTTACTAGCTTGTCTCCAAAATCAAAACTTTAGATTTTAGCATCAATAAAATGATGCTAAAATCTACACAAATATTGTACACTCCAAATCATTCATCCATCAATTTTATTCCACTAAAGCTGGGCAGACACTGATTTTTTTATTTTATTTTTTTTTTCCTTTTTTTTTTTTTCCCCGTCGCGCGATTGAGCTCCTGCTCAAACTGTACGATTGACTCGCAGGGGTTAGAAGTTCATAGGTCATGATGCAGGGTCTCACACTATACGACCCGATGCTCTGATGCGACCCGAGTGCTCACACTGTGCCTCCATAAAATGAAGGTTATAACAGAAATTCTGTCGCTCGTTCTCCCTCTCTGTCTTTCACTCACACAGACACGCACACCACCATCATCAACTTTGTTAAATTGCTAATGAAAAACATTGATCAGGCAGCTGTGATTGAGCAGCAGTGTAGATCCAACTATTTTCACGGTTGTTGTGGTCGTGATAATTTTGTGAGGCCACATCGAAAAGGCTCGGATGAGCTTGCCATAGTTCTACAAGTTGTACCTCCATCGCTTGTTTCCAGATCACACGCTGCACTGCCGTGCTGCGCCGTCTTTTTCGCTGACATTTGTGTTTGCGCGTGCGCAGTGTGAGAAACTGCGGTGACACCCTCACGACCAAGCGATTGATGATCGGGAGCCCCACGTATACTACACGATGCATGACGCACGATGAAGGCCAAAATCGGGCTGATCGCCAAAACGGTCGAACGACTCAAAAATCGGCTCAAAATGGGCCAAAAATCGCACAGTGTCTGCCCAGCATTACTCAGTTCAGAGTCACTAGAGTCTATTCCAGCTGTCATAGGGCTGTGAATATAATATAAAAGTGAAACCTTGTTTGCAATTGAAAATGAAGGTCAAACAGACCAAAATGTCAATTGCCCTCCGACATTTATTATCTTAAGCTACTTAGCACATCATACTATAACATTTTTTTATTTTTTTTTATTTAATGGTGTAATGTGTTGAAACTTGCTTTTGGACATTTGTGACTTTGCTGATGGAGATGGAGGAGAGGAAGTGGGTTGTGACCTTTTGCCAATGTCCCAGCGTGCTGGAATTTGAATAGTGGACTCACTGCTTTGGGAATTGGTGATCAGTAGTATGTTCTCCTTCTTGGCCATCGAGTCATCTAACTGATAATAGTTTTGAGAGAAAATTACTTTTTTAACTACAACATTTGGGTGTGGATGGAAATGTTTAACAAAAGTGAAATCAGGAAGTAATAGGGCTTAATTGCAAACGAGTAGTAGAGATAAAAGCCTTGGGAGTAGTCCAGTTGGAGCTGAAGTAATTGGTGTATGTAAGCTAGTTGTTGTTTTTTTTTTTTTTTTTCGTTGTAAATGTATAATAAATCTACAATGGGGTAGTGATCGCTATCTCCTCTCCTCCTCCTGTGAATCTGTAACTAGAGTACAATGCTATGGTCTGAATAGTGATGTATTAAATCGCAAAGGCACTTTATATTGACCTGATTATGACTGTATTTTCTGCAAGGGACGGAAAAAAATCTGGGTCATCTACAATAAACTGCTACACTTGGTGTCTTTGTAAGGGCATGACAAGTCCATTTTGAATATAAAGTATATTACCACACTACCTCCCATAGCTGTTCCTCCTCAAAGTTGAACATTTTTATCATTTTTTTCTGATCTTTTTTTTAAAAAATTTTTTTAATTCTTCTTAATTCTAGGAACTAAAGGACGTTCAGCACAAGGACCAAATGGCTGCTGCCCGTGGGGTGCTACAGAGGAACATCCCATTGCTGTACACAGCATCCCGTGCCTGCCTGCAGCATCCTGACGTGGCAGCATACAAGGCCAACCGTGACCTGATCTACAAGCAGCTGCAGTCTGCAGTGTCCGGCATCTCCAATGCTGCCCAGGCCACTCCCACCGGAGATTCAGCACTCAGTCAGTCAGGAGGGGGTGGAGAGCTTGCCGATGCCCTCAACAATTTTGATGTAAGTCAAATGAGTGGCTTACAAGTCACAACCTGACTTGTCACACTTCCAGGTATCTGCTTAATCTAGAAAAGCATGACATTTAAAATGACATTTTTCCTAAGTCTAACAACAAAGGCCTGACTAGGACGAAACATTAGACTTGGGTCAGAATGCTAGTATATAGAGCTAACCAAACTGACTCATGAAATGACGAAAACCCCCCAAAGTTAGTGAGGTACATGGACAAACTTGGGACATGGCTTTAAGGCACATGCTTGACTCACTACTACTCCATTCTTTGAAGGACATAGATTAGTCTGTCTTTATGAACGCATCATAAGGAGGGGGGCGGAGAGGGGGTGGAGATATAGCCTCAAAGCTGTATCACAACATTCAATGGAAATGTGCTAAATTTCTGACGATATATGACATAAATAAAATAAATCCGTTATTGCAGTTTGCAGGCATCAACATGTAGAGCAAAGAAAATAAAGGTCATCTTCTGTCCTTTTCCAATGAGCTACTGTCACTGATGACGCACTGCCTAATCTGAAGTGCGTATTTATTGAAACAAGTTGCCAACAGCAACATTACAGTGCAGAGGTAGTGACACAGCATCAGTCAAATTTAACCACGAAAGTAAAAGTATAACTGCCATATGCTTTTAAAAATGACTAAAGTAACATGAGTCTTAGAGCTTCACATTATTGTCGCATAAAATGGAAAAGTTTTTTTTTTTTTTTTTTTTTTTTTTTTAAACCTGTGATGAGGATGTGTGATGGGTCAGGTTTTACAAAATGTATTGCTTAAGAAAAATGAACTTGAAAGGTATATAAAACGTGTGATAATGTACTCATAATATTTATAGGAAACAACATCAGGATAACAGCTGGAAAACACAAAGCTAATCAACTTAATGCAGCCTGGGGTGATAAATGCAGAGAAGATTAACCTGATTTCTCTTCCATTGCCACTTATTCTGTCACACTTGCAAAGTAACTTATTGTTTACAAGAGATTTTTCATGTTAAGATAAAGTCCAAAGACATTCAACAAATCCACGAGACAAATTAAGCTCCACAGAAGTACAGGTTTCTGTTGTCCTCTTTTGCTCAATGAATTATTCATCTTGTATTGGTTATTAAGTCATTTCGCAAGTAGCAGTGTCTTGATGTGTTGCTCATACTGAGACACTGTGTATTCGTGTGATTGATGCAATTCGCATGCTCATGTTTTATTAGCCAGTGGCTGTATGATGCATTGTTTAATTACTCATAGTTATTGCAGACCATGGTATTTCTGCTGGTTGACATGGGAGGTTTGGGAGTTGCTTGCACAGTTATTCCCGGCCTAGAATGTGACCCGTGGGAAGGGTGACTGCGCGTAAGCAAGATCTGCATGCAAAGGTAATGAGTCTGTGTTGCCATTAGTAAAAGAAAGCAGTGCTTTTTCCTCAGTAAATGAAACTCGAGTTAACTGAATTTGCTAAACAAAATTTGTTTTCTAAAAATTATTTGGTAATGGCCAAAGCACCTATTTATTTCATCTAGAGCTGGGAGATACTTATTTGTATCTCTCTGAAATTAGTAGTCAATTTGACAGTTAAAAGATTTGTACCAACAAAGATGGACATCTTTGGTTAAACAACCTTTTTTTGATTTATTTTACTTTTAATGTATAACACCAGTTAATTGTTGTTTCTGAGATCTTATGCCATGCACCAGGCTGCAGTGCCCCCCTTGTGCACTTTCTCTCAGGGGAGATGTAAACGAGAAACCTGAAAGACAGACATGTGAACCAGCATGTTTCAGAACTTTGATATAGAAAATGAATGGCTCTATGTAGGGTGTAATCTGGTGTGGTTGTTAGTGGAGAAATGTGAACCTACACTAACGTGTGGGGAAAAGAAGGCGCCTGCTAATGTCAACCACACTCTGCAGGCTAATAATCAGGTTTTTATTTATTTAGCTTTTTGTGCGTGTGTGCAATCTTATGTGTGATGTGATACATTTTGTATTTTAGTGAAGAATTGGTTTCGGAAGGCCCTTAAGTGGTTTTGTTACAGTTTTTAGTCTTTTTGCTGTTTATTTATCTTGTTTTGGGTCCTATAACTAGCGAATTGGTCACAGGCAGTTGCTAACGCTACTAGGTAACCCTCTAATGTATTTACTTCACCCTCATATGTCAGCACTACCCTTCACTCCTGTTGAAGGGTAGTTGTTTGAAATACTCACCTGAAAGTTGAGAGAAATAACTCAGGATCTACTCACTTGGTTGTTAATGCTTATTTCGCCTGCCATGACTGTAGGCCGCCAAAATTCAGCGGCATTCTATTCCCTGATTTCTATATTGCTGCTAGTGTCTTGATGTATTAGATGACCCCTGGACAAAACCATTAAAGGCTTTCAAATTTTGTCACGGTTAGGGTGCCTGAGAATTCCAATGTTTAAAGGATTTGTTGCTTTTCTTTTTTGGAGGTGGTGGACTCAATAAGCCAAAAGGCAAGATGCTCTCCGTTTGATTCAGTACCCGCTAGAATAGGAGAAAAAAACAAAACGCTTGACTAAAACTATACTTAAGGTAGTACATGTGTTATGTAAGACCGTCTTCTTTGAGTGTCCTTCATCAACTAAGCATTACTTCTCAAAGTAGTCCCACTTGGGAATATAACACAATGCCGTTTGTGCATTGAACAAATGTGTATTTTTAGGGCAAGGGTAGGCTGATGGCTGAAAGAAAAGAGTTTGATGATATCATAGTTGGCTTGCGTCAAGCCCTTTTTTTTGTGTTTAAAATATTTTTTTTCACTCTAGAATAAAAAGATCATTAGTATGAAAGCTTTTCTGCCTAACGGCATCATTTCTGAGTGATTAATCAATATTGATCAGGTAACAAAAAAAAGCCCTTGTATCTGTTGCATCAGTGATTATTTTACAGGTAATTACACACACTCTAAATAAACTGGAATGCAGGCCTTTTCCAGAATACCTAGTTGTGGTGCCCACTTTCAAGTGCAAGGCAAAATTAGCAAATGAGTCAACCCCCGCCATCTCTCTCCCTCTCTCTTTTTTTTCCTCCTCCATGTCTCTCTCGTGTGCCTGTTGCCATGGTGATATGACACGCAAGCAGAGGAGGTCAGATGAGACATAACGGAGGGGGGCTGGAGGTGGCAGTGATAGAGGGCGGGCTGCCTAATAAACCACGATTGTAACAGCTGAATTGTTGAATATTTTTCAGCAATAGGGCATCTGCAGCAGTATTGCAGAGTTCATTTCTCCCCGAGTAAGTTGGCTGTCTTAGACTGTCACAAACGTTGTATTGATACCTTAACCCTCCGCAGTCACCACCAGCAGCCTTTCTCAGCAGATTTACCCGTGTGAAGTGAAACGTTTAAGTTGGCTCCCTTGTCCTACAGATATATGGAAAAAAGTGTGGGTTGCTGGAGCACCTCTTAGACTGAGATGAGCGATAAATACTACCCAACTAATACTTGAAAGAAAAGAAAGTTGTACAGTTGCATGGAAAAGTATGGAGACCCCTGAAGAATATCTGATTTAATTAAAAAGAAAATATATATATTTTTTGTTTGTCTTTTTTGCGCTGGAAGTATCGATGGTGTCCTGTTTTTGGTTACTTCTTGAGTTCAGTCCTTCATCAATATTTACAGTGTTAATATTGTAAACCTTCTTGACTTTGGTTGAGAGGCAAGTGACATTGTTGAGGGCAGCAGTGTTTCAAAAATTGAACTATTTATAACAAAGAACGCTGTGAGCACAGTGAGGAGGGGAAAAAGAAATCCCTATGCTGACGGCCTTTTTGCACTAAGGACTTTGTAAGTGCTGACGTTCATTGGACTTGTATAGAAAATATAGACTGAGACGGCAAAAAAAATACAGCCTGTGGAAATTGGTCTATAGGCACATATCACAGCAGTTTTTGTTTTCCTTCTTCTTTGTCAAGGAACTTTCTTTGCCACACCCTTTTCTGAGATATTTTTGGGCAAGCAGGGCACATGCCTAAAACAGCTGGAAACTGTTTTTCAACTGCTGTTTGATTTAAAAAAAAAAAAAAAAAAAAAAAACCAAAAAACAAAAACTTGAAACCTTACTTGAACATAATCAAGCTTAAATTAAGAAAAACGAGCAGTGCCTAAACAAAATTAACTGGAGGAGCATTTAAACTATGATGAAAGTGATTTCTTCCAGGATGACTATGCTCCCTTCAGTAATGCACAAATGGTTGCTGCATGGTTTGAACTTGAAAGGAGAGAAAATACTCAAAACAAGGCACCTTGCAGCAGTTCTCAAGCTTACTAAGGTTTAAGTCGTCACCATGTGTTCAGGTTCATCTGCTACTGTATTCAATTCTTTAGCTAATAAATTAATGGGGTTCTCAATCACAAACTCTACTGTTACTGTTTTTATTACACTAGAAACAACATTTGGGTTACATTTTGTAACTTGGTTTTCCCATGAAGAACCTGCAAAAGGTATATCCGCCCCAGGGTCAAACTGTACAGTGGAGGCTCAGCCTGTTTTAAATGCCTTAAATTACACCATTTAAACCATTTTCCTTGCCAGTGCCTTATTTTCTTAAATTCTTTATCCCTAAATTAGTTTTGTGTTTATATTTTTTTATATATAAGCCATTTTATTTTTCTGTGTGGGAACCTAATGGCTTTTTAGCAGAGTGTGTTAACTATGTGAAGTGTGGCCTTTTCTGAGAATTTATTTTCGTCACCATTTGTGGTAGGACCATTTTAAACCAGGACATGTTGCTTTGGGGAGAGAGAAAGAGAATGTATATTAGACTTTATCATTATTACCTGCTTAACTTGAAGCAGTGTATTTAAATTGACAGCAAAAGTTACTTTCACTTTGTCCCGGATAATCAATTAACCCTGAAGATTTGTTTTACAATTTCTGAAGTTTAATACAGGGTTTTGCCTTTAGTGGCTTTAACGTTACCTTTGATACTGCTGCCCTTCCACCACAACAAAAATAAACCATCTTTGAGTTTGAGAGACAATGCAGGAGGGTGGACTGTCAGTGAAGAAAAAACCCCCAAAAACTTAGCCATGCTTTCATGGACTACAGACCATTTTACAAATAACTGCCCGTTGCCAAAAATCTTAGAATTGCCAGTCTCATTACAATTTCTGGATACACTCAGATAACAGTTCCAGACAAGCTCTATAAAAAGCCTCAGTCACACCAGGCCTCTTATTGTATTACTGCTGGAAACTACTGTTTTCAGTTTACATTAATTTATTTCAGCGTCTTATAGAGTGGGTCGTGATGAAGAGATTTGAATTTTGCTCAGCGAGTATATGCAGCTTTGTATATACTCGCTGGTTTGTATTTGTTCAATTGGAGACTGCATCCTTCTTTACCCCAAGGTTTAGTACTTTAAATGTTTGACCAGTTTCCTTTTTTTGAACTGTAAACACCTTAACAGGGACCACTAAGGTGAACTTGTGTCAGGTGTAAATCAAAAATCACTCAACAGGCTTCAGCCAGATATAAGAGCTTAACATAAAAATATTATTGGCTCATAATGTTCTGCAAAAACACTTTTGTGGCCGTTATTCAAGCCATAAAGTCGGGATAGAATTTGGCGTTGTGGGGAATACTGGCGTAAATTGGTGTAGATAGAGGAATTTAATCACTACACACATTCCATGAACTTTACTGGTTGGACACATCTGTTTTATTCTTTGCCATGTGGAAAGCACTTTGTAACACTGCCTTTGAAAGGCGCTAAAAAAGGAAGTTGTTGTTGTTGTTCAGGGTGTACAGAGACGAAAAAAAAAAGACAACATGGCACTTTCCTCCCTTCTGGTTTTCCACCTCACCTCAGAGTCAGTCAGTTCAGTCATTTCCTTTCTTGTTACTCTGGGCTTTGTGAAGGAGAGATCAGTGTACCATGATTGTGCATTTTTTTTTTTGCTCCCTGTGTAATTTTCCCTCTGACCCTTTCTTTACAGAAACAAATCATTGTGGACCCCCTGGCGTTCAGCGAGGAGCGCTTCCGCCCTTCCCTGGAGGAGCGCCTTGAGAGCATCATCAGTGGTGCTGCCCTCATGGCTGACTCTTCATGCACACGTGATGACCGCAGGGAGCGCATTGTGGCCGAATGCAATTCTGTGCGCCAGGCTCTCCAGGACCTTCTGTCTGAGTATATGGGCAATGTAAGTCTCTTTTCAGTTTTGTTTTCTTGTCATGTTATCTCGTCCCATCTTCTTTATTGTAGGCAGAACAATTTTCTAAGGTCAAAGGTTGTGCAACGGACTACAAACACAATTCATTCTGGCATGGATTGAGTTAAACTCTTAACATTTGACTTTATGTGAGTGTAATATGCGAGTCTTTACATAATCTGTTCCACTTGCAGGCACACCAATACCAACACATAACTGTCAGTGACAATTAATTCGATTATGTAAGTGATTACATAGCTAATCCTTGACCTTGCTTAATGTCATAAAGTATAGTACTCAATATCAACAGTGCTAACCACCATGCCACCGTGCTGCCCATAGTACTCAATATATAAACTAAATTGCGAAATGTGGTCTTACTCAATATTTCTTGTTGTGAACAACTTTTTAAACTGAAGTACTAGTTTGTTTCTGAAATTCAGCGGAAAGAAAAGACTTAGGAAAGTCTATACACATATAGAAAAGATGAGAAAAATTACAATACTAAATATTGCAGAGCATAATGACCAAGCTAGAGACAATTAAGCCCAGTCCACACAGGAAACTATTTGTTTGATGGTCATTTCTTGGTCACTGATGGTTGGTCATTAGTGGACATTCCAAGCTCCAAGTTGCCTTGGTGACCCCCTAATATATTTACTACCTTGTCATGTCAATCTACTGTATCCTGTGCTCTCATTGGTAGCTGCTTTAGTTGCTTGCCTCAAAGTTGAGAAGTTGATTTTTCAGCCATTACCAGCAGTTACTTCACCCACCATTGCTGGATGTCAGAACTGAGCCTGCTGATTTATTAAATGCTAAAATTACTATTCTGTCTGTAACAAAAAGTAATATATTTATTCCTGGCCTTGGCCCTGCATGCCATGCCTGTGAAATCTGTTTAGAATTTTAAGGATTCAGTGGACATATAAAGACCAAGAGCACAACCTTTTTTAGAGTTCACTTGCCTTTGGGGAAGTATCTAATATTAAAAAAAAAAAAAAAAGATGACTTAATGGCAAAAACTGTTGATTTTTATCCTTCAAAAGGAAAATTTTTCCACAAGTGCTGATGTCTTATCACTGGATTAATGTGACATGTTTTGTATGTAGATGCAAATCTGCTCCCATTTGTTGGATTTTGTTTTGTCCCAAAAACAAAACAAAAAAACAACAAACAAATATAGATAGAGAGAGAGAGATATCTCTGAGCTGCTGCACTGGCATATCATTAAAGTGGCGGTAAAAACCGACACGAGGGTACACTGTTCGACCCAGCTGTGGTGGCCACGGCGCAAAGTAGGGCTGCACGATTTTGCATAAAATGAGAATCACGATTTTTTTATTTTTTTTTTATTTATTTATTTTTTTGGCTTGGAATTGAGATCACGATTCTCTCACGATTTTCTTTTCCAGTATAAATATTTATTGCACTTATTAACTGCACATCAACTTCGTAACAGTTGAGACTGAACATAAAAACAATAAATAAACATAAAAACAACAAATGTCTCACGTTCTGTTGTTGCCGCACAATGTTGTACTGCTTGAAATTCTGTCTCCACCTTTGCTCAACACTGCGTGTATAGAGCAGGTAATGCTACAATAGAAAAATAGCCTCCGTAATTTCTTTGTGCCTGCGGGAGTTCGACGTGTATAGGGAAGCGCTGTATAAGGTTCCCGTTATTGATGTTTGGGTGGTTGACCGGAACGGATTTTCTCCTGTCACTTTCTCGTCATCCCTGACATGTTCTCAGTTGTTTTTTCCCTGCTAATTTTAGCATCACACGGCACAGCTTCTGTATCACGTGGTATAAGGCTCCGCCTTTGTCATTTGTTGAGCAGGAAGAGTGAGCGCTTGTTTTCATGCAGAGTACGTCCCGGATCAAAATGCGGTACAGTCGTCTTTTTTTTTTTCTTTCTTTCTTTCTTTTTTCGTCGTTGTCTTTTGGAAATGAGATCGCACATAAGTATGAATCGAGATCGCGATTTTCTAACGATTAATCGTGCAGCCCTAGCGCAAAGCATCAGATTACAAAACTGCATGACCGGCTAGGGTGTCACAAATGTTATGGCGTGCCCCCAGATGATGTGATGTCCAACTCGGCACGGGGCGCTCAGAGCATAAAAGCACCATACCAGTGAATGCTTATAAAATTATTTGATTGCAGATCAGGTTTGCCTCAAAATTTGTTTTCATTGGACATTGACAAAATT
This sequence comes from Aulonocara stuartgranti, assembly GCF_965226115.1. Taxonomy (NCBI): domain Eukaryota; kingdom Metazoa; phylum Chordata; class Actinopteri; order Cichliformes; family Cichlidae; genus Aulonocara; species Aulonocara stuartgranti. The sequence continues at coordinate 26,085,128 of NC_138940.1, read as the reverse complement.
AGCAGTTGTGGGTCAACTAAGTTTGAATGTCATTTTCTCTTATTCTAGCCTCAAGAATTGCAGTCATGGTTTGCACTCGTTGTCCATCCACAACATGTTCAGTTTATTTTAAGGTTCAAGACACTCATGAAGCATCTCTGATTTGCTTCAAAATGACTTTTCCACTTCACTGGACTCATCCATGCCAGCCATGTTACCCTGTATGACTTGAGATGTTAGATTTACAGCGAAATACCACTCTGATGATAAGTGGACATGATAGGTGTATGACCACTCATTTGGCCAAATGAAAACAACAGATGAGAAGCATAATGTGTCATTGTCCACAGTGTGCTTTAATGGCGTAGTTTAGCCTCTAAGAATGGTGCCTTTAAAGCTGTGGTAGATGTTTGTTATGAATCTTAAGCATCTAAACAAACCACACTTGTTTGAGGATGTGTCAAATTATTCCAAGACAGAGAGATAATAATATATGTGATGTCTTTCAGGGAGGCAGTCTTTTTCTTGCCTAAACCAGTGTAGGCCTATGCTTGGCACAACCTTGCTACATGATGTCCTTGATTTTTAACTGTAGATCATTTTGAATGCAGATGAAGCAGTGAAAGTCAATAAACGGTATGTAGCCATTACAGCATATGGGTTTACACTCACAGCTCATGGTGTTGGAAAGACTCCTAACTCATTCATTCCCATCCCTTATGTTTCTTCATACCCTCTAGCTACAACTTGTTTACCCCCCTTCTCCATTTTTCCTGCACTCCTCCTGACTCAAAGATTTCCTAGTATCGTATAGTAAAACTCAAGCATTGAATCTTAGGTTTTGTTGAAAGGATTTAACTTGGAGTATAATTAATTGTTCAGTGTAGGGTTGTTGTACTATACTTTATGTTGTACGACTTGAGTTGCTTTGAGCTTAAAATGTGCTAACAGCAGTGGCCAAGAATCAAATTCTGGAGCTTGCATTTATGTGCTAGTGTGTTCCTCATCCCTTAGGCCATGAAACAAAAATGCTTTTGTTAATCTTTTTCATTAAGTTTTGTGTAGGTTTGTTTAATTAGGCATATTACAAGTTGTACAACCCCCAGTAGTAATATACAAATGATCTGGCTGCGGCATGCTGCAACAATATATTAAAGCGATAATTAAAAAAAAAAAAAAAAAGTCCTTTGAATACCCTCTTAAAAATCTCTTGATCATTTTTATATGGAAAAGGGCTGGATAGATAATGACAATTGGTATGTTGTCTAGAAATCAGGTTTTTGTTATTTTTTGTGTTACATTTTGTTTCAAAGCCAGCTTGGTTTATATTAAAGTTGTTTTGATAAGCATTTTTTTTTTTTTTTTTTTTTTTAATGTTCTGTTTAGGTCTGTTTTTGAGCTTTTCAAACTGCCTTTTTATACACATTCACAGCAGGTGATTTATTGCTTGTTTCATTTGTTTGTTCAACCATGAGAGTTATTCGAGGAGCAGTTGAAATTATGAGCTGATTTGAACACCATTTAATATTTGTTTATCTTGTATACAGCAGACACTTTATACAAGTTGTATTGACTTTTATAAATTTGAGCTTTGAGATAGATATTCATTCATTCATTCATTCATTCAATGGAACTAAGTGAATAGAAAAGTTGGGATGCACTAGCTACAGATGTCTAAATGTATCAAGCACATTATGCGGATGAATCACTTGGATATGTCCAAGTGTCTTTCTTTTTTCGTGTTCCCAGAGTAGAAAATGTAAGGGCAATGCTAATGATGATCATTTAATAAGACTAGAGCTTGTCTACTCAGCCAGTGAAGTGGAAAGGTGGGTGGGGGGAATGTCGCCCCAGCACTGCCACATATTGTGACCTCAATTATTCCATATTGTCATGACAGTTTGGCATGGCACGTGTCGAGTGCAACTGTTTCTGCCACTTTTTATTAATAATGCATCCCTTGTTCTCGGCATCTGTCAGGGTTTCATTTCACATTGGAGAGTGACACTTGCTTGTTTTGACATACACAGCTACTGACATTTAAATTTCTTCAACCGGATAGGATATATTATCATTTTCACCTTAGGCAAAAAAGACATACCTGGCCAATGTAGTGGAACCCAACTTGTCCTCCTTGCTTGTGGTTTTTGGTGTAGTTCTCTTCCCACACTCTGCCTTCTCCTTGCTGAGTTCTGTTTCACTTTCTTTTGCGGTTTCAGTCTTCCTGCTTGTGCCCTCTTTTCTTAGTGCCTCACTCTTTTCTTAAGTCTTGCTGTTTTCTTGCCTTGGGCATCTAAAATGAATTTTATTCTTACACTGTGCGTGCCTCTCATTTTAAATACTTTTTAGGTTTGTATCTTGTGCCATGTACCCGCCTTACCTGGTACCCTTAGTGTGTGTGTGTGTGTGTGTGTGTGTGTGTGTTAATAACAAGTTCACAACGCTAATGAGGATATTGATTGACATTTTACATGAGGATTTTGTTTGGACATATTTAAAGCACAAACAAAGATTGTGTTTGATATTGTACCCAGAGGTTGTGATTATTATAAACTGTTTTTACCAAAAATATTGGGGTGGGAGAGTGACAGGTTTTTTGATTTTATTTATTTTATTTTAAATTTGTCTATTTGTAATCTCAATGGATAATTAAAACAAATTGCACTCCACACAATGTAACGGGGAAAGCTTTAGAGTCCCAAAGGTTTTTCTGTATTTACAGCCTCCATAAAACACTGGTCTGTCAGTAAAAGCCCTTCAGGCTACATTTCATTGATGGGGTGATCTTTTGCTGGTGAATTCCAAGCTTTTTGATTATCTTTGCTGTCAGGTAAATGAGGTACACCCTTTCTTTAACAGGGTGTGTTGTGAACTGCATTAGACAGCTTGTTTTAAATAATTTGCTGGCAGCTGTGGCAAGCTTTGTCTGTATATTAATATATTTGTATTAATTCAGATTACAAATTTCTGTGTCAACTTTTGACCTTTTGCCATGTCCCTTTCTTGGTCACTTGAGAGCTGAGGAAACAATTTATAAGTGTAATATACTGAAAAATACCGATGCAACAGCTTAAGCATGCAGATGGTCCTTCTGATGGTAGTTGTCCTTAAGGTAGACTCATATTTAGCACCATAACATTTTCATTGAATGTACATCAGTTTAAATGTTTTCTTTCAATACTGCATTTTCTTTTCTTTCTTTTCTTTTCTTTTTTTTTTTTTTTTTTTTTTTTTTTACAGTTACAACACTGTGAATACACTGTTAAGTGACAAGATCAAACTAAGAAGCCTTCATTTCTTTCCTTGTTCTAAGTTTCAAACACTTTCAAATATAACACTAATATTCCTTTACTGTTGAGATTGAGAAGGACTGGTGTCCGTCTACGTAGAGAGGTGGCTGCCTCAGAGCCAAAGTGGCACATCTTAAAATGGATTCAACTGAGAATGTGGAATCCAGTTATTAGCCAGGTAAGGCCATTGTCTTTGAGTTCCTGTATCTTGGAACTATAGTTGAATCTAAAACCTAAACAGACTGCGAAGAACATGTATATTGCATACAGAAAAAGTTATAGCTTTAAAACTAAGGGCTTAGGTACCTTTCAGAAAACAAAGCTTATCCCTCAGTTAAGTACCAGATGGTTTAAGTGGTGTAAGCAACGTTGGTGTTTGTTTTGTAGAAAACATGGTTTGATTAGGCTCGAGTTGGAATTTTTGCTGTTTACTTAAAGCAGGCCTGATGTTGGACCATTTCTCTCTGGTTATGAGACAGCAGTGGCAGACTTGCTGGGTCTGGAATATTTTGTAATATGGTAACATGACGGCCATAGGTTTTTGTGAATAAAAGTGCTGTTCTAAGTTTGAATTAGATTTTAATTTATTAGGCTAAATATTCAAGCATGTCTATTGGTTTGTAATTCTCAATTGTTTGTGCTAGGACTCACCAGTGATATCCTTGGAGAATGGCTTTAAATTTAAGCAATAGATACATTAGGGGTTATATGCTGATGAGAGTCCTGATCAATGTGTCTCTCCTAGTAAGCATTTTCTAGATTTATTGGAGGTCTTATAATGAGTACCTGAAACATACATGGGTTCTGAGTCCTTGAACCACACTGCCGAAGCCGTGCTGTCAGACTCGTCAGTTTTGTGCCTTGCTCACTTGGGTACACCCTCCAGGTTAATTACGGAAGCTTGCTTTTTGTAGACCTCATCAGAAAAGAGCAGGTAAAATTGAAGTGGCTCTTGTAGTTATTTATTATCTGAACCTTCTGACAAATGTAAGATCATAGGTTAGAGGGGTGTGGTGTTTTTTTTTTTTGTTTTTTTTGTTGTTTTTTTTTTTTGTTTCAATCCTCAGATGAAATAGTTACATGAAGAAAATGGCTTAACAAGTTTCTGTGCCTTTATAATTTCTACTTAATATAACACAAGTGCGCACTAAAAATATGATTAGAAATATGTAAATTATGGAAAGTTTCTTGAACAAATACCTGTCAGGTGTTTATTTTGATATTATTTTGTTTTCAGTTAGCTGTTTTAGAGCAGTCAGTGAGTGAGAACAAACATGGTAGAGTTAAGTTTGTACTCTGTTTAATCATCCAAAAATGTGGAAGTTGTCTGGATTCAAGTACTCAGTCTGTCTAAAATCAAAACAATATTGGTTTTGTTGTTTGCAGTGGCAGTAATACTTGCACTAAGCAGAGATTTAGAGAGTGGCTCGAAAATCCAGAGGTTAGATAGCCAATAACTGTATTTACTGGAGTGTTATACAACTGTAGAAAAAAAATATGGACACTGAAATGATAAAACGAAGTCTTTTCTGTTGTTTTAGTTTTTATGTAAATTGCTTTACTGTCTTGTGTGAATGTTTCACTTTGATAGTTTTTTTCTTTTATATTTTGCACATAGAAGCTTAAGACTTTTTTTTTTGCGTTGATGAATTATATCTACTACTTTTTTTTTTTTTTTTTTTTTTTTTTTTCATCTGAAAGTTGAATCTGAAACTAGACTCAAAGACAGTACTGTTTATAAATGTCACTTGTAAAAACTAAGAAAAAGGAAACACCCATGCCATTAATGTTGCCTACAATCTATTAGCCCACACGAAATGTGAAGTCTTAATTTGTGGTTTTGGTTTTGATTTTCTCCATGTAAGTAAATATCACATTGTCACAGAGTTTCTAATTCCAAAGTTTAATCTCTAGTTTTTTGCTCTGACATCCAAGAAAAATGGACAATGCTGGATGTTACTGGTGTTATCTGATGATCATTATCTGTAACTGCAGTGCTTGTATATCGGTCATTTAATTTTGGGCATTTAATCACATAGGACCAGTGTCGATGCAAAATCACGAATTTGGTGCAGTTAATATTCTCAACAATTCAGTCTTACATAAGACTGGAAATGCTTTAATAGCTTAATTACTGGTTATTCATTGCAGTGTTAGTTTGTAGATTTTTCACTATTTGCTCTTCTATTAAACAACAACCTATAGCTTGTGGTAAAGTAAAAGTTAATTAACTTTTGAATGTACCCATAAACATGAATCCTCATAGCAAAAAAAATTGAATTTTTAAAATCATAAATATTTAAACTATCCTTCTTGAATGTCAACAAGTGTTGAATTTCACTTTGTTGATGTTCAGAGTTTTGAGTATCATGATTTATACACTGTACTAAAGTGCAATTACAGACCAAACCAAGTTGTGAGCATCCATCAGTTGGCAAACACCTTGTAAATTATAATCATTTTATTTAAAAAATATATGTTTTGAGGGGACAATGTTTTTTTTTTTCTTCAGTTTGGCACAGCTTATCCACTATACAGATATGAAATTGTACATATTACAATACAAAAGGAAAATGGGAAGAGAAAAGCATTCATTTTGCACAAAGAGGTTGGGTTAGAGAGGGGATTGGTGCTGCTTTTTTTTTTCTTTTCTTTTTTTTTTCTCCCTATTTTCCATTTTTTTTTTTTTTTTTTTTTTTTTTTTTTTTTTTTTTTTAGGCAGGGTGGGAACAAGGGCTAGAGGATGACAAGAGGAAACAAAAACAGATTACAAAGAGCCAAAGTGCAAAGGGATGCATATTTCTACAAATTTGTGGATTTTCAGTCACTTGGTACAACTGTAGTATTAAACAGTGAAATGTCTAATGATGGACAGAACTTTATAGGAATTCCATATACATCCCCATACTTGGTGTTATCAAAAACAAAGTCTCCCCATAAAGTTTGCTGAATGAGATTAGGAAATATTCAACTGAATTTTGACTCTTGAACATGCAAGACAGATTAGAAGGGCAATAGTTAAAGCAGTGCTAAGCTGGAAACAACTTAAATTAGAAAATGGAGGTGCTTGACTGATCAGTGTATGCAATGCTTTCATTCAATTCAGACATGAAGTGTAACAATTTTTGGTTTACAAAAGCACTTTCTTGTTTTAGGCATCCTATGAGCATGTGCTGAGACATGTTGACACGCAAGCATTCATTTGAGTGTGAAGCCAAATTTTGACAAGCTCAATATAAAGACAAAGCCACAAATGGTACCTCCTCCTTACCTATAGGGGGCATCAGCCAATGAACTTCACCCTAATTGTTGAAAACCAGGCATCTCACTTAAAAGTGCTGCATCTTGTCATCACTAATTGCAGACTTTAGTAAACACGAGTTAAAATACTAGTCCTAGGAATTGATAAGAATATCGTAAAATCGCTGAGTACTTGAATTTTACAGTGTTCAAACATTGGACTGCTCAACACTTGATTAGCTGTGAAGTTGCTGCTACTCTGGTCAGTGTACATTTCATGCCTAAGGTGCTGTCATTCTGTCATTCCATTCTCTACTACTTTTACTTGCCCAAAAGGATGCTCGGAATTGTTAAGAAAAAGACATAACCCCATTGTTAAACTCTGTCTTCATCGTCCTATCTATTCCTCTCAGCCCCACTCTTTCACCCTACCCCCACTACTAAATTGAACACAAAGAAGTGCGAAGCTACTGCAGCAGCTTTAGTCTGATGCTAATGCACATCCTCCCCCTGCTGCATACAAATGTGTCCTGACCCAGGCTTGCTGTTTGCTTATCACTGGATCTCCATTTGCTCTCAGGGTATTGACCGCAGTTTAACTTGACACGTTCGAGTGCTAACCTAGGACCTGAAATTCATTTTTCGCTAACAAGAACAAAACCTTAAAAAAAATATATTCGCACATGATTTTTGGTCACAAGGATTAATATACTGTATTATTTTTCAGTGGTAGCATGACTAAATGTTTCTAGATCACTGGTGTGGGTGATAGAATATTAAGTTCATTTTGCCTTGCTTTAATTGGTTCAATCTTGAGCCTGTCAGGACTTATTAGTGTGTAAGCAGTAAAGAGCACAGGCTACTGGGGTTTTGTATTCAGAATAAAATGCGCTCCTGTCTGGCATTTGAGCTGTTTGTTACAGTTTGTCACTTGCTACCCTCACTCTAGCTTGTCTGTATATTGATCCTGGTATAATATAGCTCATCAGTTAATTGTAATCAACACCTAAAGCTGTTGGAAATATTATGGTCACAGTTTGTATGGCAGTTGAAAATGGAGAATCCATGTACAGATCATTGTAGATCATTTTCCATGTCTAGGGTGAGGCTGACATCCATGAGTTTTTTTTTTTTTTTTCCTTCTAAGCAGTGTAGTGTGTTGGAAGTTAATCACAGTTGTTCAGTCTGTCCCACAGATTGAGAATTTATTTGTGGTGTTGAGCCCTCGTGGGTGGGAGCTAAAACATCCATTAACTTGAGTCAGCTGCAAAACAGCTTTTCATTTACGGGGGTAACGTCTGATTAAAGAGGTAATTTTTCCAATTTATATAATTGAACATAAATTCTCCATTCTCAGTCCACACTTTCAGTTGCATTTCCACACAGAAATGTTTCTTTGGAGGAAATCCAAATTTTTTTTTTTTTTTTAGAAATAAAACAATCTCATTCTTACTAAATACAGCCTCTCTTCTTCTTCTTTTTGTTTTCTGTTATTTGAATTTGGCAACCCAAATGTATTCTTGGTGGGAAACCGTGGAACCATGTCAGATTTGCTAAACGTAATGTCATAAGTGATTACTCAATAGAATTTCAGGATTCTTCTATCCGTAACAGATGATTTCTTTATTCATAACATAACAATAATGACATTTACTTTACAGTTATAATTCATAATTTGAGTTTGGTCTTAGTGCCCTTTAATGTATTATAGTTCTCTCAAAACAAAGCTACAAAACAAAATGTTCTGATAATTGGTTCTGTTCATTTGCCCCAGTGATTGAATGTTTGGCTTGGACTGCCTATGGTGTAGTTAGAAACAGCATTTCAAATATTTACTTTTTAAAAGAAAATACATAAATCACATCTTCCCTTAATGTATTCTGTTAGCAGAGGGCCACTTGGCAAAGTAGTTTCTCTGTGCTGCAGAATATAGAGACAGTGGTGGAGACAGATCTCACAGTTTACAATTTTCTTCTTTAAAATGATTGCCCCTGCCTGATATGAACAACCTTGCATTCATATAAAAATAAATTTGTGACTATCTCTACAACGTCCTGTAACTGCCCAACCTCTGCCATTGTAGCATTCTCACATATTCTCAAATCTCACTTGTAGAAATTATGCTTTTTACATAAACTGGGAAAAAAAAAATCAAACCCTGTATCATCTGAAATGGTCAAATGACAAACCATATGCTCTAGGAATAAATAAGAGTTCATACTTCACACTCTTTGTAAGGCAGCTGCTGACACTTGCACTGCCCGTAGCCGTTGATGATTACGAGTGCCCCTTCTTCATGGCTGGGCTCATACTCATTATAGGGTACCTGCGTAGCTAGGTCTGCCATAGGCTGTCGTTGCTGGGTCCTCATCTGTCTGCGGTTCTGAATAGCCGAACAGTGGCGTATCCGGCGCAGGGTAGGAGGGCAGCACTTCCGTGAGATATAGACAACAAAAATGATGAAAAAGAATGAAAAAAGAAGGGCCATAGTTCCCATGATAACCCTTTGAGTCATAACAGTGTTGTCTGCAGTTGCGAAGTCATCTGTTACAGCTGCCTCTTCCAATGGAGCAGTAGTAGCTTGAGCAGTGCGTGATGTTTGTGTTATGATTGTTGTGGTAGTGACTGTGGTAAAGCTCCCAAAATCCTCTGCATAGTCCGGTGTGGGGGTCGGCTGCATAATTCCAAACAAGGAGCTTGTGATCTCTGCAGCTGTAGTAGCGTCTGTTGTTGTACTAATGGTCTGAACGACTGGTACTGAAAAATTCTGACAAAGTTGGAATCCATAAACGGCATCTAGTATCTCCTCACCTTGGGCATATTCAGGACTGTGGCAGAGGATAGAATGCTCCCACCTTCCCTTAAAGGTGCTTAGCCAAGTGGCAAGAGAGCAAATCCTTTTGGTACATTCCCAAAGGTTGCTGGACAGCCCAATCATACCCAAAGACTGCCACATATCCAAGACTTGGGGATCCAGGCTGCTCAGTTTGTTGTTATCCAGCAGCAAAACTTTTAAATTTGGCAGCGTTTGAAATACATCAGGGGTCAGGACACGAATTTCATTTCCTGTGAGGTCCAGCTTCTCCAGCGTGGTCCAGATCCATTCCATGCCACATGTTACGTTGCTGATCTTATTCCATTGCAGGTATAGAAATTGAAGGGCAACAAGGCGAGGGAAATGGGCCAAGTTTATCTTGGTCAGTTGATTGTGCTCCAAGTGGAGCTCTTTAAGCTTGATGAGCCCAGCAAATCCATTTCGTGCCAGGCTTCGGAGACGGTTGCTGCTTAGGCCCAGATATTCCAGGCTACGGCAGTCCCAAAATGCCCGAACAGGTGTGGTGCGAAGTAAATTAGAGCGGAGGTGGAGTATCTGGAGCTTCCTCAGTCCGTGAAACAGTTCTGGCTCCAAAGCAGTCATCTGATTGAAGGACAGGTCCAGTATCTGAAGATTGATGAGGTGGATGAAGGTTGTGTTGGGCAACTTGGTGATACGATTGGAGCTCAAATTGAGGTCCTTCAGTTTATAGAGCCCTTGAAAGGCATCCTCTTGTACTGTGGTAATCTGGTTGTGGTCTAGATGTAGCCAAGTGAGCTGGCTGAAACCATAGAATTGATCAGGACTGAGCTCAGTGATACTATTGTGTCGTAATGACAGCCCCAGGGCTCCCTTGTCCACACCATCTGGGGGTGCCTTAAGCCCCTGGGTGTCGCAGTAAAACTGCAGGTCCTCACAGCGGCATTTTTGAGGGCAGGTTGTGCACAACGCAGGAGACAGCAGGCACGCTAGGAGCATGCTGATCACAGACAGAGCCGCTGGTGCAGGTCCCACCAATGGCCACCTTGAATGGAAACCTGGGTGGGTTCAAAGACAAGAAAATGAACTGTGGGGCGGGAAAGCTAATCTCTGCAGAGTACTTATTACTAATTCATGCTGGCAGTTATGCTTTTTTGTGTACGCTCTGTCTTGTCCTTACATATAGCTGCTAAGGTATTTTACATTGGCAACTTTAACAGTGTATGTAAACATGATACCCTTGAGATTCGGTTTAATGGAGATGTCATTTTCTCAGCAAGGCTTCTAATGATCAGCTGCATACATAAGGCAGACTTTTTTTTTTTTTCTCCTCTCCCTTACCATTTATATTAAGCCTGTTTTGGTCCACATTTTGTGCTATTCATTCGAGCATAATTTTCTTAATATCGTCTTTTTTTTTTTTTTTTTTTATTAAGTGCTCTATGCTTCTTTTTTTTCCCTAGGGGAGGAAAAAAACATAGATCTGTTATCTGTTCAGGAAAAAATAATAATTTAAAAAAAAATCTTTTTTTCATCACTTATGAGATCTTCTAGAAGATTCAAATGTTAAAAATGTATGTCTTCCCAACTCTTCTGTCTGAAGGAGGAAACATGAAGGACCATTGCAGTAAATAGACTAGGCAGAAGAGCTTTTAGTCTTCAGCCTCCCTCACTCTTACTTGTATTCCCTATTCATGTCCAGACCTGTCATATAAAGGGGCTAACTTACCCATTCTTTTGTGCACATCGGAGGCTGCATTCAACTGTCCTTTTCCGCAGACTCTTGGAGCAACCAGATGGAAGAAAAATCCAAAGGGAAAAAGCCCTTTTGATTAAGCACAAAAGGAATCAGCCTCTTGGGAAATAAAGCAATTCTGAACCCACCCAATTCAAACAAAATATGAAATTCCATGTCCCGACTAGATGTTTATTCCTTTTATTTTGTTAGTCCTTTAAAATCCAGGCTCATAGAAGAGTGAGTCTTTTTCTTCAAGCCCACGAATCCTTGAAGAAATTATTATTTTTTTTAAGTTGATCAGTTGCATCCAGAGCGACTCCAGTGATCAGACCCCCCCCTCTCCCTTTTTCTTCTTTTTCTTTTTTTTACCCTTTTGTTTCCTTTCCTCCGCAATGGTGTCAGCTCAGACCGTTAATTGAAGATCAAGCGCTTCTCTTTCATTGCCGTGGTCCTCCAACCCTAACTTGTTGATGGCAGCCAGAGATCTTGCTTCTGACGCCGGCTCAGTCTCAGCATAGCCTCTGCAGAGCTGTGAGCGGAGCCCTCGTCTGCTAGCTGAGACGCAGGGAGAGAGAGAAAAAAGCAGAGCAGGGAGTCAGGGATGTTATTCTGTGCTTTTTTTGTTGCAGCCACTCACTGCTACAGAGTGGTGGCAGCCTGGCGTCGATCATCACTACTGTTTCTCTCTCTCTTTTTCTCTCCCACACACACACACACAAACACCCTCTCACTCTCCTGCTCAGTCACTTGCTCTCTGCCTCATACACAGTGCTTGTGCACCTTAGTCTTCCTCCACCTCCCTCTTGCATTTCCCTTCCCTCCCACTGGCTCGTCACCTTCAGAATATTGATATCTTGAACGTGTTGCGGCAGCATGCTGTTGAAATTAACCACAGCTGTAAATCTCAGTCTCGCATTGCTGCTGTTCTGCAGACTGTATGTATAAATGTATACACAGGACATAAACCTTAAAAAAAATAAAAAAAATAAAAAGAGAGAACGCAGCAAAACAGATTTTACTACATCAGTGCTAACATAGGGTGTCAAATTTACATATCCTGGTTGCAGTTCTTTAACTTTTGAGGACAGGCATGTGATCAATTGCCAGCTCCTTTGAAGTTAAGTTAGGCTAGCTTTTAAAATGTAAAGGTCAAGGAAAAACACTGGGTTATTCATGTGATGCATTAAAAGGATTTGAAATTTACTAATGCTAACATGTATCTACTTGACCTTAAGCTATTTTGTGATTATTTTTTTATTTTTTTTATTTTCTGTTGGAAAAATGTTTGCATTTCAGAGGTTTTTCTTTTAATAAATTTTTTTTTGAATCCCCCTTTAAAAAAAAAAAAAAAAAAAAAAAAAAAAATTATTTGTTTATTGTTGTTTTGCTGTTCATCCCTTTTGGTAGAAAAACTGAGGTAGCTGAAAAGTCGAGGTGTGAAATGAACCGTGGTGATGAGAAATTCCTTAATCCCTTGTCCCTATAGTTCTTCATTATTTAATGTTTGGTTGAGGTGCGTTTTGGGGTATATGCATCAAATTAAATTGCAATCAGGCAGACTACTTAGCAGAAATGGTATGAAGAACAGATGGTATCCTGCTCAGAGTTGGTTCTTCGGCCCCAGTCTCCTTAAATTTATCTGATCTGGATTTTAAACATTGTTATTTAATGAAAGCACGTAACAATGCACACTGATCACTGATTGGTGATGGTGAATTCCATATTTTCTGTTTTTTCACAATTTAAGTTGGAACACAGAAAAAGTAAGCCCCGTCATTATCTGGCGGTGAATTTGCAGGTCATTTGTCCTGCATGTTGCTGTATTTTTCCACATCTATTTTAGCCTGCATCCTCAAAATGGGAGAAAACATGTAAAAATACTAAGACCTTACAGGAATGTTCCATCTGTCTGTGTGTCGTCTGCTTAGTGGCAATTTGGCGTGTTGCAAACGTAAATTTTAAAAGGGGGAAAACATTAAATTATACTTAATTTGTACTTAAAGTTCAATAAATGTATAACTTATAACTAATCCAACTAAGATGAACTTTGAAAAGCAATAATGTTGAATTGTTGAAAAGCAATAATATTGACTGCATATTATTTGACTCTTAGAGCAGACTCTTGCTTACATTGAAACACTAGTGGGTTTTTGTTGAACGGGATGTTCCTAAATCTGTCCTAAAGGAGATGGATATACTCACCTGGCTATCATAAAAGATTCTACAGAGAAACTGCTTCCATAATGAGCACCTGAAGAAGTGCTTTAGAACCCCTTGGCGTGGAAATGAAATATAGGCTAGGCATGAATGAAATAGGATTGAAAGTGTTGGGGCAAAGCAGGCTAAAGCACTACCACAGCACTGTATCCAGCCAGCACAAAATCACAGGGGATTAGTGCTGTGGAGCTCCATGGCCCCTAACTGTGTGCACAAGCCCCCAACGGGCATAAGGCAGTGGGGGATGGGGTAGGTCAATGCTACCGCCATCCATGGTGTTACGTTGCAGTTGATTTAAGCATTATAAAGGAAAAGAAGAGCCCAGAGTCCAACTGGTCCTTTGCCTTTACTCAGACCTTTCCTGTCCATCTAATTTTGCTCTAATTTTATGGCTCTCCACTATCTGGGAATTTTCACTCTTTCTCACTTTATCTTAAGCGTTTCTAAAAGTTTTCAGTGTTTTTCTTTTGTACTTTGCAGAATGTGATCAAACATCTCTCTACTAAAACTACTCAGTAGTTACGAATATGTTCACTGCAAGGCAGCCCCTGAGTACTTGTGTGGATACAACTAAGAACTTATTTAAACGAGAAATGGATGCATAGGTTTAAATGTATAAGACTGATATGATTTTGGGCCTTTATGACTTTCCCAAAGTTGGTCAGTGCTTGTGTAGCAACAAGTCACCTCTACTTACGTCACCTTATGATAGCCAATCCAGTCCTTACTTTGTTCTCAATAGTTTCCACAGTTGGGAGCTAATGTTGGCCTTTAAAGCTTGAAGATAAATGGCTTATTCTAATACAAAATGACCAAAGGACTTGGGCAGCATTGTAATAAAAATTAGTGAGGGGGAATAATGAAACAAAATGAGCACTTGTAATATTATTAACCCTGAATCAAATTAGAATCACAAATGTGACAAATATAAAATGATTTACAACAGTTTCAAGTTTGACAGCCCATTGGATTTAGAAACGTTGGCTGTTACCAGACTACTTTTAATGTTGTGCGCAGGTCTTTATAGCATATCCATGAAGAGCGCTGTGGTGGTAGAGAGGCTTTGAAAGGATTTGGGTAGCTTCCCCCCCCCCCCCTCTTCAATAAAATTTTGGATTTTAAAAGCAGTTTGCAACCAACAGAAACACGTAAGAGGATGCATTGCACATTAAATATGACACTGATATAATGCAAAGGATCTTTTTTTTTTTTTTAATAAAAGCCAATGTGGTGGCTGTTGCCCTGTTTACTTTCAGTGTGTATACATTATTAATTTAAATTGTTAGCTGGTATTCTGTCGGTGCATTACTTGCTGTGAGTCGGTGGAGGATGTCATTGTTTATTGGAGAACAAAATGAACAATAACTGGAGGCTTCAGAAATGAACTGGACTTGGTATCTCCAAACATTAGCTCCACGAAGCAGAATAGCTCAAGCTTGTTGAAAATTACATTTCATTTCAGAGTAACACCTACAGGGTGACCCAAGTCTGCTCTAGAAGAGTTTGGGTGACGTTAAAGTATAAATTGTATAACTACCCTGTTGGTTTAAAAATGAAAAGATGCAAGGGATGATTTACAGATATGAATATTTTTGTCATTTTGCCTTTTATTTACTCAAGACTGTTTAATATTTTAGGTTTGATATTGATTTAATTTGATCTGATCCCAAGACTTTTCAGGATTTTTGACACATGAGCTGGTCACCGTTATTCTACTCACTAATTACTACTTTTTTCCATGTTTCAGGCGGGAAGAAAGGACAGAAGCGATGCTCTGAACACTGCCATTGATAGAATGACAAAGAAGACTAGAGACCTTCGCAGACAGGTACTTTTTTTTTGTGAACTTCCTTTTCCCTCTTTCCACTAGGTCTTCAACTTTAAACTGTAGTGTTTGCGCTCAGTGAACTTTTATTGGAAAAAAACAAATCAAATATTTTTTTTCTTTACTTCAGCCTTTTGAAGTTTACCAGCAAACCTCAGGAGACTCTTGTCTCTCATAATGTCAGGATGTAATCTGTAGTTCAAAAAAGCTGTGGTAGACATCAGTCTGTATGTAAAGGATATGCACCAAGGGCATTCTAACGCTTTTTCAAAAAATCATCTTATTTCACAGCTGCGCAAAGCTGTGATGGACCATGTCTCCGACTCTTTCCTGGAGACTAATGTTCCCCTCCTGGTCCTCATTGAAGCTGCTAAGAATGGCAATGAGAAAGAAGTTAAGGAATATGCTCAGGTGTTCCGTGAGCATGCCAACAAACTGATTGAGGTATTGTATGTTTTTCTTTTTGTTTGTGTGTTTTGTTTTTTGTTTTTTTGTTTTCCCTTCCCCTTCCTCTCTCTCTCCAGTGCATTTGCAGTCAGAACCTGACCCACCCCCAGATCATAACACTCAAATGCTTCAACTCTATCCCATTAGTATTGCATATTTAATTTTTATTGTTTCTGTTCTCTGAGATAAAACTTGTGATAAGACTATAGCATTATTGTCCCTTTAAAAGGCTTCTTTAAAGGTCTTTGGTCAATTCAGTCTGATGTTGGTCACACTCTCGCACACAAACATTAAATAAAGAAATGATAATTATTAAACTTAATATTTAAGGAGCTCTATTGCAGATCCTGGATCCTTTTCCCCCTAAAATGAAAAATAATAAAAAATTGCTATGTGGCCAAAGACCTCAAAATTTCTTTCTTTATTATATAATAATGGATTGGATTTATATAGCGCTTTTCAATGCACCCAAAGCGCTTTACAATGCCACTATTCATTCACTCTCGCATTCACACACTGGTGGAGTATGAGAAACAAAAAATATATTTAGATCATTATGAAACTGTTTCAGGCTGTCATAGTAGTCACGTGAGTAATCTTTAAAATCTAGTTTTGAGTCCATAACCTTCCACTAACAGACGAGAATGCAATACATGGTTAAAAAAAAAATTCAAGATGCAAGGAGAAAAGCAAAGTAATGGACTCGATAGGCAAGAAACTAACAGAACATTCAGCCAGGCTCATTAGTGGTCTTTCCTTCCGTTCCTCTAATGCCTGTGTAGAGCATCATATGACATTTGAAAGTGACTTCTGTCTATGGGCATATCGCCATGAGTATAGCTGGATATGTTAGACTAGCCAGGACAAGCAGCATGCATATTCACCAGGGAAACCATTGAAGCATCAGAAGGAAAGGGGGAGTGGGCAACAACACTGGGGAGTAACCCCTTAAGTAGCACCCGAAGGCCTGAGTGTCATATGTGGCATTAGAGCACTAGACCTTGCTAATGCATGGTTACTATTTGTGCTTGTAACACTTAGAAACACAAGGGGGAGTGTGTAATTTAAAAAAAAAAAAAAAAAAAAAAAAAAAAATTACATTTAAACCAAAGTAGTTTTGGTTTAAATTTGTTATGAACTTTATGGAGAAATTTCTTTTAGTAATTTTTTTTCTTACAGTTTTCATTTTCATTTGAATATACATGTTGTATGATATCAATGTAAGAATAGAAGGTGCATCTGTAAAAACCGCTTATCAGCAGCACAAAAGAAAAACTGTACAAATGATGTTTAAAGAATGTAAACTCCAAATGCTGTCTATTTTAAAGCTGGGGTTCGTTGTGGTAATTGTTGCTATCATGACTTTAACTAGAATATTTTACTTCCAAAGTCTCCATATCTGCAGTTGAACTGAGCTCCTACATCAGTCTAGTTGTACTAAAATATTTATCAGCAAAATATGTTTTTGTCATACATAAATTAGGAATGCTAGTAGTGTAGTAAAGCCACTGAACAGCATCTTGGCACTGAGTTGATGGGCATCATTATGGTAGAGTTTTAAGCACTGGGCAAAGTAACTTTCTTGCTCATTACGCATTTTCTAAAAGGGAGCCAGTTGTCATAAATTCCCATTTCAAAATCTACATTAGGAGATATTCAGTGTAATCTAGCAGTTTATCCTCCACATACTTTCTTTAGTGTGTTCCTTCCAAAAAACGACAAACATCAACTGCTGCAACACAAGCGTTCACAACCTAAGTTGATGTATGCCTTCAAACCTAGAGAGAGCCCAGCTCTAACTAGGACCTGGGAATTATAAATCATGTTTTGCAACAGCCTCGACAGAAGTTGCATACGTTACTCTTCATTTTGGCTAAAGATTTCTGCCTTTGTAGAAGCTGCCAACATTGCATTTTGTCATTTTTACATTAACCTTTTTAATTATTTTATGTATCCCATCCCTGGTTAATATGATTGGCAAAAGCACACAGTCAAGTATTATCTCACTTCTCAGGAAAATTATTCCTGTAAGCCAACATCAATACAATCGGCTGAACAGTAAGCAGTTCACAGTAGACCTCTTGGCTTTCACCTTTAAATAAAAATGGTTGACATTTACCTTCAAATGCATGGTAGGAAGTAGGTATTGAACTGTGCTGTGGGCCGCTCTAGATTAGAGCCTTTGCCAAACAATATATATGCAAATCAATAGAGCTGGAAAGACTAGAGAGAGAAGTTGAAACATGTTTGTTTCTTTATAACATATGGAACAAAAATGCTTTAAATGTAGAATGTCCTCTGTTCAGTAGCAGGAATAGCAAAGAGCAACCAGTCTCTGGCTGTGTTTTGTATGACATCGCAGGTTGCGCAATTGTAGTCTGCCGTAAGGCAAATGGCCTATTACATTACACACATTTTTATGAAAGCTACATTATGACTGACCCATATTTAGAGAATGAGGGGGATACAAAAAACTGCATTCAATTTGGCATGCACCAAGCTGTGTAAGGCTCTCATCCAGGCAAAGGGATGGTTGTCGCATTATGCAGAGGGTTACTTATTTACCTCATTTAGATAAGTTGTTTGTTTTTGAGTGCACATTCAGTTCTGAAATATAAGCTTTGGAGTGTGAAGCCACTATAAGTCATAAAGATGTGCTACATAGCAGGTTGAGATGCAGGGATGTGCATTACTGATGGTATAATCAGCAGTGGAAAGTGAATTTACTGGTAAACCCCACCTAAGGATTTCTTTTGTTTAAGAAAAAAAATTAAGCATTGCCCTAAAGCTTGCTTTTTTTAATGTTTAAAAAAAACAACAACAACAAACTTGCACCCATTATCCATAACTCTAAAACCGGTCACTAAATATTGTGTTCCCTCATGTCAGTAAAACAACTCTTGGTAATCAGCTTTTCCATGAGTGCATGGAGTTAATCAGTGTATTTAATCTTACCTGTCAGTGGTATTATGTCATTGACATGTGAATGACCAGTTGTACACCCTTTTATTTTAAAAAGATTTGGTGTCTGAATACCTTATCCATTGGACCTGAACATCAATAACTTTTTTTTTAAGCTTGATGTATGGACGGTCACACTGCAGTTGTATACTTGGCTCAATAGCACTGATACTAAACCACTGCAGTGATTAAGATATTTTATGCTAAATATATTATCCATGATATTAGCATAAGTTTGTAGTTTGTTGGATTATCTGTCCTTAGTGCAACTGCTTGATTGGGATAACTGTTACAGGGCCATAGTTATTTCAAATAAATGCAACCCCAGTGTCTCAGCTTTAACATATGTTTGGTATGTTCACTGTGAGAAATATGGGTTTGAGATTTGTAAATCATTGCTTTTTTTTTTTTTTTCTTCACTTTTACATTTTACACAATGTCTCAGCTTTCTTGGAGTTGGGTTTGTACGTATCATTGATGACAGAGTACTTCTTTAACAAGGGGTTGTGTATTAAGGAATAGCTCTGTAGGACAGGAAGGTAAGAAAACGGGTGCACTTTTGTAATTGTTTGCATAGACTGTAAAGTCGGGCTCCCCTGATACTTTAAATGGTATGGTACAGTGTTGCAAGTGGAATGGCATCTCTCTATGCAGAAACATCTCCTTTCCCAGTGGTTCACAGGGGGCGTCATCAAAAGCTTTTGTGAAAGATCGTGCAAGTAAAAACACAGGTCTTTCCAGTTTTTCTTCATGTAACCACTCTTCATTCGTCCTCATGGATTACTAAATGTTCTCCCTCTGGTTCCAGTATGTTTGAATAGCGATGTAGAATATGTTTATATCAATGTTTCAGTGCTTTAGCTACACAGTGAAGAAAGTGCTTCTCATCAGCAAATTACTCAGACATTTTAAGGTTTGAAAGGGGCTCCTCAATGCAATACTTTGGCAGCCAGTGATGCACCAGCCCATCAAATAAGATGTTTTTTGTTTTTTCTAATAAGTATTATTTTCTAATAAGTATTATTTCCCTGTCTGTTAATGGTACCAGAGGAAGAATATCATCACAGAAACCTGTTTTTGAATAGAAGTTGATTAAAGGAAAAAGATAAATTGAATGCCTAAGCTGAGCTTTGTTCATTCCTTTTCCAACCTCGTGTTTTTGCTCCAATCAGACATATTATTAATGTACGTTTTAAAATTCAGTGTGTCACCTTGGCTGACAGTTTTGTTGTGCTTTTTGACCCAGACGTCAGTAAAGTAGTAAATTAGTGACCAAACTTTAACAGATTTATGTGTGGGAATACAAAAATAAGAGCAAAGCTGTTGGACTCCTAGTGCTTTTGCTGTCATGAGTTGGTTTAGTCCTTTGTAATTGATTATGTTTCAGCACATTTTCTATCTGTTGAATAATCCCATTTTGGCGCAGTTCCTCACATCCCAGGCATTCTGTTACAGCATTGCTGCCAGTATATGCCAACCAAAATGGGAATCTTCAAAGCCTTTGACCTAAATTTATGTCGCTATAAGTAGATGTCTAATGTAAAACTTGAGTATGGAAGACTATTTAGAGATAATTGTAGGAGAGCTTTATTTTAGTCAAGACAGAAAAAAATTACTGATGTTAGCAGCTGCAGGCAAGATTTGCTTAGTTTAGCACTCCCGTTCTCACTCTACTGCTCACTTTTTGAAAGTGTCATTAATATTTGCCTCTCCAGGAGCGTAATGGCAATCTGGCAGTCTTGTGATTCAGTCACTGAGAATAACGATATCCTTGAGTTAACCAGCTACAACTTAGATTTCCATTTGGTGAAATTTACTTTTATTCTGGGAATTGAATACAGAACTTTCCCAACAGCTCGGCTTTTGTTTTTCTTCCTACTTTTTTGGTTTCTCCCTCTGTGTCATCATATTGTATCCTTTTTAGCAGCTTTATAAATTAATCCACAGCAGTGGGTTTGTATTCCACAGGGATTAGTTGTATTGCAGAGCTGCTCCATTTCTGACGGAAGAATCCCTAAACCAGGCTACCATAATGAACTTATCCAAGTTTAATTATGTATCTACAGTATGTATGGCGTTTGTTTCTGTTTTTTCTCAAAATTAGTGCAGTGCCCCGTTCAAAGTGCTGCCTTTATTCAGAACAGGCTCGCAGCATCTGAGATTTGTGGCGAGAGGAATGGTAACAAAATGGATAAATGATTTGGGTTGCTAACACCCACTCTGCTTGAGCCAACACTGCACTTATTGGTTCCTGTGAGTTAGAGGGACCATTTCAAGCAATGGAAAGACAGACACTAGCAATTAAGTGTTTAAATTTTCATATTGTGATTATTTTCTTATCACAAATATCAATATTTATCACAGCTATCGGTTTTGTTACTTGCTGTGAAAATGTGCTGAAAGTATATTAAAACAAACTGAAATTGTCTTAACAAATGTTATATTGATTGAGGGTTATAAACAAAAAAAGACCACCACTGAATATGAACAATTTAGTTTTGACTGTGGTTTTCTTCCTTTTTATTTGAATAATTTATAGCTCCACGCCTCAGCCAAGCGTGATACAAAGCTTTGTACTGAAAACAAACATCTATACTAGTTTGCATATGAGTAGTTTTAGCGACTTCACACACCTTAAATAATTATCAAGAATCAATGGACACAACACTGGAAGGTTTTTCTTGTTTTTGTTTTTTGAAGCAGGGTAATCACACATGTTGTTTTTTGTTGTTTTTTTTTTTTTGTGAGATTTCTTGCCTTTGGTTAACAATTTTGTTTTTTGTTCATTGTAGGTGGCAAATCTGGCATGCTCCATTTCCAACAATGAGGAAGGGGTAAAACTGGTCCGTATGGCTGCATCTCAACTAGAAAGTCTTTGCCCCCAGGTATGTTTGCCCCCAGCTGTCACCCAGCTCAGGTCTTGGAGCACATCCAAAAGTCAATAAATTTAATTGCAAGCACATACTGTCTTCAGCAAACAACAGTTGAAATCTGTTTACGTCTCTAACCTCCCTTTTGTGTGTGTGTGTGTGTGTGTGTGGTCAATCTTTTGACCATTGAGTCCATTTTTTCCACACACCTGCTGCTAACGCTCTTTTTAAGCTCATCTAATGAGTCCCATTCATCCTGAGCTATGATATCCACAGATGTTTCTTAGTCCAAAACAAACAATCTATTATTTTTGCCCTAGTCAGTATCTAAAAACACTCCCTGTAATCACCTCTAGAAATTAATTTTCTTCCTAATTCAATCCTAACATTGAGCTAGGGAATGGGGTCTTCGTGCAATCAACCTATGCTAATGTTGTGGCTCAAGGCTATGTTGTAATTGAGCTTTAATGGTTGTAATTGGGTGATTACAGGTGATTAATGCAGCGTTAGCCCTCGCTGCCAAGCCCAACAGTAAGGTGGCCCAGGACAATATGGATTTGTTCAAGGAGCAGTGGGAGAAGCAGGTTCGTGTCCTCACTGATGCTGTCGATGACATAACCTCCATTGATGACTTCCTTTGTGTGTCTGGTAAGTCTTGTTCATTTGCATGTCATAGCCATGAGGAAACAAAATAAGTTTTTCCAAATAGTTGTAATGGTCTGGATTTTATTATTCGTGATGCTTATAGACTAAACGCAGTGCATAACGGAGGAAAAACCTTTTTATACGGTCTGTGGTAGTAATGTTTCCTCGTGAGTCGCAGTCACGCTGTACACTTCTCAGATATATATATATCTGACGTGGCCTTAGCAAAATGTTTAAACGTAGAAGACCATATTTGTCACCATTATCCACACAACAGAGTGATTGAGATTGTAGTGCAGTACTAACCACTGTTATTTGATTTAAAATATAACGTATGTATGTAAGATGCATAAGCCATCTTAATTCTCCCTTTGTCCAACAACAAGCATCGGTTCACTCTCCAAGGTATCATTATGCGCTATAGAGAAAAACCCAGAAGCATGAACAGAACTACATCTATATTTGACATCCTGTCATGTATGTTGAAGCACACAAATGGTTTAGAGTCCTCATTAAGCATTAAGCAGAGTGGCTTCTCTGACCTCCAGCCAAGGACAGACTGTAATTTACACAGTGGACATTTGCATTTTATAGGCAGCTCATTAATAAGTATTCTAAGAATTGGTTTTCAAACCCATACCTTCCAACAAACGCATATTATGTACTTGAGTTTTTCAGTGGCTTTTAATTTCAGGACTAACTCAGGAATGAGAACTTCCTAATTTTTTTTAAGACTGTCACATTATGTGTCATATTATACTGTAGTCGTTTTGATTAAAATAAAAAAAAGTGTGGGTGTGTGTGGAGAGGTCTGACTGTCCGTCCGGGCTGTACACTAATAATTTCACACTGCTTTATGTCCCCAGAGAACCACATCCTGGAGGATGTGAATAAGTGTGTCATTGCTCTGCAAGAGAAAGATGTTGATGGTTTGGACCGTACCGCCGGGGCTATTCGAGGCCGTGCTGCCAGAGTTGTCCATGTGGTTACTTCAGAGATGGACAATTATGAACCTGGAGTCTACACAGAGAAGGTTTTGGAGGCAACAAAGCTCCTTACTGATACAGGTACCACAGAAACAAATAAGTTTACTACTAAATAAATTTAGACAAATACTGAGAGGGTAGACACGGTAACACTTGCTAATGTAGGTTACTCAAAGTTAAATGAGAAGGCAGTGGGTCCATGGGCATGGATGGCGTCATGGTTGCTGTGTCCATATTTTATATACATTGTGTGGTTAACACTTATACCGTATTTTCCGCACTATAAGGTGCACTTAAAATCCTTTAATGTTCTCAACTCGGCAGTGTGCCTTATCTGGTGCAGCTTATCTATGAATTCTGGCTGTTTACTGACTTCGAGCCGGTTTTATGTGGTACACGCCGCTCAAAAATCTGTCGAAATGTTTTAGTAGGACTTTGCTGAGCTACGAAGCCGCACCGCTTGATGGATTGTCTGAGCGTTATGGCTACCGTATTCCGCGTCAGGCCCCAAAGTCAAACGAACACTGTAAATTCTTTCATCTTTAATAAAATGATCAGTGTTGCTGCTTTACCAGGTGTAACAATTAAGTTTAACATCCAGGCATCCATGAAAACAGAATATATTAAATTTAACGGAGTTAGAAGTTAGCAGAAAGTTAGCTCGCTAGTTTTGCTAGTTAACTAAACACGATATATCATGTTCTGACTGAGAGATTTCTAGCGACACATTTATGTTAGCATACCAAAGCATAACACAGTGAACCTGGAGAATGAATACTAACTTTTTTCCACTTGATAAAAGTTCCCAATGTGGTTTTTTTGACAAATGCAATTGCATGGAAAATTACTGTAAACGGACCAAACTTCAGTAGGGGAGAACAACTGAGATAATCCAGCCACAATATGAGGTTAGTCATTAATATAAGAACCTCTATTAGTCCCACACGTGGGGAATTTGTTTTGTTACAGCAGAAAGTGGACAGTGCAAAGTTACATAGCAAAAGTTAGAAAAACACTGGAACAACATACTGTTGTTCCAGTGTTTATAGAGCAGCTACCAGCGAATTCAACATTAATGAATCAATTGTAAGGAAGTGGAGGAAGCAAGAGGAATGAGTTGAGTAAAGTTTGACTTATCTGACTGTTTTGTTTCGATTAATGCGCCTTATAATCCAGTGCGCCTTATGTATGAAAACAGACCCATTTGTCGACAGTGGGCCTTATAATCCTGTGCACCTTATGGTCCGAAAAATATGGTATTTATGATCTACTTACATGGACTGACACACTAGGGGCCATAATGGCATGAGCGTGATAGTCTTTCTTTGTCTGTCTTGTTTTTGTGTAAAAACGGTTGACAAGAGTATAAAAAGATTAACTACTAAAGGGCTTTAAGATAATAGGGTCCCCCAGTTAAGCTCTTGCAGACTAGGAGAATCTGTAGATCACTTGTTTGTTTGTTCTTTCCTAAGATTTTATTTTTATTTTGAGAATAGCTTTAGTTGCTTTCAAGAATGAGCTTATTTTGGTTATGCTTATATATTTATTATAGGTGGTGGTAGTACTAGTACAATACAAACGCAGCACTTTTTACAAACAGAACCAGAGGTATGCATGTTTAGACAGGTTGTCTGTAATGTGGTGCACTGTACTGTTGGAGTATTTGTGTACAAATTAGTAGTCATACACATGTATAAAGAATTTCCTTTAATTTAATTTGATCAAAAAGCCTCTAAAATCTTTACTTTTTATTTTTAAAAAGGTGGAGAGACCCTGCTCCATCCACTTTATCTTTGGTACATTGCCTGGTGCTAAAACCACACTAGTATCTGCCTGCAAAGTTGTTTCTCAGAAGTCTGCCCTTTATTTGATTTGTCTTTGCTTTGGATGTTTTTGAGCATTTGAGTGCTGGTGGCAACTTGTATGAATCTAGAATTGGCTTGTGAAATGCAATTTTCTGTTGAATGAGCCTGAGACATTTTGAGCTCTTCCACAATTCATTATGGTGCATTGTGTGATATGGTCTCTCACACAGCTTGCATTACTAGTCAGTATGACATGACGGTCACTGTTAACCCTTCAGTAGTATTCTGTTTTAATCCAAATTATGACGTAATCAATCTGTCATAGGTTCAAAGACTGAGTCATATTACAGTTCCTTCCACCTGTGCTATTATATTGCAGTTTAATGTGTGGAGGTTTTTTGTCCTTCAAAGGACAAATTCCAAAAAATATTTTGCAATGCAATAGAGAGAGGGGGGACAATATTCACCAGGGCAAAAAAAATCTTTATTAGCCTCTATTTTCAGTTTGTCTGAATGTTGAGGTGCATTTATACAATGTTTTCCACCAGTTAGTAAGAATGTTTAAAGTTCATTATCTATGGATTCACTAACAATACAGTTATTTATTAACACTTTTTTTTTTTTTTAAATGGGAACTTACTTGAAAGAGTCAGTTGTGATAGTTTAAGGAGAGTAATCACTGTGACTGAAAAAGCCTGGAGGTTGTAAACACAAAACCAAATCTGCTTTTTAATCCTGCTGCTCCCTCCCTCAACATTTGCATCTTGACACCCATGATGTTCTCATGAAGTTGCAGCAAAATGCAACTCTCTTAATGCAGTGCTTTAAGTGGTGTCTATGCATATGTCCTGGTGAGTCCTCCAGAGCATTCTGTGCATTCATTTAAGGCATTGAGTAGACACCAGTGCAAATTTCATTAGGTTTAATATAACACTTTGTAATTATGAATTCTGACACCACTATCTTCGTTTGCATTTAATTTTAATTCAACATCAGACCAGAACTATTGTTCAATATTATCACTGGGGCGATTGATACTGATAAGTCGATTAATGTAATTTCCTTACTAGACTAACAGTATGTGTCAAGTAGCTTTATAACCCAAGTTACACTGAGAGAAATGTGATGGATGTAAAATGAAAAATAGGCCCAAGGTAAATTACTCTGATATAAGGATAAATATTTACAGAAGTGTATCTAACAACATTGTCAGTTCTGCTTATGGAACGCTATCTGATCAGTTTTTACTGTAGGAAAAAAAGACCTACAGAGGTTTTCAGCATCAATACAGCTGCTTTATTATTTGTTTCTGACAGTACAGAAACGGTAGAAATGAGGCTTACATGTTAGTGAGTTGTGTACGGTTTACACTGCCGACACAATTCATTCAACATACAGCTGTCAGGAAAAGCCACATCAGATTGATAAAGGAACTGATCAACTTCATCTCTGCTTCCTGTAGTCATGCCACGGTTTACAGAGCAAGTGGAGTCTGCAGTGGAAGCCTTGAGTGCAAACCCCTCACAGCCTGTGGATGAGAACGAATTCATTGATGCATCGCGCCTGGTATATGATGGCATTCGTGACATCCGTAAGGCTGTCCTCATGATCAGAGTGAGTTGCACAGTTTTGTTTTTGTTTGCATGTTTTTTTTTTCTTTCTTTTTTTTAAATCGAATTTATTATTTCTAATGCAAAGTAAGGCTTCATATTGTCATCTATTTTTCTCTTTCAAATTGTGACAGTGAGAGTTCTGACGGAGGATTTTTGATGTGGTTTTTAACAGCTTTTGAACAGAAGTCATATGCTTGGAGTTGCTCTATTGTTGCCATATGAGTAGTAATATCCAGATTAGCTTTTTATCTATAATTGTGAGAACCTGTACACATGCAGTCTTGGGAACCTATGATTAACTTGTCTCAGGCAGTGGCCAACCTAATTGACCAGACTTGCAATTTAGAATTAGAATTCAACTTTATTGTCATTGCACATGCACAGGTACAGGGCAACGAAATGCAGTTTGCATCCATCCAGAAGTGCTTAGTGATATAGATATATTACAATATATATTAGCAATAATATAGATATGTAAGTATATTACAGAAATGGGTCTATTATGGTATGTTATAATGTACACGGTATGAAGTATGTTGTGAATATTCTATAACTATAAGTATGTACAGGCTGTAGTGAGTACAAGCTATGTACAGGATATGGACAGGATATAAATATGAAAAACTATACAGAATATGAAATAAATAACTTTACAGGAATCTGAGATATACAGCTATACAGAAATGGGAACTATGCAAGTTGTAAACAGTTGTAGGGTTAAAAATTATCGTATGTACAGAATGATTATTACAGAGCTATACAGTTATACAATTTCGGATAACAATGGGTTTAGTTGTCTGTGGCATAATGCCTTTTAGTTGTGTCCCATGGATGAAGAAAACATTTCCATCAGGGTAAAACGTTTCATCATAGGATCACTAAGAACAGTTTGGGCATTCAATCACAAATGGACTCAATCCATATTTCCTCTAAAATGAAGAAAAGTGAAGGGGGGAAACCCACACAGCCTGTAGGAAATAAGATTCTGGGGGAAAGTTTTTTTGTTTTTTTTTTGTTTTTTTTTTTTGGTCTTTCAACATATTACCCCCTGTAGCTAAAGTACCTGAAACTGCCAAATTTGATTTCTCAGTAGGGAGCAAATTTCTTTAAACCACTTGTCATGTTTAACAGTACCAAATTATGTATTTATCACACTAAGATACAAAGTGCTGGTTGCTGTCTTCTATTATTTTCAACACTTTTTTAAAATTGAAAACACTAGCCTTGAGAGCACATTTTGTTTTGACAGTGGTCCTTAACTCTTATTAATAATCCTGCTCAACCACAAACAAAAAAGCAATAACAAATGAAAAGAGGAACATTATCCTGCTTTTGCATTT
Source organism: Aulonocara stuartgranti (assembly GCF_965226115.1). Lineage (NCBI taxonomy): Eukaryota > Metazoa > Chordata > Actinopteri > Cichliformes > Cichlidae > Aulonocara > Aulonocara stuartgranti. The sequence continues at coordinate 26,057,378 of NC_138940.1, read as the reverse complement.
TAATAAGTGAATGATTTAAGATGGAGGGTTTAATTGGCTTTCCTTAATTGAATTGCAGGCCAAAGAACTATATTTTAAGACTAATTTCCATCTGCCCTAGCTCCACTCTTCTTACCCTTTTTGTTTCAGACCCAGCGGTGAACATTGGGCTTATGGTTTGGGCTGAACACTACCTGGTAGATTTGTGGGCAGGTGTAATTTGGCGTGTGTGACTGTTAACGGGACTTATTAAGCAGCTTTGCTCATAATGTATCTGTTAGCTTTATTCTGCCTTTAAGTGCCAGCTGGAGAGACTGATGAGATTGAACCTTCACCCACCACTTTCTAGAGAAGGCAAAGGAAAAAAATGGATTAGTGTTATCTCTGCATTTATGTTATTTCAAGCAGCATCTACACAGCACACTCTTTAATCTTAGTCTTAATTACTGTTTGTTATAATAAGATTAAAGGCGTATCAAAAGCATTGATCTAGACTGATTCAATTGCAAGCTAAACTGTCATTCAAGGGTTTTTCTGTGGGCACGTTCAATTCTGAGTCCAAAGAAATATGAAATCCTCCTAACAGCTGCGCTGAGATGGCCACGAGACAGCTTCTCTTCAGGGCATGTCCACTCACATGTACAAACCCACCCTCTTGCTGTCTTTCTAAAAATCCCCACATGCAAGGCCCTAGTCTTAAATCAAAACAGACAAGAGTGTGGTTGGGGCTGCTTAAGATAGACTCATCTTTAACCTCTATAAGTAGTGCACAGACAGTCTGTTAGATGTCCCTTGAATATTTGACAGGCAGACAGACCCCTCTCCCAACCTCCAGTGACATCAGAGAATATGCCTCCTAGACATGAAACGGTCTCGAAGTCAGCGAGCCACTGACAGTTAGATACAGAGGGCAGCTGTTACCGTATGATTTGTGCGGTGCATCACAGCCCAAGGTGATTTTGCTGCCTCTGTCCTAAAAGAAGAAAAAATTGTCTCGACCCACAGAGGCTATGAGCAGAATGTCACAAAAAGAATAAAACTGGGGTTATTTCAGTGTTGAACTGTCTCATTCATATTTACAACAGGAGGGAAAAAAATTCTGGTTAAGGCTATGTCTGTTTTCCAGCTCTGTCATAATGCTATAATTTCACCTCTTGCCCTGTACACTTGTAATTATTGCATTTCAGATATCATCTGTACATGTATGCGTCATGAAGGCGTTACAGGTGACATGGATAATTGCAGCTTTCAGACACGGTAGAAATACAGAGAATTATCACCTAAAAACCTGATTAACATATTTTCCCACAATGTGGAAAAAGTGGGTTTTAACTTCATTTACCTTGACAGCAGGTTTTCAATATGTTGTCTTTTTTTAGACTGCAGGCTATTGTCACTTCTCACAGTAGTTTCCCACTGGGTGCCCACCATGAGTTATGATTTCTGAGCCTCCCACGTTCACAGGTTATCTGTTGCACAGGCCGCAGCAGGTGATATCTCTGCCCCACTGAACAGCATTGTCTGAGTTGAAAGCGATGCCGATGAGTCACTACAGCTTTTGTATCTGAAACCATACCCATATTCCCTTGAGTACAAGAACATCTCTACATTCCCTAAAGCAGAGTAAGATTGTTCAGAGACTTTCAACTATTTTTTCATTACAGAAAGGAGGTAGTGAGAAAGCCGGATAAGCACAAGCCAGGGCGTCTGCATCCTAATGTCCCTTTATCTGTCCACATCATCTCCCCTGTTCCTACATATCAACTAACTTTTGCCTATCACTTAATATTGTATCTTGCCTGAAGCATAACCGGCAAAGATAAAGTTCATTTTATATATTAATAATATGGCAAATTGTTCCCTGTGGCTTGTTTTGCATTCAGGGCAAGAGGTAAAGGATCTGAGATGAAGTGGCAAAATTCTGGAAAAACACAATTCATGCCTCACTCGCCTTTCTGCAGATAGCGACAGATGGGCCTCTAAAGTGTTTTGCTCCCAATATGTTTCGTACCAGCTCATACCTTCATTTTCCCTCTCAAGATGCACAGGCAGCACATTACACTTGATTTACAAATTCATTTGGAGTTTACAGTTTCTCTACCAAGCTGTGAAGAGGGTAGACATTTATCTCATGCTGCCCTGTCTGGCAGCACTAAGGCATTTCTCATAGATGGTAAGCAGTTTTGCTATTTAATAGTGTTCACAATGCTGTAGTATGCCAATATTATTTTATGTTCCCCACTTATGTACAAACAGCTTTTTCTTACCTTATTCCACTTCATCTCCCATTTTTCTTTTCTCCCCTCCTCCTGGACTTTTTTTTTTTTTTTGGGATGTTTGTCTTTCTTTTGACATCTTCTCATGCTCTGTTGTCCTGTTACAGACTCCAGAGGAATTGGATGACTCTGACTTTGAGACTGAAGACTTTGATGTTCGCAGCAGGACCAGTGTGCAGACAGAGGATGACCAGCTTATTGCTGGCCAAAGTGCACGGGTATGTTGTTCAGAGGTTCTGATTCTGTATTTACTCCTCTTCCTCTAAAACGAAGGGTCATCAAATTGCAACAATACTTTGGGAAAAATTGTGAAATATCCCAGAAAGAAACACATCTCAGAAATGTATTTTCCTATGAGAAAATGGGTTGCTTCAGTGTGCGGCTTAACTGTATTTTTACATGGTTAAATATTAGCTGTGATACTGCATATTTCAGTATCACAGTTGAATATTGTCATCCAACTCTATAATATTTTATATATATTTATATATATATATATATTTATTTATTTAAAAAAAAATAAATAAAAATTTTTTTATATTTTGTGGGTGCAACGATACACAAAATTCACGGTTCGGTTCGATACTTTGGTGTCACGGTTCGATATTTTTTTCGATACAAAAAAAAATGTTCATGCCTTTTTAATTTGTCATTTATTAAAATTATAAATATATATTTTAACTCAAAAGTACAGTTTTTTTAAAATTTAACCCTAACCCTTGTGCGCGTTTTTTATTTTGACAGCGAATGCGCACCTGCGGACCACTTATGTGCAGCCCTGGTTATTTAGCTCGTCATATTGCAGCCACAGAAATTCTTTTGTCCATGAAACCATGAAGCTGCACTTTCTTTTTGCCTTATAGTCTGATTTGTCATAACTTCTCCGTTTTGTGGTAAGCTTTTCTTTAGCTGTCACTTCTTCACCCTGACCTGTCTTATTTGGCTCAGAAGAAATGAAATATATATCCTCCTGCTTTTACACACGCACTCACATAAGCTCAGCGATTCTCTGCGCGATCAACCTCTCACATGTTTAAGCTTGCTGCGGGAGATTTCACTTGTCATGTTTGCATAGTGAGCTAACGATTAATAAGACTATGTCAGAGGAATTGGTGCACAAATTTTCATCACTCACAGATCAGTGCTGTCGCTCTCTATACACAGTTCGCGCGATTGCAAAGTGAAAGCAAAAAAACAAGCGCAAATTCAAACGCGATTTCAATATGTCACATATTGACAGTGGCTCACCGATGCCAATGACATAATTACCCAGCTACATTTCTGAAAGAATGCAAAAGCATTGACATATATTTTTCTTCCTACAATAGCCCGACGGGCAGGGAAGAGATAGATTTTGGTAGCCCGACTGAAAAAAATCGCTAGCCCCAGGACGTCGGGCTAGCGATATTGCAAGCCCTGTATCTGATTGAGGAATCACTCATCTTTGGAAAAGAGTTTATTACAGAGAAATGTCTCTTTCCAAAATAAAAGCTATACTATCTGCTTCTTCTGGGCTATATTCTCAGCAGCATATTAAACATATCAGGTCCCCATAAGGAGAATCATGTGCTAACAGCTGTCTAAATGACTCGGCTAAAGTTAGTAGCATGCTTGTTGTTTTTGTCTTTGCACTAGGATGATGTCGGCGTAAATGTGCAGTCATATTCGTTGTGTTCCCACTAGTGCTTTCAGGTTAATCTCGTTGAAATGACCTTAACGCCACAACACGGCAAATCTCCGTTAACGAGCTACTGCCGTTCGCCCCGTGCATGGGGCTAGACGGCCAACACGTTAACGAGCTAACTGCGCTAACACACTAGCTCCCACCCATGTAATTGAGCATTGCATGGCACATCCAACATACTGTTTTACTTTAGTCCATGACTCGCTTACCTTCAGGGTCATACGTCACATGAAAACCAAAATAATTCCAAACGCCAGATCTGGAGAGCTTAACTTTTGTCTTGCTAGCTTGCCCTGCGCTCTTCCTTCTGACGATGCTGTCTGTGTTGAGCACTCAGTGGATCTGCGCTCGACAGTGCAGCCTAGGCGGAGTAGTCAAACGCAGATTCACTGAGCGCTCAACACAGACAGCATCGTCAGAAGGAAAGTTGATAAAATAAATTACAAATGTTGTATTGTTCGATAGATATGCGTACCGAAGCGAAAGCACTGTATCGAACGGTTCAATATCGATACGAATATCGTTGCACCCCTAATATATATATGTGTGTGTGTGTGTGTGTGTGTATATGTGTGGTAGGTTTAAAAATATACTTGATGAGACAAATATCACTTGACTGGTGCAATAACATCAATTGGAATAGTTTATTTGAAGAGCAATTTTATATCTCTAATGAAATTTGAAGATGAGAAAAGTAGAACCAATAAATTAGTCTTTCTATATTTGCAGGAAATATTTAGTCTTTTTTAACAGTATTCTAATATTAATGCTGTCCCAGCCATTGTTTATTTTTCAAACACTTCACCCACGTACTTGGTGATGATGGCTTGTCTTCTCAATAGCTCAAGTTATGGGGGGAAAAAGGTTTAACCATATAGAGCTCTTATATTCAACTTAAAATGGACCTGTTATGCTTTTACTTACTTTTTCTGTTTCTCAAAGAATGCATGGCTATAGATGAGTAGGACTCTTTTTGGCTAATGCTAAAAGATGAGCTGTTCTATTGATACAGAGCAATGATGGAGGATCAAAACTTTACATGAGTTTTAAGGAAACTGGCATCTTTAAGATATTTTTCTTAATATTTGGCCCCATTAATCTATCATTAAAATGTTATTGAAGAAAAGTGTCATAGTAGCCAAGCAGCTTTTTTTTAAAAAAAATTTTTTTATTCTGAGTCATGCAAGCTCTTGTGCACACGTAAACCTGTTTATAAGCTATATTAATTACCCGAAGACAGTTGGTGACTCCAGAATCTTTTGCTCACTCATTTTAGCTGTTTTAAAAATAGAGGTTTTTCACTGCAAATGACCTTTTTAACAGTATTCATGGCAACAGAGACATTCTTCACTTACCTTTAAGCATAGATTGGAAATGTAATAAAAGCAGACAAATATAAAGCTCAGCAACAACACATGTATGCAGATGAGTTGGAATAAATTTTAAATTTTTAAGAAATGATGATAATAAGTCAACTTTGAAGTCAGTACTTTAAAGTTGACTTATTGTGTGAATTATGTCCTCCAGTTTGCTTTCCTTCAGTCATCCATGCCATCTGGCTCTTAGATACCATGTCACAGACGGAACCAGTGAATGTTTGTTGACTGAGCAGTCTGCACTCTGTGAACTACCCAAAAAAGACTGAGCAGCTAGTTATTTTGTTTTCCCTGCGTGGTGTAACACACTGCGAATCCAATCTTTTGTGCCTCTGGACACCAGCTTTGTGTGTTCTTTTGTCATGAGATTACTTCAATACAACATTCACTTGGATAGGACAGAACTGCAGTTCTACAGTATTTGTACTACGCACCAAATTTGTTAAATTTAAGGTTAAACTTACTTGTAACTTTATATTTTAAGAATATAGAGAGATTGTACATGTCTTGATCTCAAGAATCCCTCATGGCTCCATTGGTACATTTCAAGTGTTTTTGTTGTTGTTGTTTTTAAATCGCCAAAGATGATCTATTTTGTTAGGTACAGTCTTTCCATCTGTGCACTGCATAAACAGCTCTTTTGAAGCTTATGTGCCTCTAGAGAGAGGGTCCCATTTATCAGCAATAGAATGAACACTTGTGTGATGATATTGGATTTCCTGCTCTTAAGTGTCTGCCTACTTTGGCCTGACAGGCTCATTCACTGAATGGCTGATGTCTGATTGCCTTTTTTGGAAGCTGCCCTCTTACTCTCCAGTCCAAAAGGATGGATAAATATGGTGATAAATACATCTTAACGTGAATAAAGTAGTTGTAACTAACTCCCCTTATACTGGTCTTCAGTGGCCAGAGGTGGTGAGTTCATATTTTTCCAAGATATGTTACATATGACTCACTTGCTCTGAACATAATTTTGAACCCAGCTTTGAATTTTGGGGATGAGAGAACAATATTATTTACTTATTTATTCAGAGGATACTTCAGGCAACCGTTATTCAGGCACATTGCTGAAAAGCAAGTTACACACCAAATAGTGAACAATTATGCATGTGTTTAAATTCTAAATAAAGGGTCACACAGTTGTGTAGGATATCTTGCTGCCTTGATATTCTCAGGCGTGGTTTCGAACAAGACTCACTCATTGATTATGGCTGCCAAACTTATGTTCATGGTATCAGCAACAGTATGTTTGGGTCTAGTTTGCTAACCATCCATGCTTTTCATAAATCCTCCTTCAGGCTATCATGGCTCAGTTGCCCCAGGAGCAGAAGGCAAAGATTGCTGAGCAGGTGGCCAGCTTCCAGGAAGAGAAGAGCAAGCTGGATGCAGAGGTATCCAAGTGGGACGACAGTGGCAATGACATCATTGTGTTGGCCAAGCAGATGTGCATGATCATGATGGAGATGACAGACTTCACCAGGTTAGTGTTAGTGGACTGCTTTAAAGAATACCTTTGATTGGTAATTACTTTCTTGTACTTGCACGGGGACAAAATACGTGCTGCATGTCAACTTCCCTCTTGCTCGCATTAATATTCTGTTGTTGTGCACTTCAGGCAAAATGCCTTCCAAGTCAGATTGCATATTTAACTTAAGCCTGTGTCAAATACAATCAGCCAGTAAGCCTACATTTGTTTTCCCAACATTTGCCCATATCTGCACAATGCTGTGCACCTAGTTTAGCAGTACCATTCATGCATCAGTGCCCTTTTCCTTGAGCAGCACTGTTGGTAGGATTTTGTGCTTGATTATTTTTCAGTCCTCCTTTAATCTTAATATGCACAGCCATAAGCAGTGTGTCAGATCTCCCTCTCTCCTGGTACATGAATAAAGCTCTGGAAGTGGGGATTCTCCATCCACAGAGCTGCTCTAAAGTGGCTGTATTCACTCTTGGTAAATGGTTCAAGAGGTGAAGAGCTCAGCAGGGACAGGTGAGACATTTTACACCAAAAAAGAGAGACTACATTTGAGCTATGGGTCTAAGGAAAGTAAAATAAAGACCTGTTAAATGTCATGATTTAATGTTATAAGCTGGTCAGCCACGTGTAATTACTGTCTAAATCAGCATTTTTTGTCAATATGCAAACTACTTGGAAGTGGAAGTGAGCTTGAAGTAAGTAGTAGATTCCCAGTGTTTTTTTTGTTTTGTTTTTTTTACCTGTACACGGTCTTTTTTGTGCACATTTGGGACATGCGTTTTTATGCTATAGATGGTGAATAGTGCCTAAATTTGCTAAACTTCTATGTGCAAACTCTGTATCAGCAGCAAAATGAGAAAAGATTGACCTTAGTGTGTTGAGCCCAGATAGTCTTGTGGACAGATGGTAGCAAATGTAGTTAAACATGGCCTTTTCCTGAAATTTTCATCAAGTCTGTTTTAGTGAACCTGTTGACATAAGAGATCTCGCCACTCTTGGCTCTGACTCTGCAGCAACATACACACCTTTGTACAGAAGTAGCAGCCAGTACCCTCCAAAGGCCTCATTAGAAATTTGGCTCTTTTTCAGTTCATCCTGGTCTTTGCCATTTGCTAACAGATTTGTTGGCTTTCACTTCACATCAAAACGCATCAAACCATAAACAACAAATTCAGTGATGAAGTTCTCAGTGCTGCATGTGACGGCTTTCTTTATTGTTGTTTCATTGTTGGATATACAAGTAAGTTCAGGACCTTGAAAATTCACAAAGGATGTGATACTGGCTTTTTCTCTCACCCGCTGATGATAGAAAAGTGTAAATCGTGACCCTTGCCAAGTACACAGTGGGGGCTTGTCCAAAGGGATTACTGATTATGGTTCACCAACATCACCATCTCTACATTACCTTCTAGCTTACAGTGTGAGTGCATTTGTATGTTGGCATGCACAAGTGGACATTTTGACTGGCTGCCTGTATTTGCGTCTGACTATATTTGTATGGCTGTGCCTTTTTACATTTTCAAGTGAATTACTCAGAGGACGTTGTGTGTCTAACTCTGAGTCACCTCCGTAATGATGATGAAATGCTGCCTCTCTATCTTAATCTTCTGAATGGGTCAAAGATCCCGTCTCCTTGGCCAAAAAAAGTGAATTGCTGGAAAGCTGTAGAGGATTTGAAATACTGACATAACCAGCAATCTGACCAGGGTTAAATAGGAACCAGTCATGTTTGCTTGCAGTACTTCTTATTCATGCAGAGGATTAAGAGAAAAATTTTTACATGACATGCAGATGATACTGCTCATCCTGGACTAAAATCAGTGCTTTTTAGTGAACTCGGACAGCCACATGCCTACTTCAGCTTTCATTATTTATCTAACAAATGCATTTTATCATTCGAAAATATTTTAGTTATAAGTTTTCAGCCAAAGATTGACAAAGCTATAATAAAAATAAGCATGACTAATAAATCTTTGAGAATTTGCAGTATGAATGTGAGTGAACATTTGATGAGTTGCTTTGTTTGTAGCCTTTCACCTCTCTTACAGTTTGCAAAATGAAATCACAAAGTCAATTTATTAACCCAGTTAAACTTCAGTGAATGGTAACTCATGGACTATTTTTATGTGAGTAATAAAAGAGAAATGCTGTGTTCTATTAGATAGAAAATGAGGCACCTTCATCAATGTGATGAGCTGCTGACCTTATATGCAATTTCTTTATTTATCCTTTGAATATTTGAATTGAATTTATACATATAAGTCATACTTCTTCCAATTAGCACATTATATCCTCTCTGCTATGTTACTGCCATTTGAAATAAATTGAAAATGATGCTTTACAAATAGTTTTAACAGTCCACATAGTAACTGTGTGGAAGTTGTTCATTTAATCCCATAACTTAGCATTGTGGCTTTTCTTATTTGGCACTGTCAGGGAGTTTGGAATTGACTCTGTGTACGCTTGTCTCACATGCGTCCGTGTATGTGTGCGCGCGGGTTGGTCGACTGAGGGAACACGCATGGTCATTTGTCAGGCAGAATAAATATCTTCACATTATGCCTTCACTCTCACATGCAGTGGTAGCACATGGAAGGTCAGTAGTTGGCTAATTCAGCCCGCGTCCAAATTATTGCCCCCACAACCTTGAGCTGGCACAAAGCACTGCCAAGGTTAATGCTGTATGAGGTAATTGATCCAGACCTCCCTCCTGACAAATCTGCAGAGAGTGACTGAGATCCTTGTTGACTCTGCATCGCTTATGGCTGTATGGCAGCTCTCATGAATAAGGCATATGTGTATAGCTTGAGAACATGCAACATATTTGAAAGCCACCTGTCACAGTCTTTTGATGTAGAATGCTTCACATTGACACACGGACAGCTGTGTGGACAGATATGGAAAATGATGCTTTAATTCTTTTGCTTTAAACAATTTTTTTTAAGGAGGACATCATAGGTATATATTCGCAGTATAAAAATGATTACCATGTTTATGTATTCTAATGTGTTTTTTGGGGGCAAACTTCTGTATTATATTACCAACCTACAAATCTTTTTCTAAATATCGTCACAGCACCGTTAGCTCTCTCCAGGGGTTGACTTGTCCCCAGGGAGCTTCCAGTATGTGCACTGACGCGTGGCCTTTTCCACTAGGACTCTGGCTTGCTTTACATCAGAGCAGCAGAGGGAGAGCATGAGAAGGGAAGGGTTGGAGATGAGATGAGAGGAGAGGGAAGAGGAAGCAAGAGAACAGAACACAAAATTCCATCTGTTCTGGGTTGGATGGCTCATTTTTTTAGCCTGAAGAGAGAAGCTTTGAATCCAATTTGTGCCTCTTGCCAACTGTGTCCCAGAGTCCCTTGGGGGGGGCAGAAAAGTGGCAAATGGCTGATAAGCTTTACAGTGGGTCAGGTCAGGGCTGGATTGACCTGTGCTGGGATGGGCTTTGTTTGGCTCAGGACGGGTCAGAAATGGATGTGTAATACTGTGGCAATGACCAAAGGCCTTAAATTGAATTGGATTCCAATTTTGCTGCTTTCAATTCTCTTGCCTTCTCTTCCTGCCTTCTTTGTCTCCAACTTGGATGGGGAAAAAAGAGAGAGAAGTTGGTGTGTGAAAGAAAAACTTGGATACTAATTGATCGCGCAAAAACAAATAAATTGGATTTAAGACTAATTCAGTAGTATGTTGACAACTTTACATGGCAGTGCTGCATGCAGGCGGGCAGACAAACCCTGGAAGAAGTCAGTAAAGTTTCCATTTGAGCAATATTAAAAAGTTATCAACCTGGCTTAAGAATTACCCAATATAAACAAACCCAACCTCAGGGGCTCACAGGCTAGTGTCCTTTTAGTGCTAGTGCCAGGCTCGGATAAATGGGAGGGTTGCATCAGGAATGGTATCCGGTGTGAAGTCTGCCAAATCAAGTATGCTTGTCCATCCAGTGTGACATTCCCTTGGGAAATAAGGGAGTAGTCTAAAGTACTTTGTCCGATAGCCACATTAGCTGTCTTCAAGTTATCATTACGTTAAGGCTTGCAATGGCTAATAATAAAACAACAATGTGGGAGTGTTGCAGCAAATGTAATCAGTTGCGTCCATGTGTAATATAAATGGAGATTGTTAATTTAACAGGGTAACACAATTATTTGTTTATTAAAAACTGTTACACTTCTCTAGAAGTGAAGATGAGAAAGTCTTCCAGCAACTAGAGACGAACAGTGGCAGCTTACCGTACCAAGTATGGAGCCAAGTGACCAGAAGCACAGAACTACCTCGGCAACCTAAAAATATTTAACTTATTGCACTATTGCGCAATCTTTATCCAAAAAGTCTCTTGCCCCTGTGTTATCAACCTTTGTCCTGTGTCTTAGCACTGTGATAAACACTTCAAAGTTGCTTAAAAGTTTCTAAGTAGATTTTTCTTATATTTTCTGTTGTGATAGAAGGCATGTGGTGCTATATAATCGCCTCTAGACAGTTTATTTCCAAGCAGTTTGTGGAGAAACAGTGTTGTCAGTTCATCAGTAAATTTTATGCATATTTTTTCAAGCTAATATGCGTTTTATTAGACTGAACACAAAGGAAAAATGAGTTGAAAACTTGATCTTATAAGAAGTCATGTAGGTGCTACAAGAGTTTGATGGTGCAGTGTTATAGTCCAGTTCTTTGAGAATAAACTTAAAGTCTAACCTCTGACTTTAAAGGACTATAACACATTCTCATCCCTGACAGAACAGCATGATGCCAGAGTGTTTTATGTGTATGGACATGTGTGTACCAGCGTGCACTTTGAATTTGGTGCAGTTTCCCTGAGGTGTTCCCGGTTCACGATACATTCTTGCTTCTGACCGAAAAAGAGGTCTCTAAAACAAACAGCTGCTCCTGCATATTGAATGAGCTTGCAATATATCAAAAACAGTCACTGATCTTTCCACGTCTTCTCCTCAGGGGAAAAGGGCCGCTGAAGAATACGTCTGATGTCATTAGCGCTGCCAAGAAAATTGCTGAGGCAGGATCAAGAATGGACAAGCTGGGCCGCACCATCGCTGACCATGTAAGTTAATATTAATCTGTAGACTACAGCTTCATTCTTAACATCAGAGTATGTTTAGCTTCGTAAGGTAGTAACATAAAAGATTTTGTTCTGTTTCAGAACATTTTAACTCATACATAATGTAAAATGGGACCAATCTCAGATCAGTGGCACATGTTTCAGACTACATGGAAAATTATTAACATTTTGATTAGTTTGTCTAATGCTACAAATTAGATTAGATGTTCATCATTTAAAGACAAACACACACAATTTTAATTGAAAATGGTAAAGGTCTGCCTGCTGGCATTGGAATACTCTTGTTTAGTTTCTCTAAAGTCCTATTCATTCATATCACCACATCTTTCCGTGCATTACAACATTTGGCAATTCAAACCCCTCCCCGAAGAGTTCCTTTGGCACCCTGTGATCAGGTCTTCTAAAGTTATTCTTTTTGTTTTGTTCAAAAAAATAAATAAATAACAGTAGTACATAACAATTCGTGTTTCAAGTTACATGGTGGTGTACTGTCAAGGTTTTCATTACCTGAATTTGCAAAGCTTTTCTTTTTTTTTTTTCCTTTGACAAAACTTTAACAGACAAAAACAGAAAACATCCACTACATGAATTACTCCTCCCCCCCCCCCCAATACTTCTTTCTTTTATTTGTTCTTTTGTCTATTTAGAAGCAAATCAAAGAAACAGGCTTGCGCTGTGGGGTCCTTTCAGACATTAACTGCAAAGTGTTGTGTGACTGTGATGCAATCCTTACCAGTATTTACCATTTCTTTCAGTGTTAAACCCTCATTCTTCCATCTCCCCCCTCCCACTTCCATCACTTGTTCACATCTATTCCCTGCCCCAGTGACTATGGTCCTTGACATCAGGAAACACACATTCAATTATCCATGGCCTCATATTTCACTTAAATACTTGCACTGTAGCGCTCCACAGGGAGACATGTTACATGATTTATCCCCCAACTTATTCATGTGCCGTCTCTAACGCTGGGGCTTACCTTTTTCTCTCCAACATGTATACATTTTGGTGTGAAATCATGGAAGAGTTTAGTTATGTTTTTAACGAGACACAGTTGTCAGTTTGAGGCTTTCTCCCTTAAATACATCACTTGCTCTTTGTGGTTTGACTATAATAGCTGTGGGTTTTGTCAACTTGTATTCAAGAACACAGTCACTCAGAAAGGCACTCACTCATTTTAGATGTCGAAGCCAACGAGTTTTATCAAAACTTTAACAGTTCTTTTACAGCTGATAATATAGGTGAAATGCTGCAAAAGGTAGAAGCCTGTTTGTTTCTTTTAGAGTTTAAATTAAATACTTCAGGGCAATAAGTTTACAAGCTGATTTGGGATTTATCCGTTTCTAATTACTTACTATACATGTACTTTAAGTGGCGAACTGCCAATTCCTGTAACCTTTATTTCCCCTCTGATTCAAATGGGAAGAGGTTTTTCAAGTATCCTTTCCATATTTCCTGCACAGGGAGAGGTCGTGGTTATTCCTTCTTGTAGCAGAAACATCTGCATTCAGCTTTAAGCAGATTCCACCCCCCTATGGTCTGACATAATGAGCTGCTGGCCTCCTAATACCCTGCATATCTGATGTTTTATTTAAGATGGCCTCAGATCCTTAATATTACAACCCCACGTCTATCAAAAAGTAACAGTGCTACCTGTACTGACATAATTGCATTTGAATCATCTGAATAGGGAATAAGCTCTGGAAAGTGACTTTTATATGCCTCAGTGCTGCTTTTAAAGATGCTTATTCACTTTAAGGAAAACAGCGCTATCCCCCAAAGAAAACAGATGGGTAACTGTGCAGGTGTGAGTGTGCATATCTGTGTGTGCATGCCTGCATGCAATCATGTCTGTTGACTGACATGCTTCTCCATTTGGCAGTCTGTGTGTGTGGATGTAATAGATTCAGGTACCTATTTTGCATTTATGTACTAAACTCATTGTAGGTACTTGTTTCTTTCTTTTCTGTGTATGTGTGTTTTGGTTATGTGTACGCACTATGAGAGGATTTTGGGGTTGGAGGCACTCAAAGTATGAATAAATGAAGAGCTTTGGCTGTTGAAACAGAAGTCTTTGCCAAGAGTGAGGACCCCTTCAGCCTCTGAACCCATCCAGCTGTCCCTCTTAGCCTTTCTCTCTCAGCAGAGACCAAAACACTCGCAGATCAGGCGACACTCTCCCATAACACATCAGCCAAGGCTCCCAGGGATGGACATGGGGTAGAGACGAGGGGAATGATGGAGATGGGGGAGAGAGAGAAAGGGGGCATTGCATTTGCGTTGAGAGAGGTATGTCTCTCCTGAGAGATGAATCTATTAAGAGTGCTTCGCCTTTTAATTAGCAGCATAATTGCCAGGTGGCCATTTTTAAAAATTTATTTACGCAGGCTGTTTATTTTTAGGGCCATATCTTTAACAAAGCAGGAGATGCCACAGGCCCACTTGCAGCAAAGGCAGTGCGCTATAGGATGGTCTGCATACTCCATCAGCAGTGGTTAAATGAATCACTACCAGGATGCACATAGACTGACAGAGTCTGAGAAGCAAAGGCAAAGCTGGGACTGCTCATTAACCTAGGCATATTAATCACTTGCGCTCTGTGCCTCTGGCCTGCAGGGCCTGTGAGGGTTTGCTCCTCATATAAAACACATTGGCAGATGGTCCCAGACTGATAGCACAGCATCTCACCCCACGTTTCTTCTTTGTACAACTGTGTCATGATATGCTTGGTACACGAGTGCTGTGTTCAAAAGAACTGTGCAGGTGGACATGGTCTAGGTTGGGGTTTTTGAGAAACTGTTAAATATGTGTAATGGAGCCTTATTAAAATTTAAAGAAATGAGTGTAGTGCTGAGATGAGCTGCAGGATTTAGGTCATTGCTGTACAAAGGTCTGCACTGCAGTTTATTAAGAATTTATGACCCTCCTCTGCAGGGCACCTTATGAGAATTACATCTGAGGGGCCAGTAAGCAAATAATGCTATGTAATTGAGATTTATAATGCAAATGTGTTAGCCGCTATGTAGCCTATAAATTGCAGCTGCTTGCCTTCTTACCAACACTTGCATGTACACATGCAAACACGAGCACATAAAATAAGGCTTACATATTTGGAGAATAGGCATGCACATGCTGTATGCATTTGTTGCGCAAGCTTTATTCTCCTGATGTTTACTGACATACATAATGTACTTTTCCAATTTGCATTCAATCAGTAAAGATTTATGGTGATCCACTGGCTCTGTCGCTGGTCACAGTCTGATCCAGGCTCCGGTCCTAGACACTGTACTCAGGCAGGGTTATAAATTACCTACTGCAGAGAAGAAGGAAAGTCGCCCAGAGAGCCCACAAATTCTCAACTCAACCACCAAATGAAGATTTCTTTTTTGGATTTCTTTTTTTCTAACCAAGCACCATCAGCTCCCATTCAGTTGCATTTTATTATTTTCATCCATCCATATGTTGCACTTGTCCATTTCAGAGTTCCCAGGGTTGCTCCCCAGCTACCATAGGGCAAGAGGTGGGGTACATCGAGGACAGGTTGCATGGCCGACACAGGAAAAAACGGTCAACCATTCACACTTGAATTCACACCTATTGTGAATTCAGAGCCAGAAACTATTTGCTTTAGAGCGTCAACGTTAAATGTAAGTGTTTTAACATGACTCTCTCTGGCCGTGCTAAGTTATCAGTTTTGCTTACAAGTCCGACAGTAAAATGCCTGACTGACAGGTGAAGTGTGAACATTAAAAATTGATGAGGACCTTTTAATTGGTCCCTGTGGTTACCTCGACAGGTTTTTTTTTTTGTTTTGTTTTGTTTTTTGTTTTTTTTTTGTTTGTTTGTTTGTTTTTCCTCTTCCTGGTGTGCTCCCAGCTTGATGTTCTCCTGTCTGCTTCAATGTCACATTAACATTCCCAAGTGCCAGTGTGATTGAATCAGCCCAAACCAAATACGGAGCTTCTTTTTAGCAGCTGCAGTTAAGAAATGTAGCTATCATCACATAGTTTAAAATGAACTGTTGGTTGCCCATGGAAGATTTATTCTTGACCCTCATTAGTAATAGAATCAGCACTAGCTTGGTAAAGTAAAAAAGAATGGGCATTACAATTAACCTTTACTGGAAAGATTTCTGTGAACAGAAAGCAAAGGAATATCCACTTGATCAGAGGTCTTGCAAAGAAGATGCAGGGCTGCAGGATAATACACCACCAGTATACTGATGGAGTCCAGTGTTTTAATTTGTTTTTCATGGTGTTCGTTTATCTTGATACGTGCTCAATAGGGATGGGTATCGAAAACAGTTTCTTGTTGAGAACCACTGTTTCGATTCCTTGGAATTGTTTGCCATTTTTTGCAAACGATTCCCTTATCGATTCCAGTCGCCCCGAATGACGTCACCACGTTGCGGAGCGTCATTTACCTGGCAGTAAACATGGCAGCTCAAACGCTCAAAAGTTTGATTATACTTTACGAGAACGGATGACAGCAGGGCAACTTGCAATACTTGCAAAGTAGAGATTTCATTTAAGGGAGGAAACACTACGAATATGCAAAAGCATTTGCTCACAAAACACACGATAACCTTAAATGAATGTCGTGTTTTTAATTCTGCTCCGGACTCGTGAATCTCAACCCAGCAGCAGCGGTAACGTTTGCACGTCCTCTCCCGTTAATGCAATCTGCCTTATTACAAAACCTGCCATGACTGTGCGCTGCATTTAGGTGACCATGATGAGAGAGACAGAGTCTGGCTGGCTCAGATGCTGGTAGTTCTCGCTGCAGTCTACCGGTAGCGTCTCCTTTCAGGCCAGGATAGACGAATGTCACCGAGCAGTGACTAAGTTTGTGGTAAAAGGCTTGCACCCATTTGCCACAGCAGATGCCCCCAATTTTCGGTAAGTGAATGTGTTTAATTGTAGGCAGGGACATTACTGGATATTCTTGTGTAATTGCTACAGAATAATTTGTTATACTTTGTTATTGCTACAGAAGAATATTTCTTTTATTATTTTACACTTACAATTTTTTTTTCCTGGGGACCCTGTGACACCCCATTGAAGAGCCATAGGCTGGATCTCTTAAGATCTCACTGTTGGGTTTGTAAGGCCATGTTACTCCTAAATTTCTATCTTGTTCAAAGAGAAGATATAAAACAAAGTTTTAAGCTATTCGACCATAGTGTTCTCCTTTTTTTAAAAAGAATCGGTAAGAGAATCGATAAAGAATCGAATCGTTAAACAGAATCGAAAATGGAATCGGAATCATGAAAATCTTATCAATGCCCATCCCTAGTGCTCAATCATCCAGGTAATTAAATCCCAAAAAGTTGATTCTGTTCATCTGGACGTAGCGTTTTCAGTGGGAGAAACGTTTCATCCAAGTGACTTCTTCAGTCAGCTGACTGAATGTTTCCCAGCCTTATAAACATAATGACTGAAACTAGCACCACTGACAAATGGACTTTGATCAGTGGTTGTTGATCAATGGTCATGACAATTGGATAGTAATGATCATGAAACTGATCTCACAGCCCATTGTTTGTCATTGGTGCAATGTTATGCAAATGTGTTGTTTATAAGGTTGGTGAAACCTCTGTAGTGTATTATGTCACAACAAGTCAGGCATACCAATGGGAAAATGCATATCTCATCTTTGTCTTACATGGCACGTTTATGGTTGTATGGTTGCGAGACCTAAATGGTTACACTTTAGAGTCCTGGGAAGTTTTAATCCATCTAGTTTTTATCCACAAGTAAAGCTGCTTTGAATTTCTTACTGCTGAGGTTTTTCAGTTTGTATGCTTTTGAAGCCATCCCATTTTTTTCACTATTGTACATTTTGCTGCTGTTTTGTTAAGTTTTAAACCCCATATCATATACTAAGCATTGTTTATGTTGTTGCGTTATCTTGAGATGTCTACACAGACTATAGCTGGAAATTGATCACTTCCCGTCAGTGCTTAGCCATATCTCGTACTTTAGTTCTCCCCTAAAGAAAACAGAATGGTCTTTTCAGCGCTTTGTTTCCTGTATCTCCAGAAGAGTTTGCCATGAATCTTTTTTTCCCCCTTTTTTTGTTGTTTTCCCGTGGCTATAAGCACATTCTATCTCTTTCATCTCTTCTTGCAACCCCTGTGGCAGTTTTGAGGTGTAATCGCAGATAAAGGTGCCCAGCGGCTGGTTGTCCTGAAGGTCCTTTGTTATGTTAGGCATAGTTAATTATCCAGAAGCTTCTACCAGACAGACTTGGTCTTTTTTTTTTTCTTTTTTCTTTTTCTCCTCCACCCAGGAGTAGTTGCTCACCTCTGTCAGTGCGCCCCAGGGTGGCTGTGGCTACAATGTAGCTTGCCATCACCTGTGTGTGTGTGTCTGGATGTGTAAAGCGCTTTGGGGTCCTTATGGACTAGTAAAGCGCTATACAAATACAGGCCATTTACCATTTTTACACTTGTATGCAAAAGTTTGCTAATTGTATATGAAATTTAAAGTATACACTGGTAGTGCATAAACATTTTTGCAGCAAAGCTTGTTATTTTGACTTAAAAAGCTAACTGAATTTAGCCTGGACAGACTTAACCTTTGTCTCCAGTATATCTGAGCAGTAATTCTTTATAGACAAGCATACCAACAGGCAAGGTTCTGTATTGTAGTATTTATTTTTTCCCCATTGAAGCTATTAAAATGCATCCACAACACCAGACTGTCAAACTCACTTGAATAAATGTTTGAGTGTTTAAGCCTGCCTTTCAACTGTTGGAGAACAAATTACCTATTGGTGTTTTATTGTATTTATTTATTTTTTGTTATTTTATTATTATTTTTTTTTTATAGGGTTGAAAGATGCTTTATCAGTACAGTTTTTTTTTCTTGTTTAACTTTCTAATTGCACCTACAACTAAGTCATCTGATCTAAATGAATGTATAAATGGGTCTTTTTGAGTAAACAAGATAACTGGAAGGAAGACTTCAGGAAGCAGTCCAAATTTAGAGACTAGAGCAACAGGTCCCTCCAATAAATACAGTAAGAGAAAACACTCAATTGCCTGAGGACAGTGGAGACTAGATTTTCTCATGACTGAAAAGCAAACATAACAGAAAACGCTTCTTGGGTCCCATTGTTGCATGGCTCGCCCCAACAGGTTGCTGGCAGACACATTAGAATGCCGCACCGTGAGTAAATATTGGAAATTGGCATTTCCTCTGGGTGATGCGTCCGGAAAGGTCAGCGCTGGGCGGTGGCAGCTCTGTGGCTCTGCCTCTGCTCTGTATAATAGAACTGAATAGCACTCGCCAATGATGGGACCTCACCATCCGATCATTATTTAAATCATAGATTGTGTGCTTTGTGTTGAGTAACAGAGAGAGCTTTGTTCAGCATCCTGCACTGTCATTCTTATTGCCACATTTCCTGTTTTTTGTGTGCAGTGGATTGGAAAGAAATACATTTTGCTTTTGATTGGATTGTGATGTGAGCTTCTCTAGAGCTACAGCTTTGATGCAAAGGAAAGAAAGAGCTACCCACTCTTTTCAGACCCACATAAATGTGTAGTACACTAAAAGTCTTGTAAGGCATTGTTACTGAAGAGATTCAATTAGCAAACTAGAATACTGATCTGGTACCCATTGTCCCCATGTCATCCATTGTTTCACCTTTCTTTTTCTTTAAAAGGTACTTCAAGAAGTTGAAGGGGAGGCAAAACTACACTAGACTCTTTGACATTTCTGCCTGTACTGCTGGCTGCTTTTGAAAAGATTTGTCCTTCTCTAGTGCACCTATTCTTGATTTGCCATCTCTCCACAGTAGCTGGCAAGGCAAAGTTGACTGTCCTATTAAACAACTGTTTTTAATTTCAGTTTATTCACTAATAAATTAAAATACAAATTCCAATATGATCATGTACAAGATGGCTTTTGCGCAGCTCAATTTGACAAATGACTACCCACAGCTTATAAGTTTGTTCCCAAACACCAGATAATATACACTCATTCCCAACATTACATTGTCTTACTAACCCGAATCACTAAATCTCCTAAGAATAACATTAATCCACTACATCCAGTGAGTGGTACATAAAAATCCTTAAGTTTTTTTTATAATTCTAAAGTTTTGCAAGATCCTTGCCATAAAGTTTACATAAAAAGGCTTGTATGCAATTTTAGAGCAGCACACAGACGAGACAAAAATAGGCAGTGGTGTGTTCTAATAGTTAAAAACTCACGCAAGAGCAGATTTTGAGTGAACCGTTTCAATAACAGGCTAGATTATTAACTTGACTACCGAGGGAAAGTGCTTGCACAGCCTGCAGATGCAATAACATTTAGGTTGTAAAACTACACCTGAAGTATTAATTATTTATAGCATAAAGTCTAAAAGCAGAGATGTTGCCCTTTGATCCACCTGGTTTTAGGGAAGCGTTGACGTAACAGTGCGGGTAGTTATTGAGCTACCTTAGTTTTGCCACCTGCATTTATTGCACTTCTATTTCCATTTGCAGCACCTAAACAATTCAAGGTGCTCTTGTCTCTTCTTTTTGCAACTTATGTATTCACATGTCACAGTCAGAGCAGCGTTGCAGAGTTTCCTGAGTGCTAAGTGAAGCCAGCAGCTGAGCTGAGTATGAGCACAAGTGATGCTTTCACAGTGCCCTGCTTCCAGCCATCTGAATACTTCCCCAAGCCTTCATTAGCATGGCTGCTGCATTCAGCCTCATCCCAGGTCTTTGCGTTTGCATCTCTCTCTCTCTGTTTCTCTCTGACTTAAATGCCCCTCCCAACTACAGTTGAATCCTTTCGTCTACCTTCCTTTTCCCCAGTTGGATTTCTACTTCTTATTTACTCCTCCACTCTGTTCCCCCTCCAGCTCACTCTTCATCCCTGTCTTTTCTCCTACTTATTTTTCTTTTTTTCCCCTTTGCTTCTTCTTTTTTTAAACCTTCCTCTTTCTACCATTTTCTGTGGTCTCACAGCCTTGTATTAGTCCTCTGCTGTACAATGATCATCATCTCTTTTTCCATACAGTTTTTAATAGAATGTCAACACTTAATTTGTCCTCTCTGCTTAGCCTGTCCTATTAGTCAGCAGTAGATGGTGATAATACAGGAAATGGGAATGTTGTTATTAAAATGTACATGGAATATCTAAAGAACTGTCAATAAATTGTAATTGTAGATGCTTTAGGATGTTTGTGTCCTATATGTAGATGAGGTCTATTTGAGTAGTTAAAGGATGCGTTGGTTTGTATGTTCTATTCTGCTGTGGTGACCCATCACGTATGAATGAGTACAGTTGTACTTGGTGGGATGGTGTTTAAATTCATGCATGCATGGCTGTATGGCTGGGAGTGAGTGCACTATACTCAGCCGTGCACTCTGTTCTCCCACTAGGGATACTGATGCGCTCAGCAGGATTAGACGCATCATAAGTCCTAGTCTGTTTGAAGTGTCCAAAAATCAGGATCCTACTTATGTTTCCTCTTCCTCCCTCCTTTGATACAGAAACGAAAACGGGGTTTTGTTGCCTTTGGTTAGGTTGACGCACTTGAAGAGGAGTAAAAGCCATTATAGCCAAGTGGGAGATACCCCTATGCCCCGCTGTGTCATTTACATGCTTATATACAGTGTTTCTTGTTTATCCCAAGACAAGCAAGCACTCGTTTACACTCGTGTTCTTTAGCACTGACCTCACAAGCTCTGTCCCAGAGAGCTTTTATCAATTAAAAGATTGGCCCTAATTATCTCCATTTCACCTTTTCTGTGCACTCAAAATTAACAGGACCAAAGGACTCCTCCCTCTGACATTTTTCACAGACATGGTCATCCCAAATATTTTCATAGATATTTTGTGTTTGCTAGGTGATGTTGACAATTGCCAGCCTTTGATCGTATAGCATAGCCAGTCTGATTGTCGCTGACATGCTAGCTGTGACTCAAGTCACTGTAATGATCTGATGTAAAGCATCGGAGCCCCATCAGACTGCTTAGATCCTTCACTTGATGAGCAGCTAAGAGTACTGTGGCCTAATTACTCTGGTAGCAGGGGGCTTGTTTAGCAAACCAGGTAGAGCGCAAGTGTAATTACGATGCTATACTTCAAAAAGGTTGCCAGTGCTAAACAGAATACAGTTTTTGAAGCTCTTCACTTCGAAATAGCGTTTATAACTTTAATGCTTCAGTGTATTCTTTTTTTTTTTTTTTTTGTGTGTGTGTGTGTGTGTGCTTTTGGTTGGCTTTTGATAGGCCTTGGGAACAAAAGTAAGACTTTTTTTTTTTTTTTTTTTTTAACCTACATGAACCTATGGTCTTCAAATTGCTTAACTGTGCATTTTAAGGTTTCTCTGCACTATTACATGCTCACTCACATATTAGACTGTATTTACCGAAGCCTGTTTGAGTGCTTTTCCAGCCCTGAGAAGTTTATTTGCACTTTCACGCCCAAGGTCACTGCTTAAGTTGTTGGCATGAAGGTCTTTTCAAACTCTTTTCTTCTAAGAATTCAAATTACTGAAGGCATTTTGAAAACAATCAATGAACTGTGCTTGGGTTTACACTTTTTCAGTAAAAAAAAAAAAGACTTCACACAACATTCATATCAACACTAATTGACTGACAGCAATGTTTGCCGCCTCCTAGAATTTGCATTCTGTGTGACTTGATCATATTTAACCTTGTGAAAATGAGTTATCTACCAGGTTGTGGGTGTGTGTTTTTCATTTTTGCTCAGAGCACTTTGATTTTGTGCGTGTCTACCTTACCTGTCACACTGCTACTATCTTATTCTAAGGAGCTTGGAAAGAAAAACGTCTGGACTCGAATGAGAGGTGAAACGTCTTCAAGCAACTCAAAGAAGTCCAGACGCTTTTCTTTCCAAGCTCCTTAGAGTATGATGACCTGGATGACTGAGAACCTTCACAGACATGCTACCATCTCATCCTGATAAAGCTGAACATAATTGCATTCATAGTAAATTTAACAGTGCCAGCAAGTGACTTAACTGATTAGCAGCTACATGCAAACAGGTAATATTATTGATAGAAAGCTGTGCATAACAAGGGTGGGTGTGTGTGTGTGTGTGTGTGTGTGTGTGTGTCTTTCTCTCATAGTGTCCTGACTCCAGCTGTAAGCAGGACCTGCACGCCTACCTGCAGCGTATTGCCTTGTATTGCCACCAGCTTAACATCTGCAGTAAAGTCAAGGCCGAAGTTCAGAACCTGGGAGGAGAGCTGGTTGTCTCTGGGGTAAGTTTAGCCTTTTCATTTTATCCTCAAGCACTTTAAGTTGTATATTCCAGTTTTCATTATCTTTCAACCTCACATCGGATCAGGCTGAAACGAGTGTTGAACTGAGTTTGAGTTTGAGATCGGATTTTTGTTTTGAAGATTGCAGGCTGGTAAAACTTGGTGACAGTGATGCAGCTTCAAATGTGGGCAAAGTGGCAGTAATTGAGAAGAATGAAGAGACTGAGTAGTGGTGCAAACTGTGCAGGTTTCAGGAAACTTGAGCTGCTTTGTTGTCAGCTTCATGGGATAATCAATGTAAACAGAACTGCACTTGTGTATAGTGAAATCTCAGAGGAATGCCTTTAATTTCTACAACAGTTCTTAAATCAATAGAATCCCACAGCTACTTTTAAAAGTTTTATCTGTTGTTGCCCAAATAAATTAAAAATACAGAGGCTTAATGACACCGGCTGCTGGTTGTGATTACTTAATGATTTATTCTCTGAACTATAAGTTGCAGCTTAAATTTTAAATTTTAATTGAATAAACACATAACAGCATTTAGTGGCTTTCTCTGTGCTGGAAAGGACTAATGTTGCCCTGATGTTTCCTAACCTTTTTACTACCTCAGATAGCACTTTGCAATAAAAAAAAAAATTACAAGTCCTTTAAGCACTAATTAACCACTTACTTGCCAGTTAAATTCATTTAAATATCTGTGCAGGGAATAATGAATTACTTCCTCCTTTCTGTTGGGCAGAAATGAGAATATCCTTCTACTACTTTGAGTCAAGTGTGAGTGGCGTCTCTGGGGCTGTTAAGTGTGGGGATTAAATTGGTGTGACCTTTTTACATATTCAAAATTTTGTCACACGTGTTTGTATTTCAGACAAGGGACTGGTTGTTAATGCTTTAGTCTGAACTCTTCCCCACAAAGCTGTAAAGATGGATTTAGTTCATTTTTAACTTGATATGAGCTTAAAGACGATTTAATCAGCCTTTACTTTTATCATTTTACAAAGCTGACCCTGTTCTCTCTCCCCCCCCCCCCCTCCAACATCTCCTCCACTGTATCAGTTGGACAGCGCCATGTCACTCATTCAAGCAGCAAAGAACCTGATGAATGCCGTGGTGTCCACTGTCAAGGCGTCGTATGTGGCGTCTACCAAGTACCAGAAGAACAAGGGCATGGAGGCACTCAATATGCCCGCTGTTTCCTGGAAGATGAAAGCTCCTGAGAAGAAGCCTCTGGTGAAAAGAGAGAAGCAGGATGATGGCCAGACCAACAGAGTCAAGAGATCTTCTCAAAGGAAGCACGTGAACCCTGTGCAGGCTTTGAGTGAATTCAAAGCTATGGATAGCATCTAGACCCCTGACCTCCAACCCCACACATTTATTGTTTAAAAATAACAAAGGATTTTGACCAATGAGTTTTTCTATAGATTGAGCATGTCACTCTATCAAAGAGAGAAGCTTTTAGCATATTTCTTCTATCTTTCCATAGACCGCTTGTCTGTTTGACCCAATATATTCCTCCACTGCCTCATTTTTATTCCACCAGCTCAAATGTACTCTTGTCTAGTATCAAGTGTCTATTCTTCAGAAAGGGAAATCAACTGGACAAAGTTATTCAGTAGGTGAATTTAATGGATATGGGCTTGTGGTTATTTTGTATCCTAACCAGTTTCAGAATAAAACTGTGGGGTCTCCAGGGTGTAAGGCTTGATTACGGCAAAATGCGTTCTGTACTGCAGATATCAGCTATGCAAAATTTCAACTGCCTTATTTTTACCTTTAGGCATAACTGCAGTTAATTTGGATGTGGGAGTCTAACTGGTAGGATTTAAACATGTTTTGGTTCAGCCAAGTCGAGATATTTCCATGTGTGCCTGCGTTTTTCTTTATGCCATTATGTATTTTGTTATGACACTATAAAAAAAAAAAAAAAATCAGACCAACTTTAAACTTTATTGTCAGCACCGTACAATTTGATCCATTTGTACCCCTTGATTGTCAAAGGATATTTTCCTTTTAATTTAACCATCTCAAATTGTATTTGAATGAGTTTTATTGTTGTTACTGTTATTGTATTGTCTTCAGAAACCAAAGGTGACGGTTTATTCTTACCCTTCTCTTTTGCTACATAACTGATCTACTTGTGTGAACCTACACTTTAAGGCACAGGTCTCCAGCAGTTGAGTCAAACTTTGTTAATTAGCAATAACTCCTCTGTGTTTAAGAGAAGCCAGTGGGCTAAAGAATGAATACACAGTTGTTGGTACTGTCCAAAGCCCACAAGCTTTCATTAGCTGTCAATGAGACCAAACACCACTACATTCTCAACATGTCCAAACTGAGGGATCAATGTTTTTCTCTTCACATCTTAGAAGTTGGCAAGGTATGGAAATGATTATCTGCCTCTTAACTCTTATTGTGTTGCTTGTCCTTTATATATAAAATCTTAATTAGTTTAATGCACAGTCTTTAAGAAAACACGCAAACTGCTTGTTAGACTTTACAGAGTTCAAATAAAAGCAGAAGTTGTTAGCAGCGTGGTTTGCAGACATGTATGGTGGTGCATTGGTTTGCAGCAAGGCTTTTAAATCTTGCTGTTTTGATCTTGGAACTGAATTTGTTTTGCTCATTTGACATCTGTAAACCATAGCAGGATGGGCATGCATGTTTTTTAGGGAACTGAGCATTTTGAACGTTTTTGTTATTTAGGGTTTTTTTTCCCTCCCTACTGTTAACCTTTTGCTGTATTTGAGTCTTGAGTGGATATCAAACTACATTGCTGTGGATTGTTTTGTTATTGAGAGCTGACATATTAGTGGACACTTGATAAATTTAATGTGTCTGCTTTATATCTTAATAAACTTTAAAGTGAATCTAATCTGTTATTTTGTAATTTGTCTTTGTACCACTGCCGACTAAAGTAATGTGCACTGCTCAAAACAATTAAATAAACACTTTGAAAACAAATCATCATTTGATGGAAATTAAAATTACCAACCTGCAGATGGCTGAACTCAAAGACACCCCAAAAATCAAAGTGGAAGAATATGAAGCCAGTCCGTTTTGCTGAAATTACTATTGCAGAATTACAAATTGGTAGAGTCATTTGCAGGATCCCCACATGCTTGAATGCACACTCTTTATCAAACTGTGTCCTGGTCTCCCACATCTGGGCCAGAGCCCCTGGATACTCTAAGTTGCCAGTTGATAGCATTGATGGACCGAAACATATCCCAGAGGTGTTCTACTGAATTAGTCAGGTGAGGACGGGGTCCTTTATCCTCCAGAAGGTGCCCACTGACTCAACATGTGAGGCTTGGTTTTGTTGTGCACTAGGAGGAACCCAGGAACCACTGCGCCAGCATAGGGTCTGACAATTTCATCCTCGATAACTAATGGAAGTCAGGGTGTTGTTGCCTAGGCTGTACATGCTTCAAATGGATTAGCCTCATCAGACCATTACTGTCCCTCTGATTGTTTGGTCAGAGACTTTCACACCAGTGTTTTGTTGGAGGTCATTTTGTAGCTCAAAGTACTCATCTTGTTCCTACTTGCACAAAAGACCAGATATCAGTCCTGCCAATGAGTTATGGACCTATGTTCCTGTCCAGCTCTGCTTGATTAACGATCTGTCTACTGGAATCTCTTCCATGTTTGAGGCTTTGCTGGGAGACACAGTGAACCTTCTGGTACATATAGATGTCCCATCCTGGACTACCTGTGCAACCTCTGTAGGGACGAAGGTCCAGGTTTCGCATCATGCCACCAATAATGATACCTAACCAAAACTAGTGGGGAAAAATGTGAGGGGCCTCCATCTGTGAAACCATTCCTTTTTGGGGGTTGTCATTGTTGCTCCTCTAGTGTACCTGTTGTTAATTTCATTAACAACAAAGCAGCTGAAACTGATTACGCCCTCTGATATTTAACTGACCAGATCAATTACAAAGTTTAACTGACATGATGCTACACTCTGATTAACACGTTCCTTTAATTTATTTTTATTTCTCCCCTCACTTGAACCATGCTTACATACTTTCCCCCCCTGTTGTACCACTTTTAATTTGTTTTGTAGTAACACATTATAGTATGTGGGGGGGAAAAGCCCAGAAGAGTAATGTTTGCTCTCAAAACAAGCTTTAGCATGCCGCCTAATGTGCTGCTCTGTATAATTATGTTGTACGCCTCCCATATAGACTTCATTATTTTGCAACATACATTGGGTCCTGCTGCTGTTGTTTATTAAAAGTGCAGCTTTTAACATCAAACACTATATTTAGCCTGGTGCTGGTGCTTATTAAACAATAGCCAGTGAAGTTGGACTGCAATATGTGAAGCAGCCAAGAATTTATATTGCTGCAGTAATCGCACATCAGAGTATATTTGGGTCATTGTAAGGACACTGAGAAGACAAAACCACCTTTTTTTTTTTTTAATTTTTAAATATGAAAGTCAGTTTAAGTATGGTGATTTGCAAGATTGTGTGTGTCCGTCAGTTTTTTTGTTTTTTTACTGTACCTCATTTAAATCGACTTAATAAAATATATAGTTTCCCAGAATCGCTTAGAAAAAACCCCACACAAAAATGGATGCAGTAAAAGATTTCCATATCACTGATGGCTGTAATTATACTGTTTTTGAAAGCTGCATTAGGAAAGAATACATATTTTCCAGCTCCTTGTATAAGATTTGATGTGAATACATTTACTTAAAAAAAAAAAAACATTGGCAAACATGGAACATTAAATAGAAAGACTAAAAAGGTTGATGCATGGTGATAGCTGGAAAATAAATTTTAAAAAAATCATTTGGCGCACCTGTTCAAAACAATCAACCAATCTATGCCATTAAAATTAAGGCAGTTCTGAGAGAAAACGGGGGTCCAATATGAAACTAGCAATGGATAACTGATGAAGTGGGCAGTGAGTGTACATCTCAGTTAAAAAGTTATAAATGTAACTATATAAAAAGTGTCTAAGTCAGCATAAAGCCAGAGTAAGACTTAAAGTGGGGCCGCTGCTGTGTATCTACTGACACACATTTTTCCGCATGGGTTGGAATTAAAGGTCTTTTGGGAAAAAAGACCCCCTGGGCAAGATTATAGGTCATATAATCCCTCGTGACCGTGTGACGTGTTAAATTTACAATTACGGTATTTCATCTCACTGCAGACAACAACATGATATACATACAGCTGCAGGAAAAAAAGCGCAAGAGGATAGTGAATTGAAAGGGTGCAGGAGGACCCAGCAAATTGGGTCAGTGCTTCACACATTTGTACCTGGAACTTTCTGAAAGGTACAACAAAGAACAGCAGATATGGAATAAGGATATAATGAGCTTTTGTCACAGCAGACATATTCGCTTCAGATCGGGGAGAAGCATAGGTGGAATTAATGAGAGTAATGACAGCCCAGTTCCATTAAGCGTCCCAGCAAAGCTATTCCAACTGAAGATAGCCATCGTTCATTTTTGGTAGCTGTGATATATCTCCCACTTGGTGAAAAGAAGACTACAAACTGTCACAATAATGGCTGCGAATACCCCACTGTGGGCAGCTGCGTCAAAGTGAAATACAGTCCCCTCCATAAGTTGAGCAATGACACGATGCTCCCAACTTGTGAAAGTCAGCAGTGGTTTAAGGAAAAAATAGTGAATTAACCATTTTGCAAATGCAGGATTTTTACACAGTCTCCTTCAGAGGACAGGAACTGAAGAGCGCTGATTCGTTTCCAGCTTCAAGCGTGCGCAAAGGGTAACCTCTGCATGCTGTTGTTGCTTCAGCAGAGTCATAGTGGACAAAGACAGTGGCCAACAGTATAGTCAACCCAGACCAGGTGTATAATTGCCATCCGATAACTGCTTTGAGCCTAGTTTTAAATGTACTGGCCGAACATCCTGCAAGTGCAGCCCCCTTATGAAGCAAAAAAGATAGCATTTAATGTAGTGCTGCCATGTTCACAGGCCCAAATATAATTGGACTAAGTTTCACAATTATAAACACAAGAATTGATTTTAATACTTGGGTGTAAATGCTTTGCCTACAATCTGGGAATCATGGATGTCACCAACTGCTACATTTCCTCCCTTGATAGTTTGCCTGGCTTTTACTGCAGCCGCAGACTTAATCGAATTTCGTGTTAGCGATTGCTTTTCATGCAATAACCCAAACGATGAACCCGTTAACACCAGCTGACTTTGCCAGCTGACTCTGGTCGGGTGCAGCATGTTAGCCACCATCTTCTCTCTTCTCCTGCTCATTTCTGCTGTTCTGTGGCAGTCAGGGAGGGAGGACTATCAAACCAATGTGTGGCAACACCTAGTGAGATTCACAATGGTAAATGGCACTCAAGTGTTAGCGGCAAGTCATGCTTTACACACTGAAAGAACAGTTAGAAGCCTCGCTGGGAGTCCATCTGACCTTTGAGAGAAGCATTACCTGCCAAGTGCACTAATGACTGGAGGGATATTATCCAGAGACGGTTCAACACTTTCAACTTTATCTAATGGTGAGTGAAACTTATTTATTCTTACCCCGCGGTTTTATTCTGCTTCTGTTCAGTTCCGCTATTATCCTGCTCACTGTGCACGTGCTACTTTCTGCCTTTCTTCATACAGTTATGTTTTTGTACTTTTGGCCTTGAAACCATCAAGGTTGAACCTTTCTGTCCATCCAAATGGGCCACAATGGGAGCCATGACGACGTGAGTCATGACGACATGAGCCATGTCACCTGAATGAGAGCTGGGTCGTATTATTATTTTATTATTATTATTATTTTTTTTTTTTGTAAGGCTTAAATCCTTTTTGGTAGTCAAAGGGTAGCTTTGGGTAGAATTTTGACTTGCAAGACTTTCAGTGCAGAACTTTATCACGCTTTTGTGTTGCTACTTTCACTAAAGTATCTGAAAATAAATGAATAAATTTGAATCTATCCGACTCACTGGCATCTTCAGGGGAACTTCCATGTCATAAAGTATGCCGTCCCTTGCACATAATAATGAGTAGGAGGAAAACTGTCTTGGCAGCCTTGGTTTTCACAGAGGGTTACATTTCTCATTGGAGTTTGGGCCTGCACCCTAAGTTCATTGTAAGAAGTACTTAAAGTATAAATCTTCCTCTTTATATTAAAATAAACCCGCACTATTATGAGGAGCTATGAGGAATAAATCTGCTCCCTTAATGTTAAAAGATCCAGGGCAGCCTGAATTAGCCAGGCTGTAGGAAGAAGCAGTAAATTTTGAAACCGTAAACATCAGTTATTGGTAATAATAAACCTCACATCAGTCCTGTGCTGATGTTGCCTTATGCATCACACTGCATTAGGGTGGTATTTCCACCTGTGTTTCTCCACAAAGAAGGATGCAGGACCTTAAACTGATACAGGTGTTCTTATGTCTTCACTGAAAACCTGAATGTTCAAAGTAATTAAATACATTAAGTGGAGGAAAATTCATCATCTTCAGGAGGTTAAACATGACTTTCTGTATGCATTTTTCCACACACACATATATATAAGTGCTTTACCATAAAATACAGTAGTGCTTTGAGGTCTATAGTGGCCTTCAGCTCGTCTGCAGTTTTGGGTCGAGCGTTTCACTGAACTTGTCTACGATGTTCCGTTCAAGCAAGTTTGCCGGCCAATCAAGTTCAATAATAATATGGTTATCAAGCCATTTAATTGTATTTTTGGCCGTGTGAGCAGGTTCTGAGTCCAGGAAAGCAAATCAGCATCTCCACAAAGCCAGTCAGCTGATGGAAGCATGACGGTCTAAAATCTCCTGGTAGATGCTGCTTTGACTCTTGACTTGATAAAACACAGTGGACCAAACACCACCGGCTGAGCAAACTGAGCACAAAGTCTCCTTCCTTCCATCCTACCTAGGATGCTTCTGATGTTGATGAGTGGGTTGATATTAGGGGTGGGGGAAAAATCGATACTGTGTAGTATCGTGATATTTTGTTTGCTAATAATGTATCGATACAGGGACAGCAGAAATCGATATTTTGTTACAAAAAAAGGTTTTGTGCTCTGACTTCAGAGCATGTTGATCCTTTTTCTGAGCAAGAATCCTGACATTCCTTCACTGCCCAAATGTGTTTAACTTTTTTTTTGGCAGCAATAAACATGACAGCTTACTTATTTTAATTTAAGACATGTTTTATTTTAATTAAGTTTAAAACTTTTTTTATTTAATGTAAAATTATATTTTGTTTTAATTTACTTTCAAATTCTTCAGTTGCTGAAGGGGCTGCGTAGTTTTCATAAATTGCATAGTTCAGAACAGCTATAATTGTACCAGATGGTTGCATTCAGTTAAGTTGGACTAGACTGTAGTACAAACCGTTCAGTTTGTCAACATTAAAACTGACTGAAATGAGAGAAAGACTGAGTGTGAGACTTTGATATTAGATAAAATGAATATTGATAAAGTTTACCTTTATGTACAGAATCTGAATATCGCAGATATTTTAAAAAATTGCAATAATATCGTATCGTGCGTTAAGTATTGCGATAATATCGTATCGTGGGATGTATGGTGATTCCCACCTCTAGTTGATATTAGGAATGCGACATTCATAGCTCCCTTCCTGAAGAAGCCCGTGTGTGCTGACTCTTGATGCACACGAGCCTCAGTCCACTCCTCGAATTGACTTTTCTTGGCAATCCTCTCCTAACCCTAACGCTAACATCATCCCTTTTGCTTCCCTACCATCAACTTTCTATTAACACACTTTGAATACAGCAGTGTGCATGTGAACAGCCAGCTTTTTCAGCAGGGAACGTCTGGATAACTGTGACATCAGCAGTCTTCAGTGTTTTTGTGCATAGAACCAGACCAAAGGATACACAGTGTTCATCCTTACTCACTCTAAATAAAAGATACTGGATCATCAGCCGTACAGCGGGTAAGCTGACGGAGAGCCAGTGTGACACTGATACAGGTGTGGAGGTCCGAGAGAACAGTGAAACAAACAGGTGGAAAGATGGAAAAACTCAATGCACTAGGAGGTCGAGGCTGTCTCCATCTAGACTCAAAATTAATACCTTTTAAAACTATTCTCACACATAGTTTCAAACCTTAGATCAGTGATTTCCAAAGTGTGTGCCGGAGCTTCTTGATGGGCCACTAAGTTACTGCAGGCAGGTCGTAGTAATAACGAAAATTCAGTTTGAAATGAATCAGAATCAGAGTCAGAATAATTTATTAATTCCAGAGGAAATAATGTAGTCAGAGTTAATGAGAATATTAAATAATACAATATATTGCAAAATATTACAGAAAATTAAATATGAAATAAAGTTGAAGTTGAGGTGCCCCTCTCATCATATATTATACATTATATAACTGACAGTTATTTTCTTTGTGGAGGATGTGCCGATATTAAAGGTGTGCAAGGTCTGTATTACAAGTATGTGCAGTTACATATTTATTTATATTATGATTTCCTGGTTTCCAGGTGAGCTGCAGCAGTCTCCTTAACATGTTCTACTAAATTCTACTAAATATGATCGGTCAGAACCATGGGCGTAACGTTGTGCTTAACACTGGGGTGGGTCAAGATCTCTGTCTAAGTAAATAAATAAATCAGATGATTAAACATGCAACTGTTTTGCTGGTAATAACTGAAATGAGTAAAAAAAAATTAACAGCCTATCTATGCAAGATAATTTATAATTTTATTGTGAGGGTTATATTGGCTGGGTCTGATTATTGGGGGGGTCATAGCCCCCCTAACACCCCTGGAAATTACGCCCCTGGTCAGAACAAAGTATGATTATCTTTAATGTAATTTAGACTGAATCTTAAGCATTTTGGTTTGAGGTTAAGCTCAGCCAGTCATCCATCTAAGCCTTGTCTAGGGTTTCATTGCTGTTAACCCAGGCAAATATATTTCTGTAAATATGGCCGCCCATTTTCCAGAGACTGAGCGTTGACAGTTAATAGGAGAACGGATTCTCCTCTGACGTGAAGGAGGACACCTAAATCTGCCGAGGCCTTGTAAAGTGAAACAGTGCAGGATGTTTCTTTTTCATGAGGCATTTGAATGCAGATATGATGCAAAGGTGACACCGCTGAGCAGCTCGTCATGTCAAAACCCCCTGCTGCTAGTTTCCCCCCCATTTGCTGTATCATTCAGGCTGCTGTCATTGCATGACATGTGTGAATGAACTTTTATCAATCACGGCGGTCAGGTATGACAGTTTAATCAATAGGGTACGTTTTCCGAGAGATTCGCATTATTTTAAAACCAGAGGAAAGGCGCTGTGGGGGTGTGGAGAGGCAGAGTGAAGGAGGAGGGGGGTAGCAGATTGTTGGGGAATGGTTGAGTTGAACTTATTGCTGTCGAGCGATGCAGTACATAAACAAAGGAACAGAGGGACTTCTGAAGTATTAGCCCTGAACCAAGTGGGAGAGAACTGGCAATAAACACAGGATGCTGGGCTGTCAGTCTGTCAGTGGATGTCTCAGATTTGGCTCTGTTATCTGGAGTATAAATGTTAAATGTATGACTGGCTGAAAGGGCCTGTGAACCCCATCATCCAGATGCCAGTGTACAATCATGTCAAATAAGGTAGTCTCGGCTAACCCGGCTAAATGTCAATAGCCTTACACAGAATTCAGTAGCCCACTGAGTCCAGCAGGGACACCTGGGGAGACGGTCATTCACTCTGAACTTGTGAATGCTCTCCAATGCCAGCAAACACACCGAGAGGCTCTTTTATTTGGTGCCAGGCTACTTTGTAGTGGGATAATTTGACAGGTGAAAGTTTCAGTTGTACACTCTAAAACCACGAGGGATCACAGTCTGTTTATTCAAACACGCCTCTCAACAGTTAGAGCAGTGACAGATCTCCTCTCTGTTAAGCTGTGGGGGTAACCGAGCAAAGTCAAAACTCTGGAAACAAACGGGATGTGTTTAATCTAGTTTCAAGGTCTTCCATCAGTGATCCTGACCTCACGAGCTCAACCTTCTAAGAGCATCATTAATACTGACGCTCTCGCATTAATAAGATGACACAAAAAAGGGCACCGCAAGTTCACCTAAACCACACGTACAGGCTGGGAAAGAGGGGAATCTGAAAGAATATTAATCACCCAAGGGCCAGCAGGAGAAACTGTAGCTATTGTAAGTTACCGCATTGTATTTTGGCCTTCTGTGTCAGGTTTATAGTAGCACAGTAACCCACTTGTCATGTTTAATATAAGTATTGTCCTACAGGGGATTTCATTTTTCTTTTCCTCGTGGAAGTGTAATTAGTGATGGCGCATGGGGCTTTCAGTCTCCTCAGCATTCATCTACTGGCTGGTCAGAGGTTTTATTGTGATTGCTGAGCTGAGTCTTTTATTTTTTTACAGTCTGCAGCTGTTTTAGCCAAAAACAAGAAGGGGTTCACCATCACCATGCCAGGCATCACTACATCTCAGCCCCTCAGGATTGCTTAAAATGGTAAAGACTGGGCTACAATGTGAAATATTGCAGGCTTTGGGAAGTGCCTTTAAGCACTGATATTCGTAGTGATTTATTAAATGGACTGGTACTTACATAGCGCTTTCCTACTCTGACTAAGCACTCAAAGCCCTTTTTACCGCCAGCCTCATTCTCCCAATCATACACGTATTGATACAAGTGCTTTTTGTCCATACCTAAGCACCCTGTCTAACATTCACACTCCAGTGGATGCATTTGGGGTAGCTCGGGGTTCAGTCGCTTACGAAGGATTTGAGATGCAGACTGAAGGAGCTGGGGAGCAAACCACTGGATTGATATGAT